>NW_016107406.1:4631421-4637450 GCF_001604975.1 Cebus imitator
CCTCAAAAAAGTAGGAGTCCCTTCCTATATGCTTTTATCTTTATTCCTGGCTTTCAACCCTGGCTCACCATGTAACTTATTATCACTGTTTGGTAAAAAGCCTCTCTGTAACTAGTAATCACTGTTGTTGAACACCATACACTCCTAAAGCCTAACTCCATAAGGTTTGCTTTTTTATTTTTATTTTTTTCTTATCCAAAGAAAATTATATATCTCCTTTAAAACAACCATGGGGGGGGGATATATGTTCTAAAGCCTAATAAATAAGACTTGATGAATTAATGAATGATTATTTTAAAATTAACTTTTTATTTCAGAACAAGTCTAAAATTACAAAAAACCTGTAAAAATAGCACATAGAAGTTCATAATACTTTTCATACCATTTACCCTAATGTGAACATCTTATATAACTACATTTGTGAAAACTGAGAAATGAATGTCTGGACATTCTATTGACTAAGTTGCAGACTTTATTTGTATTTCACCAGTTTTCTATTGATGGCATTTTTCCATTCCAGGATTCAACCCATAGTACAGCACTGCATCGTGTCTTTGGGTTATCTGTCAATCTGTGACAATTTCAAAGTCTTCTCTTAATTTTCATAATCTTGGCTGTTTTGAAGAACCCTGATCAAGCATTTTGTAGAATGCCCTTTGCTTAGCCTGTTTGGGTTTCTGTAACAGAATACCACAGCATGGGTGGGTTAAACAACAAACACCTATTTCTGGAGGCTGGGAAGTCCAAGAATAAGGTTTCAACATTTTTGGTGTCTGGTGAGGGTCTGCTTCCTGGTTTGCAAATTATCATTTTCTCATTGTATCCTCACATGGCCAAGCAAAAAAATTATTTCTCTAGTGTCTCTTATAAAAACACTAATTTCATGCACGAGCATTACATCCTCATAGAGCCAGTAATTAATCCCCAAAGATCCCACCACCAAAACCATCACATTAGGGGTTAGGATTTCAACATGTAAATTTCATGGGGATACAAACATTCAGTCCACAGCATCTCTAATGTGGGTTTAGCAGATATTCAGACTGGATTGGGTTTAGGGGAAAATGTCATGGAGGTGAGATATTCCTCTCATAACATCATTTCAGGGAATATGATGTTAAGCTTAATTACTTGACTAAGTTAGCGTTTACCAAGTTCCTTCTTTGTACATTTGCTGTCTTTTTCCTATCCATGCTCTATTCTTCAAAGTGAGTCACTAAGTCCAGCCCACACTCAAGGGAGAGAGAATTAAGCTATAACCTAGAATCCTTTTACCTATGTCATCTCTTCCTGTAAAGTTGTTTCATTTTGGATTCTGGGCAGCTCCACCACTAGATGGACAACATTTATTTTAAGTTTTCTAATCCTTTTCAATGCACTTCTCATCTTCCCTTTTCTTGGGACCAACTCTCTAAAACTTTGCAATTTTCATCTATTCCGCAACTATTCTCAGCAGCATTCATCTGATTTTGGCTTCCTCTGATGAAACTTGGCATGGCATAGCACAACTACGTTACTTCTCTACTTCCCGACATTTTGAATTGAAAGATGTGTGTTGAGTTAGAAAATTATTGATGAAGAAACAAGGAGTCTAAGCCAGATTCAATAGATAAAGAGGCAACTCCCCTCATGAGTTAACAACTGATTTTGTGGGATAACTACCCCATGAATGTTGTGATGTGAGGATTGTAAAGAGGATCTGGGGAGACACGGAGCTTCTTAGGGGAGCGGACCCCTCTTTGTTGATCTTTTTACATTCATCTCCTAAATCGTTACATGGCACTAAGTATGTCTCCAATACATGTGTGTTGTTTATTGAGATATTTTGCCATTACTTTCAACGGCAAAAACTACAATTACTTTTGCCTCAACCTAATATATAGCTGTAGATTGAAATACAAACATTTCTGTGTAGTAGGCACTCATAGAAAAAGCAGAGCACTAAGAAAAACAAAGCTTTTGCAGCTGGACCTCCTAGAAGATGCTGTAATTTAGACGTTGGACTTGAATCCCAGCTCCGCTACTTACTAGCTGTGTGATCACGGGCAAGATATTTACCCTCCTTGTACTCATCTGTAAAATATATACATTATGAGCACCTGTGATACAGAGACATGAGAAATAAATGAATTAATGTAGGTAAAGCACTTAGCAGATTAGAGTGCTGGCACGTAAACATTTAATCAATATTAATTTTATACTGTTATTACTCATAATGCTTTAGGTATGGAGTAAGCCACAAATTATTTTATGAAACTACTGCACAACAAAAATACTAGAGCAATTCACCCAGCACGTTAACTGCAAAGTATTAAATAGTTCCTATGTAGTGAATAGTTCCATTTCTCTCCTTTAAAACAAAATTATCAATTTACTTCTATCTTTTATGGTAAATTTACTTACAGTTTGGGTTCATTAATTTAAAATATTTTAAATTAAGATGTCTTTATTTAAAATATTTTTAACAAAATTGTATGACTAAATATTAAGTGATGATCATGCACACAAATTTTGGCTTTCTTTCCCTTGATAAGTGATTCCTAAGATGACTCCTGACTTAGGTGTCCTGGACTTCAGGCATCCAGAGCATGGCATAGATCCTTCCCCGACTCTGAGTTTAATTATGCAGATGACCTTGGCAGCATCTCAATATTTATCAATAGTGATTTTTATATTTGCACTAATTTTGGATATTCTAAAACACAGATTAATTAAAACATACATCTTTACCAACTAGGCTTCTTCCTCATTGGTAAATATGGTCATGAATTTTTTGCAGACATAGTTTTGAGATTAGCTACGGACAGCTCTTCCACCAAGTAATTTAGTTAGTGAGTTTAAAATATTGTGTGCTCCTACACGTAGCTGATCCAAAAGAACTGCTGAGCTGGATTACTGTGTATTAGCCTTCATTATGCAAATAGCTGTCCCAAGAGAGTCATCCCAAAGACTATTAGCCTCTTTCACCTTTAATAACCTAAGATCTCCCCTTCGTGATGTGTGCAGATGAAAATATGTTCTGCCTGTGGGTAAAGGTGTTATTAATGCATAATTCTTTAGCTTCTTTCCCCCTACACTGGAATTCTATTTTGGCAAACCTCTTGGGTTCAGTTGTCAGAGAGATAAAATCTTGTGAACACTGCAATGGAATCTTGAGTGAATCTTGGTAAATTTAGAGAGCCAGGTTACTCTTTGAGGACTACTCTTTATCTGCGAGTAATACTACATCTTCTCTTCCCTGTTGTACAGCTGATTGTGTTGCACATGGTCTAACTGGCTCTCCCTGGGTTGGAAACCTTTTAAATGTGACCCTTTGTTCTCATCTGTAGATGTGTTGAAATTGCCAGTTATATTTCAGATATAGCCTGTGCTGCAGGAACAGCCGATTCACGGGCAATGTTAGTCTTATGCAGATAGTGACTTTATCTGGAAGAGAGTCGGCCAAGATCTTGGAAGGCTCAGAGAAAGTGCTGCCATTTGGTGGCTAGAATGGTCACTGTCACTTCCAAAAACAAAATCTAACATTACAGCTTTCTAAAAAGTTACTCGATTGATTCAGGTGTCTGCTGACATGCCTTGTGTGACATGAAGAGGGTGTGATAGCTCATGGGTCTGACATAGTTACCATAGGTATTCCCAGAAATTAATCATAGGTAACTTCAACCATAGAAAAGTTTGAGAAGGCTACTAGAGTAAGTGTTAAACCTGATAGGCAGGCTTTTCCAGCTTTGCTGATGTCATTTAATTAGTTAGTGTCCTACAAACAAAATAAACAAAAGATTATTTTTTTTTCTGCATTCTTTCTACTACCCAAATTTCTGTGAAGTATTCCCTGTCTCAAGGAGACTTTGGGGCTTAGAAGGCAGATTGCTTTTCTTGGAATGGCCCATCAAAAGAGCCTCCTTATTAAGCCCTAGTGCACTTGAAAACTTCATAACTTGACTTCATCTCATGTCTGAGGCAATATATGGCTGGGCAGTTACTGGAAGATGGGCTAGTTATGCATGTCCCAGGCACTTAAAAATGTCAGGCTAGCACAGTGGCTCATGCCTGTAATCTCAGCATTTTGGGAGGCTGAAATGTGAGGATTGCTTGAGTCCAGGAGTTTGAGACCAGCCTGGGAAAGATAGCAAGACCCCATCCCTAACAAATAAAGTAAAATAATATAAATTAGCTGGTAATGGTGGCACATGCCTGTAGTTCCAGCTACTTGGGAGGCTGAGGTGAAAGGATCACTTGAGCCCAGGAGGTAGAGGCTATAGTGAGCTGTGACTGGGCCACTGCACTCAGCCTGGGCAACAGAGCAAAACCCTGTCTCAAAAAAAAAAAAAAAAAAAGTCAAAAAGAAAAAAATTACATTAAAAATCAGTCCACCATTTTGGGGAAATAAGTGGTTGAATTTGTTTCTTTTATTATCTATTTTAAATAATTTGTTATATTTTATTCAAAGGTTTTCTTTTCTTTTCTTTTCTTTTTCCTATATACACTACATCACCTTCTTCGTCACCTTTCTCCACAGATCTGCCCTTTGTAAAACACTGTGCTCATCATTTTTATATATTAAAGCATATTTCACATTATTCTCATTTCTGCTTTGATGAGGTCTGACTTCCCTTCACCTGACTCTCTTCACAGAGCTTTATGTTTTTTCTCGCTGTTTAAAAAATTCTCTTGTTTGTGGTTTATCTTCCAGTGAGATCTACCTGTTTACATTTGTTCTCCGTCTTTAAGACCTATTTCTTCACTCTTCTGATGTTTTTCACATCCTGGAACATATTTGCTTGGCCAAACCTGTTCGTATACGGTCTTTAATTCTCTTCGAGGTTCCATATCAGCATGATCTCTTTATCCTTAGTAGTTCTTCAGAGATGAGAAACTGAGGTATATCTAGGTCAGACACTGTTTCTAAAATCATACAGTGGAGTACTGGAAGAGTGAGAATTGTGCTCAGGTTTTTTTATTTCCAAAAGAAATTATTAATCAGTGGAAACCCCACTATTAAATATGTGGTACCTGGGCCAGCAGCATGGGCATCACCTGGGAGCTGGTTAGATATTTAGAATCTCTGGCTCTGCCTCAAGCCTACCAAATCAGCATCTGCATTTTATCAAGATTCCAAATGATTCATAGACACATTAACATTTGAGCAGTCCTGAATCAGACCCCTCTGTTTTGGAGGACTGGTGTCTGAAAGAAACTGCATACCAATGGTAAGTTTCCTTTCTGTTTATGAGGCTTCTCCTGAGCCCTAGCTGCCCTGATTGAAGATGAGAAGACAGATGGAAAACCTAGGACTTGGTTTCAGTATCTGTCTGATCTCTATTCTGCAATTTAGATTTCAGTTAAGTTGCACTTGTAGAGAATTTCAAGTAGCAAATGACGAAGCAAGTGGAACATTCTTTTCTAAGCAATTAGTTTTCTCTGTGCTTACTTATTTGTGGTTCACTGATTCAATTTAGAATCCTCAAAGTTGTGGGTGACTATAGGGGCATCATAGCTTTAACACAGTATTTAGTTGACATCTGTTTCTTTGAATATATTGTCTGCAATTTCCTTAGCACAGAGTAAAATATATCCAAGTGCTTCATGGGATATTTCAATATCCAAAATGATTTTTATTATTTTCCCCAAACTGTAATAAAAGAGGTGTTATTACCTTCATTCTCTTGACTGAATTTTAAATTTAGAGGAGGGGAACAGTATATATATATTTGACTGCCAGAGGTGTAAAGGAAAATCTATTTGATATCAGAATTAAAATGAATCACTGGCATAGAAAACAGTTGTGAATGTTTTCTCATGAGGAGAAGTATTGTCAGACTTAACCACTATCATATCTGTTCATGTAGAAGGTGGATTTCTCAGTTTAGGATTTCACGGGACAAGAGTGGAGTAATCATGAGAAATGGGTGGTAAAGCAATTTTCAGCTGGAAAAGAAGACAGAAAATGAAGATGGACCTTGAGGAATTTAAATAAACACTTTTGAAATGTTTGTCTTTTAAAAAAATTTTATTTGTGGGCCGGGCAC
>NW_016107406.1:4637670-4640834 GCF_001604975.1 Cebus imitator
AAAAAATATTTGCAAATAAACAACCTTTTCATTTGAAAGACTATCAAGAAAGAATTGTAATTTGAGCCAGAATCCTGCAAATTCATGCATCTCTCAGAGGTTTGAGATAGAATTTACTTTATGTTCCTGAATGTTTGTACCAACTGAGAGCAGTCTCTCCGAAGTTTACATGTGTTCAAGAGTATATGTGGCAATCTGGGAATATTCTGCAGATGGGAAACCCCTGCCCAACATGACTTGAACCCAGAATATCACTGTCGCTTTTTAAAATTAATTAATTTTTTTTTTTTTTGAGGCAGTCTTTCTCTGTTGCCCAGGCTGGAGTGCAGTGGCATGATCTCAGCTCACTGCAACCTCTGCCTCCCAGGTTCAAGTGATTCTCCTACCTCAGCCTCCTGAGTAGCTGGGACTAGAGGTGCATGCCACCACTACTGGCTAATTTTTGTATTCTTAGTAGAGATGGGACTTCACTAAGTTGGCCAGGTTGTTCTTGAACTGCTAACCTCAAGTAATCTGCCCACCTTGGCCTCCAAAAGTACTGGGATTCCAGGCATGAGCCACCACAGCTGGCCTCACTGTTGCATTTTTATTTTTATTTTTGGTATTTTTAGTAGAGATGGGGTTTCACTATGCTGACCAGCCTGGTCTCAAACTCCTGACATCAGGTGATCCACCCCCCCCGCCCCACCTTGGCCTCCCAAAGTGCTGGGATTACCGGTGTGAGCCACCGCACTTGGCCACTGTTGCTAGACACTGTGGCAGGCCTCTGCAGGCTGATTTCCAGAAGCCCATCTCAAAATTAGAATAATTGGTAGCATTATAATGTCTTTCACCAACAATTCACCAAACCCACCACTTCTGTTTTTATTATAGTAGCAAGTCTGAACGGGACTTAAAGGCCTTTAGACAAAGGTCACTAGTAAAAAGCTCTCATCTTCAGAAATGTGCAGATAAGACATCCAAACACCTGAAATAAAATATATCTTCTCCTTATTCACATACAAGGTTAACCCCAGTTTATAAACTCATAGCAGATTAGAAAGCAGATGAGAAAAATAAAAAACCCAGCAATGTCATGCCTGGCAGAATGGGAATAAGAAATGACAGTTGATGGGATTTTCCACCCCCATCCCTCATGGACTTATTGCCCATATGTCTGCAACGAGGAGCATAATAGTGACTCCAAAATGGCTTTAGACTCTGGCCATCGGCTGGGCTGACAGCTGTCTTCACACACATTCCCACTTTTGTGACCTTCTGGAGGGAGACCTACCTCTGCTCTCCCCATGTTTTCATCCCACTACTGAAGATTTATTGCCTGGATCTGTTAACATTCCTTACCGGTTATCCATGATGATAACCTTACAATGACAGAAAGTTATGCAACTCTGGAACGCAAGATAAAATGCATCTTACTTCCTCTTTGCTATGGTGATGCAGTTATCTTCCCTTCAATTTTGAAATTCTTAAACTGCGAGAGATAGCATGTTCTTTGACATTTGTGCTGATGCTGTTGTTAGCTCAGTCTTTGTTGTTTGGGAGGTACAGATTGATGTGATTTGAGAGAAAAATTTAAAATTCCCTGGCTTCCATGCTAAAAGTATTATAACTTTTCATTTGAAATAGAGGGTTGTCTTAGTACCCAAAGTGAAATTTCTGTTCAAAATCTAAGTTGAAAATTCACAGTGATTCCCAGCAGAGTGCCAATGATGAGCCTTCTGTAGTTTACACTGGAGATAACCTAGAATATGTTTGTTTTGTTCTTCTAATTTCCTTCTTAGAATTACCTGCTACTGACTCTTGAACATTAAGAACATACCATAATGTGTGCTTAAAATTGTAGCTACATTGCAAAGCAGTTCCAGTGCACTTTTAAGGCATCTCAGGCAAAACAAAACGCATTATAGAAACCTTCAAGTTTGCATCTCCCGTGTATTATTTTTTCTTTATGAGGACTTCCATGTACCTTTGATGTCTATCCCTGGAAAGGGAAGTAATGGAAAATGATAGCATTCTTAAATAGGATTGATTCATTGGCATGTAGCATAGGATGTGGCTCTTGGCTATGTCTATGAAAAGGTTGTGTGAAGAGTGACCTGTGTCCCTCCCACCTGCTCTGCCATTGCCTGAAGTGCTATTTCCATCAGCATCTCAAGGTCCTGGATTTCTGCGAGATAAATGTTTCATGCTTACTGAGCTCTAATGTGGTGGAGTTGTTTAAAGGCTGAATTCAGGTAAGAATTATGGAGTACACAAGTAGATGTTGTCCATGCTGTGCCACAGTTGAGTATTGGTGGTTTATTTCATTCATTCATTCAACAAATACAGAGTGCCCATTATAGGAAGAGCCAGGCTGTGGGGCTGCCTGTGTTCTAGGCTTTGTGGTATCAATCAGCAAAAACAGTGTGGTTCTGAGCATCGTTGTCCTTTTCTGCCCTTGAAATACAGCACTGAACAAGAAAAATGCCCCTGCACTTAGAAGGCTTACTTCCCAGTAGGGGAATCAGAGAGTAAGCAAATAGATGCAGTTATGGGTACTCTGTGGAAAAACAAAAGCAAGTAAGTGGTGGAGGATGGAGGCTGTCTTAGCGTGATCAGGGAAAGACTGTTTGAAGAGTTCATATTTGAGCAGAGATGGGAATTAAAATTGCAAATGAGTGATAATGAACAAGAGATGTAGGTCTGAAAGAACATTCTAGTCATAGGAAGAAACAAGTATGAAGACCCTGGAGGCAGAACTGAATTAGATAGAACAGGCAGCCTATCTGTTCTATGATAGACAGAAATATGACAGCCACATGTGCAATTAAATTTTTTAAGTAATCACATTTAAGAAGTAAAAATAAAATAAGATTGAAAAGTAGGACACAAAATAAAATTAAATTATAGTTTTCATTTAAACATGTAATCAATGTAAAAATTATGTAATAGTTTATTTTTATAGTTTTTTCAAAATTATGTATATTGTACTTAAAGCACATCTCAATTTGGAAGCTAAATTTTTGTAAGAAATAACTGATCCGGGTGTTGAACAATAAGAACACATGGACACAGTGTGGGTAGCACTACACAGTTGGGTCTGTTGGGGGGAAATAGGGGAGGGTCAGTGGGGGGTGGGGAGTTGGGGAGAGATAGCATGGGGAGAAATGCCAGATATAGGTGAT
>NW_016107406.1:4641094-4651596 GCF_001604975.1 Cebus imitator
TTTTTTTTGAGACAGAGTCTTGCTTTCTCGCCCAGGCTAGAATGCAGTGGCGCGATCTTGGTACACTGAAACCTCTGCCTCCCAGATTCAAGCAGTTCTCCTGCTCAGCCTCCCAGGTAGCTAGGATTACAGGTGTCCACCAACACACCCAGCTAATTTTTGTATTTTTAGTAGAAACTGGGTTTCACCATGTTGGCCAGTCTGGTCTGAATCTCCTGACTTCAGGTGATCCACCACCTCAGCTTTTCAAAGTGTTTGGTACAGGCACGAGCCACTGTGCCTGGCCATTTTTAAATTTAAACTTTTAATGTAAATTGAATGAAATAGGAAATTCGGCCTCTTAGTCTTGCTACCTAGATTTCAAGAGCCCAGTAGGCACATGTGGCAGTGGCTGCTGCCTTGGAAATAACGAGGCCAGGGGGTCGGAAAAGAAGAAAGCTGTTGGAGAGCTAGACTGGAACCAGATGACAGAGGACTCTGGAAGCCATGGGAAAATGTTTGGATTTCATTTGGCTTGTGATGGAACGTCATGGAAGTTGAGTGAATGGGTGAGTGACATGCTTTGATTTTTGCTTTAGAGAGATCTACTCTGACTTTGGTAGGGGAGAGAGTGGAATAATAGAGACATGACATGAGACTTCCAGGTAGTTAAGTGACAGATGAAGGTGATGGTTTAAAGCAATCATCACGCTGCAAGTGTGAGACGTTGTTGGTTTCAGGCCTTTCCAGGAGGTAGAGTTGATAGTACTTGCTGCTTTATTGTCTGTGGGACAGTCAGCAAAGGGGAATCAAAGGAGACTTCTACAATTTTGAATTGACCAACTAGATAAACAATGATGCCACAGTTGAGATGGAAATGACCAAGGAATAGACAGTTTTGGTGAATAAAATGATTTGGGCAAATTAAGTTTTGTTTGTCTACTGTATTAGACTTATAAGTAGATAGCTGAGTTTGGAATTCAGGGGAAAGCTTAAGGCTGGAGTTTAAATGCGACAGAGTACAGATGGTATCTAACGTCATCTGAATGAGGTAGTCAGGGCACTGAGGGTACTTTGAGGAAAGAAGTCCAAAAAGTGAGTTTCAGGGCAGTCTGAAATCTACATATTGAGAGAATTAGATGAAGCCAGAAAGTGACATTAAGATAGAGAGGCCAGTGAGGTAGGAGGGAAATCAGAAGAGTCTGATATGTCAAAGCTAAGTTTATCAGTCTTGGCAAGTAAAAGTTTGTGCGCTCAAGAGAGAAAGAGAAGAAAGGTTTTGTTGGTTTGTTTATTTGAGAGGCAGTCTCGCTCTGTCACCCAGGCAGAAATGAAATGGCATGATCTTGGCTCACTGCAACCTCTACCTCCCAGTCTCAAATAATTCTCCTGCCTCAGCCTCCTGAGTAGCTGGGAGGCTAGCCCGCTAGCACTCTTGGCTGATTCTTTTGTATTTTTAGTAGAGATGGGGTTTCACCATGTTGATCAGGCTGGTCTTGAACTCCTGACCTCAAGTGATCTGCCCACCTCAGCCTCCCGAAGAGCTGGGATTATGGGCATGAGTCACTGTGCCCAGCTGAGAAGAGAGTTTTATAAAGGAAATGTTGCAATCATGTGATCAGGATATAGGGAAAACCTGAAGGAAACAGTTCAGTTATTCAAAGGGTGAAAATGAGGTTACCAAAGCTAAGTTGAAACAGATGAAAGAGACAGAGAGAGAGAGAGAGAGAGAGAGAGAGAGAGAGAGAGAGAGAGAGAGAGAGAGAAACTGTGGGGAGAAGTCACCTAAGAGAAAATGTGGTCTTGGTTTAAGGAAGCCAACCCGTAGCAATGCTACAGGGAGTGAGCAAGGAATTGGTCATTCAACCTCCCTTTTCTTTTATCTTGCAATCTTTGGCCATTTGCTAAATTCAACCAGAGGACAGAAGGCAAGAGACCCTATTGACTTGGTCTATGCCACTCAGTCTCCCAGGGCACAGTGCAAGATGGAGAAGGGTGAGTAGTGGATCTGGGGAGGGGGGCAAATATCTGGTGGATATTCAGCTCACCACGTGAAGAAAGCCATTAACAGGATAATAAATGAGAATTATATGAAGCTGAATCAACCCCTAGATTTTTTTTTTGCTTATGTCTTTATTGAGGTGCTTAGCAAGAGATAAGAGATCCCAACTGGAGAATCTGTAATCATTGTCTACATGCATTTATTTATTTCTCTTTTTTGTCTTTTCTACTTTGGTCTTCATCTACACAATCCTATTAGCTTTTCATATTTCTCTCACTCTTCTAACCACTTCTCATTTTTTCTTTTTTCTTGATCTTCTTCTCTCATTCCCATTCTTTTTTTCTCCCCTCTCACACACTTTTGTTTATTCTAGTCTTTTTCCCAATTTGTTTATCAAAGTGGATCCATGGAAAGTACCTAGAATAGCTTAGAAACAAAATAATATGTAAATGTCATTCATATTAGCCCAGCCTATGAGAAAAAAGAATCAGTATTTAAAAATTACATGTGGTTTGAGAGTAGCCCTTTACATGTGTATGTTTTAGAACAATAATTGTTCATCTCCTAGAAGAGCGGATGACTACTTACTTGAACAAGAATAAGTTGAGGCTGGAGCAATCTAAATGTATTAGGTTATAGAAAGGATAATCTATAGCAGTGTTCCTCAAACTTGAGCAAGCATTAGAGTCACCTGAAAGACTTGTGAAAACATAAGTTGTGGAATCCCACCCCCAGCATTTCTGATTCAGTAGATTTGGAGTGAGGACCTAGAATTTGTATTTCTCCCAAGTTTCTAGGTGCTACTGCTGTTGCTGGTCTAGAAAGAACCACTGATATATTGAGATAGGAAATTATAGTCAATCCTTAAATGGGATTGGGGGTGGGAAGAGTAAACACAGGGCTAACAACTAGATACCTTAAGAGGGAAGACAATGGATAGTACTTTGGTGATAAATTTGATGACATTCAGAGGCGTAGAGGTGTTGAAAAGCATCGCCTAGTTATTGTGGATTCCGGTACAGTGGATATATCCCACACAACTGACATCTCAGGGGAGATCCATGCACTCAGGGAAACATAGTTTGAATACCTATTATGTGCTTGTATTGTCCACTGCCTACTAGACATCTCTATTTGAATACTTCACAAGTGCTTTAAACTCAATCTGTCCAGAAGTCTTATTATCACATCTCCTTCATCCCGAATCCTCTTCTCCCATCTGTATTTGCTATCTGCATCAGTGACTGCACTAACAATGTCACCATGCCAAGAATCTGAGAGTTTTTCTAAGCTCCAATATTCCTTTGTCTTTCTGTATAACTTGCAAACCCATTTTTTGTTTCTCTGCTCTCCTAATTACAGAACTATCTTAGGTAAAACTCTTAACACTTCTAAGATGGAAATTGACTCCTGCATCTAATTTATTCCTCCACGAATTTTTCAACTGTGCTTTCAGGAATGTTGTGTTTTTTGTATTTTTCTGAAATATAGATCTTGTCTCTTTACCCCTTTCTAATCCTCTCATGTGTGGCTTCACATGGTGCATGCAGACTCATGACAGGCACCTACCTAGCCTCCTTTTCTGTCTCTTTTTGCCCCCTCCCTAAACTCATTTTCTAATGATAACAAGTGATCTGTGTTTCTCTAAGCACACCGTATGTCACAAGCCTGTGTGATTGGCTTGGACTATCTTCTACACTCTGGTTTCCTCTCTTACCTTTTTTTTCCTTACAAGTCCTGTTAAAGTCCAGTTTCTTGATGAAATCTACCTTATGCAAAAGCAACATTCCTGTTATGTGTTCCTTCTGTTCCTTAGGCAAACTTTTATTTTAGCCCTTAATATAATAGTGGTTACTACTGGTTTATGTGTCTGTAATAACTTTATAGGATGTCTCTTGCTTGAAGGGTGAGGCAAGTGTCTCTTAATCTTTGTATCTTGAGGGTCTGAAAACTTGTTTGCATGGGTTGTAGAATTATTTCAGGATACTTGGCAAACTAGTTCTAAATTTGGGTTAAAGTAAGGATGAACTAGGAACTCAAGAAAAAAAACGTTGGGGCAATCTGATCTTGTATGAACTGTACCAAGATCAACAGATGGCCAAAATCTGTGTAGAAAGGACCCTGACAGACGCTAACCCATCCAGAAAATGTCCTGTGTAAAGAATGCTCTTTAACCACTCTCATTACACTCTGCTCAACTTCCACCCTTTGTGTAGCATCATAGAATATATTCTTCGCTTGAACCAGATAAGTCTGCCATCTGTCTTTTCACATCATTAATGATGCACTTCACTTCTTTAAACATCATTTTTCCAAGGCCTATAATAAGCAGTTGACCTACATTGCCTTATTTAACCCTTCCAACAACCAAGCCATTACATGGAGAGGCAGCAAACCCCTCCAGTTAACAGCATGGACTCAAGCCAGGTTTCCAAGTCCTTGGGAAAGTTATTTAACATCTTTGGGTTTTAGTTTCAGCATCTTTAAAATGGGGCTATAGTGCTTGCCTTATAGGATTGATATGAGCATTGCTGAGTCAATATATATATAGCATAGTTAAGACTGCCTAAAATACACCAATGGCTATGCAAGGAGTTATCAAATGGATTGTACAATTTTCTCTCCTGAATTTCTTCAACTTCTCCATCTTCCTTTCATCAGACCAAGCATCTCCCCTCACAGTTCCTCTCATCTGTAATGAACTTCCAAAGGTGATACAGTTTATCAGAAAACATGAGGTTGACTATCAAAGGGACTGGGATCTGTTTCAGGGTCTGCCACTGGCGCCTGTATCGTTGTGGGCCAAATCATTGACTTTTCTTGTCCTCAGATCACTCACAATGGGTTGATAATACCACCACATTTGGAAGACTTCTGGGAAGGTCTAATGAGATTGCATATGCATTAAATATGTATAATCGTAAGCTATAAGAGGGTAGTGAAGTGGTAGCAGTAATGAGGAACATAGCTGCTGTACTTGGCCCAGTCTTCAGATTACTCTGGTGACCTCATTTGGTGGGAGGCTTATAACTACTACCACTGTCTGACCCTTCTAGGTTAAGGTGTCCCTAGAGCCACATCTGACATTCTTTCCTTTACCAAATATAAAGAAGTATAGACAATGAAGGTCTGGAATCTATTTAAGGCCTGGAATTCTTCAATCATCTCCCTTTTATGATTAAAACACAGTCAAGTATTACATGACACACAAACTAGGAAGACCACATGTTACATGGCGGCTTTTGTCTGCATGCACTTGACTCCTGGGAGCTTAGTAACTACATTGCCTCCCTTTTCGCTTTCCCATCCCACCCAGACCTAACTGTTCCCTTTTTGCTTTGCTTAAAATGGCATCTCAGGACTGTAAATGATTCAGTTTTATGTCCTAGGAATTGCTGTTTGCTAATCCTAGCTTTGCACAAAGAAATCATGAAAACAGTTGAGTTATTTGTAATCTCATCCAATGAATGCTCAATAATTTAAAAAATCTACTTCTCCCTATGATTTTGACAATTCATTAATAGTCACATAATCCAAGTAATCTGAAATTTGAAAATTGTTATCTTTACAAATTGAAATTTTTCTTTTGAAAACAGGAAGTGGTATTTAATGTCATATGTTAAGGAAGGATATTCCTTTGACTTTAAAGACTACTCCAAGTATTTTTGCAACACTATGTAATTTGTGGCGAATCTTTCCATTTAAATGATATTGCAGTAAAAAGAGAAAGGTCAGAGTCCAGATGGAGAATGGCAGAATATTACTGAAGACAATATGCTATGGACTCGCAGGTTTTAATTCTGAACACATCTAACAGTGAGTTTCCAAAAGGTCTGGTATCCATTTTGATGATTACGATATACTTACAAATAAATCACAGTTGAGTTCATAGACTCAAATTATTTATTGTAAAGAAATGAACATAGCAATATGTTTTCTGTGCCTTTCCAATTAGAGTTTAGATCAATTTATCTTTGTGATGATATTGCCTAGTTGAATTTTTAAAAATATATTATGACATGTTCTTGGAGTCAACTAGCTGGAACACAAGGTTTCTGAGACTCAACATGCATTATTTATCCATTTACACTAATAAACCTTCATATCCCACATGTCCCCTGCTCAGATTTGAATGGGACCTCAAAAGCACAACCTGTTTTAAATTTATGACACAATTGCTTATGACAAAGAAAAATGAGTTTAAAAAAATGCATATATTTCCCCTAGAGGAAGACAAACGATACCTCTTATTTTAAAAAAGAAATGGCATTCTTCTTTCTTTTATAGAAGAAAAATTATTTATCAAAAAATTTAAAGATGATAAATCATTAAAAAAGAAAGAGAAATGTTTTGAAGATGCAAGATGGGTTGAGTTGTGATGTAGAAGTTCCTGGTCTTTTCCTACTGAGAGGCTGGACCAATTGATCTATAATCACAATTTTGAGCTTGCTTGCTTTCTCCTCCTCTTCCTCTCCTTCCTCCTTCCTGTCCCTCCCTGTTGGGAAGGGAGTATAGACACAAGGTTGGCATGCCTCTTTTGATTTACCACACTGTGTCTTCATTATGAGTGCTGGCGATCAGGCAGTAGTGTTTTCTAACTTCAAAGACTTCAGCAGCCTGCCGAGCCTGCAGGGGAACAGATGTGCCAGGCTGTAGAGTAACAACAATATGGTGTCGTCATATTTTAGGAGTGTCAGCTTATTCTTTATTTGTGGCACATCAAAGTGAAAATGAGGACACAAGGAAGCTTTTCCTCCTTGTTATTCCCTTCTTCAGTGACAATAATGTCTTCCAACCCAATGCCCAAGCCAGAGTCCTAAAAAAATAATTCTTTTAAATTTAATGTTTCTTATACTTAAAGAACGTTGCGGGGGAAAGGCTACCAATAACAAACTGGAACAGAAAAGCTGTGTGCCGCTTATTGAGAAACATGGTTAGAGAATCCAAGAGTATATTTAGAGTTACGTAAGTATTGCTAGGTATTAGTGAGGAATAATATTAGCAGAAGCTAAAGTTTATTGAGTGTTTACGAATTACCAGACATTGTTTTAATCATTCTTATGGATATTGGAAGTGTGGCTTAGACAGCTTAAATAACTCAACTAATAGACAATGTGGTGTGGAGCTTGGACTCTAACCCATTGGACTCAGAGCCCACTCACATGAATATCAATAATTTAGCAGAGTATCATCTTTATCAGGAGTTAGGTCCTCAATTCAGTACTTGGGGCAAACATCAAAAATAGTCAAAAAATATTGTTAACTTGGTCACAAAATACAGCATACTTTTTTATTTCTGGGTGTATGGATACAACTTCCAAGTCATACTTATAAAGATATTTAATAAATAAAAGAACACCATAGCAAAATGAAACTTTAGATTCCTTTAAGGTACGAAAAGGAGCAAGCATGCATAGCTGCATTTGCTTATATAATATTGATATGTAATGTGACTTCAGTGAAATATAAAAGTGAGGCTACTGGAGGTTGGTTTCTTTATTTAAAAAGAAGCTACATAGACATAGGCTATATTCATTGAATCCCATGGATTTATGACCTATTTTCCCAAGAAATGATCTTTATACAAGAGCCCAAGCAAGAGTGTGACCGGGGGAAGTAAAAGCTGCTTGTGACTCAGAGTAAGAGCTTCAGGTGATACAAACACTATCATTTTTGCTTGACTCCTCCCCCTAAATGCCTGATTTATCCCTCACAGTGACTGTGTGGGCTTGGAGATATTTCCATTATTTTTAGAGTAGCTGGACCTTTAAGGATGTTAGGTAACTTGTCCAAAGTCACAGAGTCAGTCGCTGTTTTAAGAGTTTGGCATGAAATCCTTGGAAAACTCTGCTTCTAGTGTTCTTTTGTCAGGTGGTGATCATTCCTTCATATGTGAGAAAAATATGAGCTTGATAAAATTGCTACCAGGAGAGTATGTGCCACCAAGACTGGCTCTGATTCTTCAGGGACACCCTGTCCGTATCAATGAGAGGAGGAGATCAAGGCCAGGCATGCTCAGTAAAAATGTTTCTGTTTTGCCCTGTGTCATGATAAGTTATGCTTGCTGGCTGCATCGAATATCTCTATTGAAGAAGAGAGAATGCCCCCCTATCAGCATCCAAATTGAGAAAAAGGTAGCTGTTCTTGGATGTCATCACTGCTAATCTGCCCTGAAATAAAAGAGAGTCCATTTCCGCTGACCTTCAGGGAAGCAGTGAGCCCCACAACTTGACAGGTCTCTCTTTCTGTCCCTTCTCATCGGGGGAAAGGGAGAACTTCTGAAACAAAAAGAAGGAAACCTCACAAGCAGAAGGCTGAGACACGTAGGTAGATAACGTCTCCTTATTTCCTAACACTCTCTTAGAAAATTAAAAGGACTTGGTAGAAAACTCCTTTTGACTGATAGAGTAGCTCTGAGGGACAGAGAAAGACAGATTAACATGATGAAAGAACGGGAGCCAGAGGACCCAGACCAGGAGCAGAGGACCCAGACACTTCAAGGGCAACATCATCCTTTTGTTGGAAATAATTAAGTGGTTCCTCTTATCAGGCTACGAGTGATGTATTGAACACTCCAGCAGTCACCTGCACAGACCTCCGTTCTTCCAGACCTCCCTGCCAACAATTCTGGAGGCGCTCAATTACAATAAAATCCTTTTTCTGTTTAAAATACCTAGAAAAAATTCTGTCTTCCTGACCAGCTTTGACTGACACAAACAGAAAATGGGCTGCCAGGTCCTGCAACCATCATGTTGCAGACAATCCTTTCACAATATTCCAATGTGCTGAGGATGCCAAGACAGAAAGAAAACAGATTCTCAGGTGATGTCATTGAGCCACTGCCCCAGATCCCTACAGTGTCACATTTTCACTGCTTTTTATGTAAAGAAAAATGAAATATATTTGGGTCAGCCAAATTAGTTTAGTTGTAGTCAGAGCATTCCTGTTTTTTACCCAAATTTTTCATCTGAAAAATGGAAATACAGCATGGTTTAGTATATATTTAATGGGATATATGCAGGGTGCTTGGCATCAAGGAACCTCTGGATGTTGGTAATTAATACTGATCGTTTTACTAGTCCTTAAGTTCAAAATAAGACATATCTTTTCCTCTCAGTGAAATTTCCATGAAGGAGAATTATGCCAGTGGAATGCGCTTTTTCATTCAAGCCTGGACATTCAGTTAAATCAGTTAATGCTGAGTGATGAGGTTTTCAGTTGACTCCTTTCTATTGCATTTACAAGTAGAATCAATGGGTGTGTTACACAGAGAGCCATGTGTAAAGTGTGAACCGTGTCTTAAAAACATAAGGAAGAGATTGGACTCAAGATAGCCCTGTGTGATGTAAAGGAAAACAAACTTTAATGTTATGGGTATAACTTTCTCTCCTAATGGAATGTTCTATAAATATTTCTCATTCTATAATAACTTACTTTAAATAGGGTGACCATTTATAATTGCTCTGCTGGAGACAAAAAAAGGAAAATGTTGATTATATCTCATCAGCAGAGGATAACTGGGAGGTCATTATATTTCTTACTGTTTTCTGAAACCAAGGCTATAATCAGTGCTTTAGTTGGGAAAATCTATTTTCCTCACCCGGTGGTTTTACCTAGTTAGTGTCTTTAATATGGAAAGGTATTTGGCTTGTCCAGCTTCTCTAGCTGTGTTCATAAATCAGGATAATCATTATCAGCAGAACAAACAAGAGAACAATATTATGATAAAATGTGAGATGTGAAAGAACATTTTTAAAGGTACAATGCTAATGAAAAACAGAAAATCATTATTTTGTTTTTCTTTCTAAAGTGATTTATTTGCTCATGCAGAATCTTTCCAAATTTGTTTCACTTGTAGGATACTGAAAGACTATAAAGAAGTATTAATTTTTTGGCCCTGAACTTTTGTAGTTACCTATATTTTCAAATCAAACTTTCCCTTCTTTGAGGTCTATAAAAATAAAATTGTATTCAGTGCTATCACTGGGACTCCATAATTATCTTTGCATTTTTGCTGTAATCTGTAAATTCTTCAAAAAGTTGAGGCTTTACAAACATGATTTAAATATCTGCCACAGCAATATAAAATGCATTTAAGTGGCTGTCTTTTTTATTCTTACCACCTTGAACAATATTCTGGTCTCGGTGGACTGACACCAAACTGACAAACCACAGCAAAATTGCTCATACACTGAGCCTGGGAGATAAAATGGCTGAGTGACAGGTGGGACTAATCAGTTCATAGGTAAAAATCAAGATTGGATTTGATGAGGGGATTTCTTGATCCGTGGTGGATTCAATCCTCTTTTCAATATACTGAAAAGCCATTTTTGCCAAGTTTGATTTTCATTATTCCCAACCCTAGCTCTGTCAGTTTTCTTTAAGGGGACGCCTCAACCCTAATTCTACAACTAACCAAATAGCCTGGGGGAAGATTTGGAGTTAACAAAAGGGTGGGGAGAAAATTAAATGCCTGGTCCCCTGTGAAATCTATTTTAGAGAACTGCTATTAGTTATGCCA
>NW_016107406.1:4651661-4670107 GCF_001604975.1 Cebus imitator
AAAGAAAGAAAAAAAAAAGGAAGAAAAAAGCCATACAGTGAGGTGGCACCAAGACCATTATTAAACTTACCTCTTCTCCTTATCACCAACAACGATGAAGAAAAGTGATTATTTTAACGTTCAAATTAATTTTCTCATAGCAGCAATCATATCTCTGCCCAGATAACATTTTCTTTATTCCTTAGATCAGATATTTCCAACAAAAGGGTATTTCCCAGTCACTGGACGAGCATTTCATGAATAACACAATGAATCTTTTCTCTGCTTCCTTAATATGCATTTTGAAATAATAAATAAATAAATAAATAAAAACCTCCCCAAGAATCTTCATGCCCCTCTCCTCAGTGTGAACCTTGGAGGCATTTACCTGGTTGCTCTGAAGAGCTGCAGGGGTAGCTGAGGTCCAGAGAGCTTTGTCAGTGATTGCACTGAGGTAGATGGGCAAGTTGAAGGAAGGAGCATCTTGTGGTCATCTGGTGGCAGCTTGAGTGGGCTGGACTGTGGCCTCTGTGACTCCAGGCTAGTGTGAGCATTTGAAGATAACATCTTGGCATCACTGATACAAAGTCCAGGAGTTTGTGGCTATGAGGGACTTAATCCACCTTTGCTCACAAGATTAATTTACTTTAAAGAAATGAAACAAAAATATTGTGCTTCTGAGTCAGCTAGTACTAAAATGCTTGTGATAAAAACACAAGCCTGGCCGAGCCTAATGTTGCCTTCTCAGTAGCAACCTCCTTCAATTCTTCTGGCTGTGTCCTTGATGATTTACATTCAGATTTTAACTAATATGCTTACATTCCTATTTCATTCCTTCAACAAATATTTAATGAAGCTCAGTTCTGGGTGCAGGCTCCCAGCAGTGAATCAAATTGTCAAGTCACTGTCCCCATGGAGCTGACATCCTCATCATGGGAGGAGCACAGTGAGCAAATAAATAAGTGAAATATATGATATATGTTGGTGCTACGGCGAAGAACAAAACAGGCAAGGGGACAGTGAATGTGAGAACAGGGTGGACAATTTTCAGCACAGTAGAGAAAGGAGGTCAAAAGAAGAATGTGATGTTCGAATTAAACACATACACACCCACCAGAAAATGGAGAGAGTGACTTGTAAGCATATCTGTATGAGTCGGTGTTCTCCAGAGGGACAGGACTAATAGAATAGATGTATATATGCAGGAGAGTTTATTAAGGAGTACTGATTCACATGATCACAAGGTGAAGTCTCACAATAGCCCGTCTATAAGCTGAGGAGCAAGGCACCAGTTCAAGTCTCAAAACCTCAAAAGTAGGGAAGCCAAAAGTACAGCCTTCAGTCTGTGGTTGAAGGCCCAGGAGACCCTGGCAAAGCACTGGTGTAAGTCCAAGAGTCCAAAAGCTGAAGTACTTGAAGTCTGATGTTCAAGGGCAGGAAGCATCCAGCACAGGAGAAAGATGAAGGCTGGAAGACTGAGCCAGTCTATTCCTTCCACATTCTTCTGCCTGCTGAAGACAGCTGATTAGATTGTGCCCACCCAGAATGATGGTGGGTCTGCCTCTCCCAGTCCCCTGACTCAAATGTTAATTTCCTTCAGCAACACCCTCAAGGACACACCCAGGAATAATACTTTGCATCCTTCAATCCAATCAGGTTGACATTCAGTATTGACCATCACAATATCCAAGGGTGAAGACCACAGGTAGTGAAAACATAAAAATACAAAGTCCTTAGGCATAGGATATGTTGCATGAAGAACAGCCAGGAGGATCACAGGCTGGGGTGGAGTGAGCAGGGTGCCTAGGTGATGATGTGGCTAGACAGGACACCTGGGGTGTGCACAGGGACAGATCGTATAAGACCTTGCACCTGTCAAGGTCTCCAGCTTTCACTCTGAGGGAGCCTGTGAGGGGTTCAAATAGGGAAGAGACAAGATCCTAAGATAGGACTTAGATTTAGAAAGAACTCTTTGCTTCCTGGAATCAGAGCAGGTAGAACAGGAGCAAGATTGAAAGAACCAGGAAGGATGCTTCTGCAATCCAACCTAGAGTTAATGTTTGCTTGGATCAAGAAGAGGGTGGGAAATGAGGGGACTTAAAACATATTTTGAAGGTAGAAGCTGGGAGGAGTAGCTGATAGATTGAATGTAGGTACGTTAGGAGGAAGGAAGTCAGGGCTGACTCCAAGCTTCTTGGCCTGAGGAACTGGAAGAATGAGATTTCCACTAACAAAGGAAGGTAAGAGTTTAGGAAAAGCAAGCTTGAGAGAAAAGTGAGAGTTCAGTTTGGTCATGCTAGTTAATTTAAAATGTCTCTTGGAAAGACTAACCCACAGCATGGTTGGCCTAGAAAAGTCTTAGCTTACTTTGTTGTCATGAAAAATTATCAATATTTTATTGATTATGAATATCTTCCTTTCACCCTGAACAGTACCCCTGTTCAGATGATATGTTCACCTTGCTGCAGGCACCTAAGGAGGTCAAAGAGACATAAGTGTGTGAGTCCAGGAAGAGGTTATGCTGGTGCAGAATCTGGAATGAGGTAAAACCAGCAAAGAAGACATAATGAATAGACAATGATGTAGGTGGAAAGCCAGCTAAGGAAGAGGCACGGCCAACTCTGCAGATGTTACACTGGGCCAAATAAGATGAAATCGGTATTGACCACTGGATTTGGCTCTGTGGACAGCAACTGTGGTCTTGGTTTCTGGAGAGGAATGGAACTGAAGGCCTGATTAGAAAGCTGCTTCCTTTTTGGACATTGACTTCCCGCTATGGTAGAGCAAGACCAGAGACTTGTATCTTCCTTAACTCCTCATTATACTTCCTCTCCCAACTCTTCTCCTCCACTCTTGTTATATCACATTCTCTTTTGCTTACATCCATCATCTTTGCTTTCTTCATTTCGGATGCTATAAATAATGTTCACTGCTGACCCAAGCAGTATCCTAGAAATACACCATTTTTTCTTAACTAACCCTCTGTTAATTTTTTTCTAGCCTTAAAAATGACATTTTAATTTTTTTCCCTTATTTTCTGTGTACTTTTAGACCTTCAGCATCTCTATCATATGTCCATCAATAAAATGTTTAAAATGCTAAAACACATCACTCTCATTTCCCACTGGAGATTTTGCTCTGAGAGTGTATGTCGGTTTTGTACAGTTGGAGAGGGAAAGAAAATAAATGCATATTTGCCATGTTTAGCAGCTCATTGACCTTTGATCTGAAACCTGTTCACAAAAAGAGAAAAGGAAAAGAGACATCCTATTTTATCCACATTTTTGAATCAGATAAAAACTATATTTTGAGTTTCTAATCAAGTTATGCCTCTACATCTTATGAGATTCAATCTTTCCCTTGAGAAAAAAAAACAACAAACACATAAGCCAGATCAATATCTTTAAAGCCAATGTTAAAGTGCTTTGAATGAAAAAGAAAGCACTACTTTACATTTTTTTGTGTGTTGAAAATGTTCCATATTTTATGAAACTTGATCAGTTGTTTTAAGAGAAGCTAGTTCCCCTGAATGTCAAGAGGCAGGCCTTTCTCTGTCTTGTTAACAGTGCTTTGCTCTCCTTTTGACTTCTTTTATGGCAGTGGGTTAGGTTGAGAGCAGTTTTCTATGAAAAGCTCCTGATCTCCCACCAGAAGCAGAGTCAAGTGTTGTGATGCACATATTGCAGCATTTTTGTTCTCAGATGATGGAACTGTCTGTCTCCCAACAGAGCTGGCAGGGCCTCTGGTGACTCAGATCAGAGCTTCAGGAGCCATTCAGAACACAGTGGTTAAACAAGGAGCGGGAACCAGTCTGCCTGGATCTCAATCCCAGCTCCTCCACTTACCATCTTGCAGCTTTGGGGACTCTTGGGTAGAATACTGAACCTTTGATCATTGATCACTTCTTTTACAAATGAGTTTGTATATAATGATAGTGCCTGCCTCATAGGGGTTGTGTAAGTATTAAATAAATTAAAACATGTAAAACACTTGAAAGAGCATCTGACATGATGAGGATTTAGTACAAGTTAGCTAGTATCATTATTTTACTCCATTTTGTATTTTTTCGTTTTTGAAATTTTATTCCTTGTCTATTATATGGATGGCCTCTTCGACAATCAGCTTTAACCCTTCCTCCAGATACAACCATGCTGATGAGCTTGGTAATTCTCACATTTCAAACTTTTACATTATTATTATACTATTTTCATTATTATAATATTATAATCATGGTGATCTGTGATTAGCGATCTTTGTTGTTACTATCATAATTGTTTTGGGGTACCCCAAGCTGTGCCCATATCAGATGGTGAACCTAATTGATAAATGTATGTGTTTTGACTGCTCTACTGAACCCTACACCCTGCCTCTCCCTCTCCTTGGGACTCCCTATCCCCTGAGACACAAGGATATTGAAATTAGGCCAGTTAGCAACCCTACGATGGTCTGTAAGTGTTCAAGTAAAAGAGAGATTCACACATCTCTCACTTTAAATCAAAAGCTAGAAATGATTAAGCCTAGTGAGGAAGGAATGGCCAAAAGCCCAGACAGGCTGAAAGCTAGGCCTCTTGTGCCAAATGGTTAGCCAAGTTGTGAATGCAAAGGAAAAGTTCTTGAAGAAAATTAAATGTGCTACTCTAGTGAACTCATGAGTGATAAGAAAACAAAACAGCTTTGATGCTGTTATGAAAAAAGTTTTAGTCAGTGTCCTGGACAGCAGATCAAAATAGTTACAATCTTTTCGTAAGTCAAAGCCTAATCCAGGGCAAATTACTAACTATTCAATTCTACAAAGGCTGAGGGAGGTAAGGAAGCTGCAGAAGAAAAGTTTGAAGCTAGCAGAGGTTGGTTTATAATGTTTAAAGGATAACATGAAAGTGCAAGGTGAAGCAGTAAATGCTAAGAAGCTGCAGCAAGCTGTCCAGATGTAGGTAAAATAATTGATGAAGGTAGCTACACTAAACAACAGAATTTTCATGTAGACAAACAGCCGTCTTATATTGAAAGATGATGCCATCTAGGACTTTCACAGCTAGTGAGGAAAAATCAATGCCTGGCTTCAAAGTGTCAAAGGACAGACTACTCTCTTGTTAGGGACTAGTGCGGCAGATGCTTTTAATGCTGCTTTTTGGAGCAGATGTTCATTCACCATTCTAAAAATCCTAGAGGTCTTCAGAATTATGTTAAATCTACTCTACCTGTGCTCAATAAATGGAACCAAAAAGTCTGGATGGCGGCATATTTTTTTACAGCATGGTTTACTGAATATTTTTAGTCCACCATTGAGATCTACTGCTCAGAACAAAAGATTCCTTTCAAAGTATTACTGCTCATTAACAATGCACCTGGTCACCCAAGAGCTCTGATGAAGATATACAAGGAGATTAATGTGATTTTCATGCCTGCTAACACAACATCCATTCCATAGTCCATGGGTCAAGGAGTAATTTTGACTTTCAAGTCCTATCTTATTATTTAAGAAATACATTTCATAAGGCTACAGCTGCCATAGATAGTGATTCCTCTAGTGGCACTGGGCATATAAATTGAAAACCTTCAGGAAGGGCTTCATCATTCGAGATGCCATTAAGAACATTTATGGTTCATTAGCGGAAGTGAAAATATCAACATGAACAGGAGTTTGGAAGAAGTTGATTCCAACCCTCATGGATGACTGAAGTCATAGCCAATGTGAAGGAAGTAGCAAGAGAACTAGAGTTAGAAGTGGAGCCTGAGGATGTGACTGAATTGCTGCAATCTCATAATGAAACTTTAAAGGAGGAGAAGTTGTTTCTTATGGATTAGCAAAAAAAGTGGTTTATTGAGACAGAATCTACTCCTGGTGAAGATGCTGTGAACACTGGAAAAATGACAACACACTTTAGAATATAACATAAATTTATTGGATAAAGCAGCAGCAGGTGTGAGAGGATTGACTCCAGTTTCAAAAGAAGTTCTACTGTGGGTCCAATGCTCAGGCAGCATCACATGCTACAGAGAAATATTTTGTGAAAAGAAGACTCAAAAAATATGGCAGACTCCACTGTTGTCTTATTTTACTATAAGAAATTGCCACAGACATACCAGCCTTCAGCAACCACCATTCTGATCAGTCAGCAGCCATCAACATCGAGGCAGGACTGTCCAACAGCAAAAACATTATGATTCCTTTAAGGCTCAGATGATTCTTAGCATTATTTTTAGCAATAAAATATTTAATTAATGTGCATACATTTTTAAGACATAATGCTATTGCAGACTTAACAGACTCCAGTACAGCTTAAACATAACTTTTATACACATCGGGAAACCAAAAACTTTATGTGACTCACTTTATTGTGATGTTACTTTACTGTGGTGGTCTGGAACCACATTTTTAAAATCACCAGTGTATGCCTGTACATAGAAAAAAAAAGGTTTTCTACTATGAGGTGCATATGTGCTTTTTTTGTACACAAATGGCATCATGCTATATATGTTGTCTGCAAGTTGTGTTTTACTCAAAATTTATTTTTGAGGTTTATCCATGTTGATTTATGTAAACTTAATTCTTTGCTTTTAACTTCTGAATACCATTCTGGTGAATAAATACAGCACATTTTATACATTGGTGAGTATTCTAGATTCTCCAGTTGCCTCTTAACTTAAGAAGTCTGCAGAAATGTGTTTGAATGACGCAGTGAGAGAGAGTTTACTCCCCGAAACTGAAGTTTCCAGCCCTTTCAGTAAGTTTCCCAATCTCTGCTGGGTTAGGCGTGATTCCTCCTTTGCCAGAGCAGGTACACTTGGAGGAGTGCCCTAACACTTCCATCTCCTGCTTATGAATTGATTGGATTAGCAGGAGGTCACGGCAGAAGTCTTATGTATGCATATGTTGCAAATGCCAAAGGGCATTCAGGTGCCTAGCCCACTATTAATGCCATGATAAGCAAGTGTGTTCCTAAGAGGATGTAGAATACATTGCTGCAGATGGGTCTAGCCCAGTTGAACTGGTCTGAAATCAGACACCAAGAAATTGTTCAGGGCATGTTTTGAGCAAGTTAACTGAATCATAAAAGATCAATAACAGTCATCTTAACTGCCATAATGGTTGTGAGCAATAGCTAATTGAATAGATGGTAAAGCACTTTTTATTTGCAAAGTGCCCCACCAGAGGGAGAGGCTTAGAGGTTGGCATCAGGTCAGCACAAAGTCTCCTTTGCAGGAAAACAGACTTCATCTTTGAATTCATGATGCCATAAAATTTCTAATTTGAGGATTTGTGACAAGATGCACAATCTGTGCTTCATACAGTCCATAGCTGGAAATGCTGGGGCCCATCTGTTCACTGGGGAATGACTTGAGTGTGCCTTCTCTTTAGTATTTTAATTTCAGGTGTAGGTGTTTAGAAAAGGCAGTTACTAAAATTAATCGTACGAGGACATGGTATATAAACTTGTAAAGTCAAGCTGCATGGTTGGGCCATGATGAGTAGTAATTTCATCCGGTGATCTCTGCAGAAAGTTCTAGTGGGTACAGATATGTAAAACCAAACTCCAGGCCAGCCTAATTCTAGGGCCCTATTAGTCCTTTCTCATGCTGCTGCTGGTAAAGACATACCCAAGACTGGTTAATTTATGGAAAAAAAAAAAGACATTTAGTGAACTCATAGTTCCACATGGCTGGGGAGGCCTCGCAATCATGGCAGAAAGCAAAAGGCACATATTACATGGTGGCAGAAAAGAGAACGAATGAGAGCCAAGTGAAAGGGGTTCCTCCTTATAAAACCATCAGGTCTCATGAGACTTATTCACTACCACAAGAACAGTATGGGGGAAACTACCCCCATGATTCAGTTATCTTCCGCTGGGTCCCTCCCACAATATGTGGGAATTATGGGAGCTACAATTCAAAATGAGATTTGGGTGGGGACACAGCCAAACCACATCAAAGGACATAGGATGGAATGGGGTGGATAGGGCCAAGGCCCTGAAGCTGTTTGTTGTTGAAGTCCTCCTCTGGGTTTCACTAACGGAACTCTGACTTTGCTTTATGAATTTCTGTATACCTGGGAGGCTATGCACCATGAAAAGTACTTTTGTGCACAGTAGTTTGAATTCTCCCAGGAAACATCCAGTGACTATGTAAGAGAAAAAAAAAAGTAGATTCTCCTGGGCCATGTATATTTTTCGCTAGTAGCTTGGGAATATGTCAGGCACCTGAATTTCATCTTTTCACTTTTTTTTTCTACAAAAAATGATACCGAAGCACATAAAGCAATTTTATCTGACATTTATCATCATCTTTGTAATTGTTCATTTAAATATATTAACCACCCTGATATTAAGACGGGAGGATACAATTTAAAATGTGTTTTATAATTAGCTCAGAATTTGGGGAAAAAAGTTTCAACTATGGCATTGAAAATGTGGAGGTGCAGTTTAAGTAAGTTGTAGTTACTTAATTAACAAATGGTTTTTGCCTATTTTATGTCAGACAGTGTATAAAATGCAAGATTAGGGAAGACAAACATGGTCTTTGCCTTTGTAGAACTCCAAGTCTCATGGTAGGCTCAGAAACAAGTAATCACGCCAATCCATATGTACCTTCTATTTCTGGAAGTGCTTTTGGTTTCTATGAGATGTATCATGGTGAGGAATGTCCCAATCTGGAAATCAGGGAGTACGTCCCCTAGGGTGCCTGTTTTGATGGAGATCTGAAGCGTGAATAGGGTTGGGAGGAGCCAGAGCAGGTGGGCCAGCCTGCGGGTGTGAACAGCTTCCCCTGCGAGGGACAACACATCTAAAAGGCCTTGTGGTCAAAGAGGCTGAGAGTCCTTTGAGGAATCGAAAGTGGGCCTCTGTCACTGAAGAACAGAGACAAGGGGCAGTCGGGAAAGGGGAGACCAGGAGTGTAAGGAGGGAGGAAGAGGCAGGGCTGGAGGCTGTGTTAAGGCCATGCTCAACACAAAGGGAAGTGTCCATGAACCATTGTGAAAACATCATTCTGGTTGCAGAGTAAACAAGGAAATGAGTGAGGCTGAGATCACTAGTGAGCAGGCTACAGCTTTTGTCTAGGTGTGGATTATTTTATGGGACACACAACACACTCTTACACACAAGGACAAAGAGATAATAAAAGTAAAAGAAAGAGACAGAAAGATAGTGTGTTTGCATAGCTGCATGTGTGTGTGAGAGAGAGGCAGAGAGAGAGAAGCAGAGAGACAGCAAGGAAGAGAAGGAGAGGAATCAAGAGAGATGTGATAGAGCAAGAACTGAATTGATTAGAGACGAGACGGTGGATTTTAAAGTCAGAGCTAACTGTTCAAATCTGAGATAACGATAAAAATACATTTTAAAATGTGGTCTTCTCTTTTAATATCAGGGTGGTTAATACAGGACAATACATAAAAAGAAAAATAAGCTTCAGGTAAAATTGTTTGTAGAACTTTTCTATCATTTTTCATGCAACAGCAACAAAAATGAAAAACACTGGTTTAAGTCTTGGCCCAGCTGCTTTGTAACCACGTGAATTTGAGCACGTTTTTATAGAACTCACCTTCAGCTTCTTCCTTCCAGCCGGTGCTCACACTGTTCTGCCAGCTGAAAGAGGTCACATACGTGGGGTACCTGACTCAGTACCTGCCCTTAATCTTTACTAACATGACTACTATTATTACCATCATGTTAACAACATTCCAAAGACGAATACATAACTCTTCCATCTAGAAAAGCAGGGTACTATTGCATTGTGAATACAAGTATATTTGTATTATATGAACTCACTAGTTCATGAATATTTTTACCATATGGCCCTACCTCAGTTGCATTTTTTCATTATTCTATCCTTTTCTAGAAAATCACTAACTATGGATAATCTCTCTTCATCTCCTTATTTGACATTGGAATGAGAGAAAATTTAAGTAAGCTAAAACCAGTTGGTAATTCTCTGATATTTGGAAGGATATTTTGAGACATTTTGTACTGAGCATTGAAGTGAAAAGTATGAATTTTAGCTTCAATAATAAGTTAATAAAATAAAAAGTGATGGAATGGGGAAAGGCTTCACATTGCTGGTGGAACTCACTGCCAGAGGCCTGGTGGGAGCCCTAGCCCTGCTGCTGAGTTCATACCAGCTCGTTTGCTAAATAAAACAGACAGTTCATGCCAATTCCTATCGTAAGAATGTTAGAAGTACCTCAGTGCTATGACTTGTCCAGATTCTCCTATCGTTTTTCTCTGTGTGTGTGTGTGTAGGGGTGTGTGTGTGTGTGTGTGTGTGTAAACTGGCTTTCCCTTCTGTTAAGGCATTGGCAAACCAGGCATTCCCTAAATGTCTCAACATATACTTGCTCCCTCCTCTTCCTCAGTGACTTTGTCCAAGCCCACAATTTCTATTGTTGCTTCTAGGCAGTGACACCACAATTGTAGCCTGAATAGACCTTACTCTTGAGTGAAAGCCTGAACTCAGACCTATATTTCTAAGTATCTGTGAGTACCTTCTTTTCAGTGTATAATTAATATTTTAAGTTCACATGGGTCTATATTGAGATTCTGTAGAAAAAAAATATACTGGAGGAGAAGATCTGAGTATTCATCTAACAGAACAACTCAGTAGCTTTGTGCAGTTAACTATTTGGGGCCCCATTGCCTTCAGTTGATAGGTCCTTGGCCTAGAATCAGGGATCAGCCACTGCCTGGTTTTGTAAATTTTATTTACAGCCATAGCCGTTCATTTACACAAAACTGCCACAGAGGCCAATGGCTGTAAATCCTAAAATATTTACTTTCTAACCCTTTACTAAAAAAGGTTTGCCAATTCCTGGATTAGATCACTAGTTTCTAAACTTCCCTTTTCTCCTCTCCCTCTTCCATTTTCTTCCTCCCTCCCTCCCTGCCTCCCTCCCTCCCTCCTTCCCCCCCTTCCTCCCTTCCTTCCTTTCTTCCTTCTTTCCTCTCCCTTCCTCCCTTCCTTCCTCCCTTCTTCCCTTCCTCCTTTCCTCCCTTCTTCCTTGCCTCCCTTCCTTCCTTCTCCTATATTTTTCTTTCTTCCCTAACAACTGAATCCTTTCTCCAAACAATATATTACACAGAAGCCCAGTAGAGAACACGGATAAAAGTAGGCCTCCTCTATTTTGAAGGTTTGGATGTGGGAGTGGTTTTCGGTTATTTTAATTTAAAAGTCACTGAACTAAATTATTTTTTTAAATTCTATAATTATAATGATGTATGCAGAAGCCCTGAAACCTGAGAGCTACCTATAGTCTTTGACAGTCAAGTGATAAAATGTGTTTTGGTGCCCGCCTCTTCCCACACTTTCCCCTCTAAGCATCCCTTCTTCAACTTTGTTCTCATCTTCATTCCCCATCTGTTCCTGCCCTCTGTGTAGCCGTCTAGCTGCCCAGGAACCCTAACTGGGGCACACATGTGGCCAGGCCCCTTCTAGTAGTGACCAGAGTGTCAGACTTTCTCTATCTCATCTCTGAAGGCGAAATTTAAACTTGGTGTTCTCCCCTTAGTGTCTGTTTTCTACTGAATGACAGCTGGCTAATCAGATAAATTCAGCCTGTTAATTTTATAAAGACTGTTAATTTTTACTAATAGTTTAATGAATTTATTCCTCCCAGGTAACACATTTGTATTTTAATCAGGGCTTTCTGGAGATGGTGGCTTCATTAACTCAAAGGAAGGAGTTTAGTGGAAGGAATCCAGGCAACATTCTGACAGCTTAAGAGGTATTTAGAGCAAAGCAAGCCCCTGGACACTGCTCAGATCATGCTACAAAGGTGGCTGTCCATTGCCTCCGCTACTTTTGATGAACTCAGTCTTCTATTTCATGGCCACTTTGCTCATTTGTATGGACAGCCTCGTAGGCTGGCATGTTTCCCTCACTGTGGGCCATGTCCCCATGGGCATGTGACATAGCACCTTTGGGTCTGACTCCTTGTCTGTCCTTTGTAGAGTTAAGGGGGGATCAAATTAAATAACATGCATAAAAAGTGTGGCACATTATTAGAATCTTAGTAAATTCTTCTTATTTTCCCATCAAAGTGCAATCCAGATCTCTTTTGTTTAGAAGAAACTATCATTTCAGTTGTTTTCAAAATTTGTTCCTTAATTTAGAAGGAAATAATTTTTTTTCCTTTTATATGTTTTTTTCTCACTGTCAGTAAATTAGCTAGCTAGAAGACATCATAACTGGAATGAGAGACATCCATAACTGTAAGGGACATTAGAAAACATCTAATTTTCTTCTTTTATTTCCCAGACACACTGAGAGGTTAAATGGTTTATGCAGGGTCTCTGGCTGTGTGGTGAGGGGCAGATCTAGAACGAGAAACCAGGCCTCCCAAACTCCCACTTTTCCCCAAGTCAACAAGCAAACAACGTACTTTGTTCCCTGAGGCTTCTCTCCTATACCAAAGAAAACGCTGGATCAAAACTTTCCTTTGCTATCTCTCCCCACCTCCCCACCCCCCCCATCCCTCCCCCATTCCCCCCTTCCCCACCGCCAGATATAGGTGAAGGGGAGGAAGGCAGCAAATCACACTGCCATGTGTGTACCTATGCAACAATCTTGCATGTTCTTCACATGTACCCCAAAACCTAAAATGCAATTAAAAAAAAAAATACAAAACTCAAAAACAAAACAAAACAAAAAAAAAACTTGCCTTTGGCACAACACGTGTAGAGATTTTCTCGGCATACCTCCACGATTGGCAAGGTTGCATATTTCATCCTGTTTGTGACAAGGGAAATGGTCAATTTCTCAAATCCCCTTCATGAAGCAAGAAAATCGGTCATTTTACCTTGGCTATCACTTGGCATCTTCATTTTAAGTCTGCTTCCATAAGTAGCAATGAAATCTGCCTTCATCACATTTATTATGGGATGAAAACCAAGCGTCTGCGTGTCAAAGGCATAGCTCCAGGGAGTCACCCTGCCACTTGAACCTTCAATAGGCCCCTTATGCTGTATTCATTTCTTCATGCAAAGTGCTCTCTCCCCGTGGCTGGATAGCCTGACAAGAAAGTGGCTAGCACAGCTGCTTCTCTGTGCCCTAGCATTTGGGGTAATAACCTGGCAGGCTGCGGCCTTTTTTCCCACCCCTCTCCCCAACCCCCATGCAACTGTTTGAATTTCTCCTTGCACCAGCTGCCCCACCCTCCCTTTCAAAAATTACTTTCAGTAATTACTACAGCTCAAGGATGCTGTCCAATCTAAAATAGCTAATGAGAACCAGTCCTTCAATCTAAACTGTAATCAGCTTATAACAAGCTCCCTTTTCCTGTGCTTCATTATGGTGACACAATCTATTTTTCATACCTCAAAATGATAAGGCAGAGTTGGGGAAAAAGAATCGCTCTCCATCGCCAGGCTTGCATGAAAGGGAGATGGGCTTAAGCATGCAGAATTGATTTATTTGCATTCATCTATTGCTTTGGTGGCTGCATCTTTGAAAGAAGTTAATATTGTATTTTTGATTTGGCCCTAAGAACAGTAGGGTCTGACAATCAAGCATGCTTATTACAGCCGGAAAAAAAAAAAAGAAGAAGAAAAAGAAGTAGCCAAGCTTAGCTCAAGTGCATCATGATTTATTTGGACATGTGCAGACTTGGAGCAGAAAGTAGTTTAAATTTTGTTGCAGAACCTGACAATGGTATCTTTATCTATGTGCTTCTTCTCTCTGAAATGTGTATGTTTGCTACCTATAACCCCACTAGCTACTTACCTGCCTTTCTTTTTTTGGGCCTATGAAAAGCCTTTATTGTTTATTTTCAAAGAAAGAACATAGAAGGCGCCCACCACAGGGATTCTCACTAGAAGTTTGGGGAATCTGCTTGGCTACTATTGTACAATCTGTTGATAAACACCCAGGCTATTTTAATCTCCTTTCCAAGTTTATCCTCCTGAGTTAATTTCCAAACTGTCATTTTTTGCCTGGTGTGATTAAGGTTTGGCCTGTTTAAGCGTCTGCATTCTCCTGGCGTGATTTCCTAGGCATTGAGGCTGTGGCAGAGCATGCCTATTAATCCCACCCTAATGATTAGAGCATCTGAGGAGCTGCAACATTTGATGGGTTAATACTGGTAGCTGAGTCCTTGGATTTAATCCAACTCAGTCATCACTTTGAATGAGGCAGTTTGATGAGCTTCAGTAAGGCTGGGACTGCTGTCATTGTCCATTTGAGACCCCAAATGCTAGGAAAAAAATAAAAGCCAGTCTTCGACAGCTAGACAGGTCCTAGGAGTATGAATGTCAGTAACATACAGATGTAAAATGCAGATTGGAGCATCTTTGTTATATAATTGTTAATGGGCAGAAAAACCTCACAAAGAGCTCCCTGCCCTATTCTATTTATCTCCCTGCCCTAAAAAGAAAATAACAACAGAAACATTAAAATACATCAGCCAGATTTTAAAAGTTGTTTTTCTCTGCTTTGTCTAAAAATGTGTAAAAGATAAGGCTAAATTAGAAAATCTTTTACCCAGCCTCTTCATTTGTGTAAAATAAATGCACCCAATTCATTTAAAGTGGGAGGCTTGCAAATTTACTCATTAGATACAATAACCAGTAAGCTGGTATCTCAGCTCAAGAGGAGTCTTCATCAGGCAATTAGGGAAGGTGGTTCTCGGCTGCCTCTCCATCTTTCAGAGCGCTGAGATCCAACTAGCTTTTAAAATAGTGAGGCTGTCAGAGGACTCAGATTGAGCATCTGCACTTCAGGCGAGTCCATAAATTAACTTCTAGTACTTATGGCATTCTGAAAGAATGAACCATTCATTGCAATTCATGATTTGTCTGTTTCAGGAATGTTATGTAACCATGCCTGTTATACAAGGAGAATTTTCTACCTCCAACGTTTATAGGAAGTTATTTTTCTTGCCACAACAAGACATTATATTATCCTCCTCTCTCTCTCTTTCTCCTTCTTTCCCTCTTTCTTCGAACGTGACCCGCTGCAAACAAGTAAAGTGGGATACCTTTACAACTTGGTGGCATAAGACGGAATTCACAGCCTCCTCCTGATTTTCAATCAGGCCTTCCTTGTTTGAGTGTTCAGTTTGAGTGAACTTGAGTCAGCTGGCAGAATATCTGGATTTATATCTTACTGAATTATTTTCTTAAGGAGTATTGATTTCCAATATGCATAGTCCTTACCATACTCTCTGCACCTGCCAATGAGTGTCAAGATTCTGAATTGTACTGCAAGTCAAAATACGAGTTAGCTGATTCATATACAAGTCTTTGCTAAAGATGAAGATGAAAGCACCAAGTTGTTTCAGGAATAATGTAAATTTACAATCCTGTATCATTACTTTTTCCTTAGCCAATATGCACATACTATAATATGCAGTGAATCTTTATTTTTTATTAAGAACATGCCTTAATACCTTCTATGTGCTGAGCTAGTAGTGAGGCATTGAAGATGTTCAGACTGGCAGCACTAAGTCTGAAAGTTGATGGTATCCCACTTGGAATCTTTAAGTAAATAGACTTTTACTGACAGCATTAATAGAAAGGGGAAAATAATAATAAAAAGTCTGCTCCTAAGGTGGTGTTTAAAAAAATATTTTTCAGATTACATATTCTAAAGTTATCTATATATCAGTGATATTAACAATACTATACAGTCTATCCATGACTAAGTATTTAAAGATGTTTGCATTGTTTGGTAACCAATTGATGATTTCATCCTAAGTCTTCTCAAAATAAACTAGGGAATATATAAATGATTTTAAACATGGACTATTTGTGATGCAATTTCTTAAGGATAAAGAGATACATGAAATATTCTTTATTATTATTCTTATTCTACTTTAAGTTCTGGGGTACATGTGCAGAACATGCAGGCTTGTTACATAGGTATACACATACCATGGTGGTTTGTTTGCTGCATCCATCACCCCATCATCTATGTTAGGTATTTCTTCTAATGCTATCCCTCCCCTAGCCCCTCAGCCCCCAACAGGCCCCAGTGTGTGAAGTTCCCCTCCCTGTGTCCATGTATTCTCATTGTTCAACACCCACTTATGAGTGAAAACATGCAGTGTTTGGTTTTCTGTTCTTGTTTCAGTTTTCTGAGAATGACGGTTTCCAGCTTCACCCATGTCCCTGCAAAGGACATGAACTCATCCTTTTTTATGACTGCATAGTATCCCATGGTGTATATGTGCCACATTTTCTTCATCCAGTCTATCATTAATGGGCATTTGGGTTGGTTCCAAGTCTTTGCTGTTGTGAACACTGCTGCAATAAACATACGTGTGCTTGTGTCTTTATAATAGAATGATTTTATAACCTTTTGGGTATATACCCAGTAATGGGATTGTTGGGTCAAATGGTATTTCTAGTTCTAGATCCTTGAGGAATTGCCACACTGTCTTCCACAATGGTTGAACTAATTTATACTCCTATCAACAGTGTAAAAGTGTTCCTATTTCTCCACATCCTCTCCAGCATCTGTTGTCTTCTGATGTTTTAATGACAGCCATTCTAACTGGCATGAGATGGTATGTCGGTGTGGTTTTCATTTGCATTTCTCTAATGACCAGTGATGATTAGTTTTTTTTTCATATGTTTATTGGCTGCATAAATGTCTTCTTTTGAGAAGTGTCTGTTCATATCCTTCAACCATTTTTTGATGGGTTTGTATGTTTTTTTCTTGTAAATTTTTTTAAGCTCTTTATAGATTCTGGATATTAGCCCTTTGTCAGATGAGTAGATTGCTAAAGTTTTTTCCCATTTGATTGATTGCTGGTTTGCTCTAATGATAGTTTCTTTTTCTGTGCAGAAGCCCTTAAGTTTAATTAGATCCCATTTGTCTATTTTGGCTTGTGTTGCCATTGTTTTTGGTGTTTTAGTCATGAAGTCCTTGCCCATGCCTATGTCCTGAATGGTATTGCCTAAGTTTTCTTCTAGGGTTTTTATGTTACGTCTTATGTTTAAATCTTTAACCCATCTTGAGTTAATTTTTTTTTTTTGAGACGGAGTTTTGCTCTTGTTACCCAGGCTGGAGTGCAATGGCACGACCTTGGCTCACCGCAACCTCCGCCTCCTGGGTTCAGGCAATTCTCCTGCCTCAGCCTCCCAAGTAGCTGGAACTACAGGCACATGCCACCATGCCCAGCTAATTTTTTGTATTTTTAGTAGAGACGGGGTTTCACCATGTTGACCAGGATGGTCTCCATCTCTTGACCTCATGATCCACCCTCCTCGGCCTCCCAAAGTGCTGGGATTACAGGTGTGAGCCACTGCGCTCGGCCTGAGTTAATTTTTTTTTTTTTTTTGGGACGGAGTTTCGCTCTTGTTACCCAGGCTGGAGTGCAATGGCACGACCTTGGCTCACCGCAACCTCCGCCTCCTGGGTTCAGGCAATTCTCCTGCCTCAGCCTCCTGAGTAGCTGGGATTACAGGAACGCGCCACCATGCCCAGCTAATTTTTTTGTATTTTTAGTAGAGACGGGGTTTCACCGTGTTGACCAGGATGGTCTCGATCTCTTGACCTCGTGATCCGCCCGCCTCGGCCTCCCAAAGTGCTGGGATTACAGGCTTGAGCTGAGTTAATTTTTTATCAGGTGTAAGGAAGGGATCCAGTTTCAGCTTTCTGCATATGGCTAACCAGTTTTCCCACCACCATTTGTTAAGTAGGGAATCTTTTCCCCATTGCTTGTTTTTGTCAGGTTTGTCAAATATCAGATGGTTGTAGATGTGTGGCATTACTTACTTCTAAGGCCTCTGTTCTGTTCCATTGGTCTATATGTCTGTTTTGGCACCAGTACCATGCTGTTTTGATTACCATAGCTTTGTAGCATAGTTTGAAGTCAGGTAGTGTGATGCCTCCGGCTTTGTTTTTTTTTTTGTTTGTTTGTTTGGTTTTGTTTTTTTGCTTGGGATTGTCTTGGATATGCAGGCCCTTTTTTGATTCTATATGAAGTTTAAGGGTTTTTTTCCAATTCTGTGAAGAAAGTCAATGGTAGCTTGATGGCGATAGCATTTAATCTACAAATTACTTTGATCAGTATGACCATTTTCACAATATTGATTCTTCCTAACCATGAGCACGCAATGTTTTTCCATCTGTTTGTGTCCTCTCTTATTTCCTTCAGCAGTGGTTTGTAGTTCTCCTTGAGGAAGTTCTTCACATCCCTTGTTAGTTGTAATATTCTTATCATCAAGGAGGTTAAAATGTGGTAGAAGAAATGGAATCACTGAAATAAAAGTTTACATGTTTCTTATACTGTATTTACAAATACAGCTTAAAAAATTACAATAATGCTTTTTAAAGGATTTCAAGTTAAAAAATAAGAGTTTAAAAAGTTACCTAGAAAATTACATTGATGAAGTATTTTTCAGTAAACTACTTACAAGTTGTATCAAAAAGCAAATTTTATATCTACCTTGTGTTAAGTGCCACATTGAAGGTGGAGAATAAGGTAAAGATAAAATGGCTAAGGTCTGCACACTTGGATTTGAGAGCTAGTACTT
>NW_016107406.1:4672122-4674799 GCF_001604975.1 Cebus imitator
GCACCAAGAACCGCCACACCAAGGCAGCGGCAAAACCGCCTCACCGGCCTCAAGAGTCACGCTGGCGACACGTGGGGCTCCTCCGCTGGGAATCTCCTGGTGTGTGAGCAACAAAAATTGATCTGAAAGTGTGGCGTCCTCTCGTTCTCTGCTCTTTCAGTGGGAGCTGCAATCCCGAGCTGCTAGTGATCAGCCATCTTGGATCTCTCTCCTGATTGGGCTCGAGAGCTAGTACTTTGTGTTCAAATTTCTTTTTTTTTTTCCTGTCTCCCATTTTTCTTCTTTCCCCACTCCCAAAACATGGATGATATATCATGTAACCAATTTGTTCCTTTTTCATCTTTAAAATATGAGCAGTCAATGGCCTCTTTGGATATTATAGGAGGAGATTATTCAAACAAATTTTGTTCTAAAAAATAATCTAAATTTTTAAAATAAAGTTTTATAAAGTCTAATGTATTATCATGATTACTCTCACCAAGAACACCTAATGATGTAACATTTTTTAATGAAAAAATTTGAAATATCTCCTTACATTTTCAGTTAGTAGTTTTCATATGAAATGATCATGGGTTAGTCTTTCAGATAATGACTTAATGACAACGAAATTCTAGTGATGAAAAATATGCTGTAATTATAAGTGAATTCTAGTTAGTACGCTTGTATCACCTCAATGGAATTTAGACACAATTCTCTGCAGATTTATTAGTCTGATATCTGGGTCTTACTTATGGATTTTCTCCTCACAGTCCATTTGATCAGCTGGCAAAATTAAATTTTAGGCTGCTCTGGGACGGAAAATGATGACATAGCAAAGATCCTGAGAAGAAGGAGAAAAATGAAATTAGGAAGAACTGCTCATTGCTGTAACCTCTAATTTGAGCAAGAAATTTACATGATGATCAAAGGTGGCAGTGAGCCACTGTTATAAATCAGGGCAGTGGCACCAGGGCTTCTCAGACTTTGCTTTTCCAATTCCCATTACCGGAGTCAGAGTGAGCCCAAAATGTGTGGCAGGAGATGTTACAAGAGGGGTACACAAGAAGATGGTACAAGAGCGAGACAGCGGGAAGACCTCAAGTACATGGGCTAGTGCTTTGGAATTCTGCTTTGGGGCAGTCAAGCTAGAGGTACACATCAGTAACAGTAATAGTATTAATAATGCTAGCTACTATGTATGGCTGAATGACAGTGAAGGGGCTATCTGGAAAGACTTCATGGAAGTGGCAGCGTGTAAGCTGAGAAATGAAGGACAGCAAAACTTGAATATTCAGAAACAGAGTAAGGACATTGAAGATAGAGTGAGCAGTGCATCAAGAGAGCCAATTATGAAGCTATTCAAATTACACATTGTGGAAACCATCTAAAACCACTTTTGTTAGCTGCATTTGACCAATGTGGCAAGAATGTTCTCTTATTAAGATAAAAATGGTACAAATTAGCCTATTAAGGTACCTAAAATATTTATTCATACTTATTTGCCACTGTGAACTCAATCTGTACATACAGTGATCACTGAATATCACAAAATCAAGAAAAATTGTTGGTAATTTTACTAAAATCTATGGACTGGAGAATGTCAGTACAAAGAACAAAATCAGTAGTTGTCAAGGTTCATGACCAGTGTTCAGCTGGGAAAAGTACATTAAAAAAATATGCATAGAATCACTTATTGTTAATTAAAAGAAAAGAAAAAATATTTCTTGATTTAGCAACACAGTCACAGTCTTACAGATTTTCTCTTTTTAGACTAAAGTAAATCCAGCTCTTAGAGGGTATTTTCTGTCTGAGTCACACTGATAAAACTCGCTGAATAAAGATGGAAAGATGACACCAGAACAGTTTCTACCCCCTGGGGATGATCAAAATGGTAAAGAACTAAAAACCTTGTTTTTTATTAGCTATCTAATCCCATTTTGCATCAAAATAAAACTGGAATGCTTGGCAAACTATTTTTTTTTACACTAAAAACGTATTTTCTCATAATGCAATGGCTTTTAATCACCCTTTCAATCCTTAGATTTGAAATGTTTTTAAGCTTCGTTTTGGTTTGGGGTAATTTTTGCTTTTCTCAGTTATTCATGGTGAAAAGTGTAACATCTGGCGATTAACACATATTTATTGAACAGGCTTTCTATGAGTACAGCACTGAGTAAAGCTCAGTGCTTTAATAATAAAGGATTACAGCAATTTATTTTACTTTTGAAATACTCTCTTAGCCTTCCAGGGCAGCAGAATCTGTGCTTTGGGAGGGTGGTGATTAGCACATAAATTATGCTGAAGGAAACCTAAGTAGTAAGTGTGGTGAGACTAAGAGGTCAGGATTCCTTGGTTCTGAGAGGGCTTCTTGGAGGAGGCCTCTGTACTTGTTGAAGATTTTATGTCCAAAGTAGCTCATTTGCATACTCACATTAGCCTTACCCTTGACTCTTCTGAGAGCTGGAGTTGTGGCTACAGAATTCCCAGAATTCTCTACTCCAGAACCTCTGTGCTTTTCATTTTCTAGGTAGATGGAATCATTGCTTCTTTGTTCATCTATACATCCTCAAAATATTTGCATTTGATAACCAATCACTAAGTCATTTAGCATATAATTTTTACATTAAAAAATATTCTATAATGGAATATAAGAGTCACATGAGGCCGGGCGCGGTGGCTCAAGACTGTAATCCCAGCA
>NW_016107406.1:4675045-4703830 GCF_001604975.1 Cebus imitator
AAAAAAAAAAAAAAAAAAAAGAGTCACATGAATTTTTCAAGATAAAACTTAACGAAGTTTCGCATTTATAGCAAGAAGCTGCTGGAGGAACACATTTACTTTCTCCTGTTATTTGTGGTATTCTAGGGAGATTTGGTAAGATTCTGCAGTGGTGACCACCATAGAATAAAAAAGGGCCCCAGTCCTCTCAACTAAGTATAATAACCCATTCTTTTAGATTGCATGTTTGTCTGTATGTTTTACTTATGAATGCAGAATTGTTTTCCTAAGCTTGAAGAGCATTTCCTGGAACAGTTTAAGTATATTAAAAAATATTTTATCTAATTCTTACAATGATTCTTCAAGTAGGTATTGTAATATTTACTTTACAGGTGAGTTACCTGAACCTCAGGGAGATCGATTTGCTTAGAATTTTAGTCAGCAAGTGGTGGATCTGAGCTTTGAATCCAATTATTATTATTATTATTTTTCCATTCCACTTGACTGCCTCCCACTGGATTTGTCTGAAATGGTTTGTCCACACAAAGGCTTTGCTTGAATTGTGTTTGCTGTAGATTGATGTCACTGAGGCTGAATTGCATTTCCCAGAATTACTTTCTCTGTAGAATTCCTTGTTAGTGTAGGCCACTGAGGACATCTGTGTGTGTGTGTGTGTGTGTGTGTGTGTGTGTGTAGATTTGGAAGGTGGAAGTGAAGGAGTGGCCATATTTCTTTTCTGTGGGGAGGTCACTGCTAGGCATGAGACCCCAATGGAGCTCACACATGTTTACCTGCTGACTTCTCTTGTGGATGTCAGGCAATGGTTGGGTCCTGAGTGTCTGCACCTTATGCTGGATTTTCTTCTTCTGCTGCTTCAGCTCCTAAGCCAAGTGTATGATGAGGGGCACCAGTTTCTCCAGGCACGATTGGTTACATAATTTGTGGGGCCCAGTGTAAAATGAAAATGAGGTCTCTTTTATTCAAAAGTTATTTAAAATTTTAAGATGGAAATAGCAGAGCACTAAAATAAGCATGAGGTTCTTCTAAGCAAAGAACCCTATATAACTTCATGGGCCATAGCAGGCACCTCTCTCCTCAAGGTTTGAGCCTTAGAAATGATCAAAGACCAGTGTGAATTCCAGGTCAGTCTTGTAATTGATTCTAGCTTGCCCTTGCTTTCCCACCTCAAGCCTGCTTTCCTAGCTCATTGCCTGTCCTGCAGGATTCAGTTACACAAGTAACAGACTCCTATCAGCAGAACAGTTAGCTTCCACAATGGCATAGAATCAAACCCCTTGTGATAATTGAGAAAATAATTCTCAGTGCATTTTGGGGGGATTCTGTGGTTCAGATAAGGACCCAAGATAAGAAAGCCTTAAAGAAGTAGACATTAAAGAGATAATCTCAGAAGTGTCACTGTGATTGTCATTATGATCACTGCTGTAAAAGAAGGATTCAGGGTCCTCAAATGTACTTCCTTCTTTTATACAGGTATTGTTTCTGTATTGGACTCAGAAGTTGGTTTTTGGTTGCACTTTGTGGGTAGAAGGCACAAGGGAAAATATCTTCATAGATTTCTAGCTAGGCAGAGTAGAAGATATAAATCGATAAATCACTGATTTTGAGTTTGGACTAAACTTTGAAGTCAATATTTCAAAGAATCTTGATTTTTTTTTTTTTTCTAGCATCCTCCTGACATTCTGGAGTCCCAAACTTTCCCTGGGTAACTCTGGAAAGGAGTAAGTCTCTGTACCATCAAGCCATTCATTCTGTTGTGGTATTATTTCAGGGATACCAATGGATAATCTGTGTTTTCTCTCATCTCTCTATTGAGCTTTACTTTATTTTTTTAATAGTGGAAATAATATTTAAAATTTGTGATAAGAGCCAAGACATACAATGAGAAAATTCCTGAAGATGAAGAATACATACTGTCAGTTCCTTCTTTGGGAACATAGGGAGGCTGGAAGAGGCAGAACAGTACGACCTATGTGGACATAAAGACCTCTGGCGGAATAGGGAAGTGGCTCTAGGACAGGGTTGGAAAATTTCTTCCGTTAAGGGCCAGAGAGCAAATGCTTCAGGCTTTGTGGGGCCTATGGTCTCTGTTATGACTGTTCACCTCTAGTGTTGTAGCCAGAAAACTTCCATAGAGGATACATAAAACAACAAATGTGGCTGTATTATAATAAAACTTTATTGATGGATGTTTGCATTTCACATAATTTTCACGTCATGAAACATGATTTCTTTGACTTTTTTCAACCATTTGAAAATGGAAAAATCATTCTTAGCTCTCAGGCTGAACAAAAATACACAGTAGACTGAAGTTTGCTGAGTTTTTCTTAGAGGCAAACATCCCTGATGGTAATTTTGCCTAAAATTGGCTTGGCCACAACGTCAGTGTGTTTATAGTGTGTCACTGGGCATTAGCACCACCGAGGGAGTTGTTGCAATGCAGAACCCTACACCATAGAAATTAGCAAATTTTACAAGTAGTCCAGATAAAGCATATGTATAGTAAAGTAGTATTTAGGCAGCACTTTCTCTGATTTCTCCCCTTTTGCTTGTGAGAAGAAAGAAAAGTTAAATGGCAGACATGGTCTTATTTGTCGTAACTGAAACAAGACTACATATATAAACACATATGGACACATTTACACACTCATGTTTGCATAATATTCTAGACGCAAAGTGCATATCATCTATATATATATATACATTTATTTGAATGTCCATACATGTGTACATGAACATGCACACACACATAAACATCCACACTTTTATGCATATGAAAATGTATAGATATGGATACACTTGTGCATGCCCATGTACCAGTTCATGTACAAAGTTTTGCTTGGCAGCTCTTTAGTATAGTTAGAAAAATGCTCAAAGGCTCATCTGAAAATAATTGCTGATTCCATACCATGCACATGTACTGACATAGAATGGAGTATAAATTATCATATGACACTGTCAACATCTGCTGAAGTTGGAGGTATGTGCGGAAGCAAACATGATTTCTTTCAGGCTTTAAGCCTCATTAATATGTGTTGATGGAGTCCTTCATCACATCAAAGCAATACTATCTTTTAAAGGTGGTTGCTTTGAATAAAAGGTTTAAAACATGGGTGCAAAGTAAAATTCATTAAAATATCTAAATGAACAAATCTGAATATTTTTAATAAAAATATTAGTCTCTAATGGACTTTATAGTGATCTGATTAATTTGAGGTATTTTTCAGATGAAAGACCGTTTAATCTCCTTCTTTTGTGCCATTCTTTTATTTTAGCATACTTATTTATTCCTTTAATTTGTGTAGTTTAGCTTTCAACTTGACTTTCTCCATTCCATTTAGAGAGATGTTCCCAAACACAAGAATAATTCCTGCTGGTAATGTTGCTCATTAGGAACATTTCCAGAAAGAGAGGTGAATGGTGCTGCAAATATCTCTTCCTTTCCAGCCTGGCAAATAATCTGTCAAGACAACACCCCAGCCAATTGTTTAATTGTATATCAGGTTTAAGTGACAGGACTTGGATATGACATGATCAAAGGGCTTAGGAAGAGTTATCCATCTTCCTTCCTGTTAGAACAGCAGAGTCTTCAATAAAGACGTCTGTTAAGTCTTTATTTCCTAAGGCATAGAGAATCAGACTTCTTACCTTTCAGTTATTAGTGGATGAACTTCAAAAAGGTAAGGTTTTCGTTTTCATTTTTGCTGTTGCTGGTAGGTCTTAGATACTTGGAGAGTTTAATGGATTCCAACCCCTCCTCTTCTCTGTTTCTTTTTGTTCATACCCTTAGATGACTCCTATTAGTTACAGGTTCTTTGGTTTCTTTTACTTATTTGCATGCATTTAATTATTTTTGAGATGTTGGCCAGGAGAGAAAGAATAGAAAATCTCTTTGCAGAAAAGGTTTTTTTTGTTCTTTTTTTTTTTTTTAATGGCCACTTTTTAAAGCTGTTAAATGAATTCATTTGAGGTACAACTTCACCCAATTTACCCATCATGACTTGCCAATCAATCTTTCCCAAGTTCAGTTTTCCTGCAGTTTTCCCCAAAAAGAAAAAAAAAAGAATGTGCCCAAGATTAAAGAGGGTCTTTCTGGATTAATCTTGTTTTTATTTCAAAGTTTAGTAAATTTTTGGATTCTCCTCTTTTTCAGAGCTCCTAAACTGGTTTTGTTCAATATGGAGATTGAGACTTCCAAATTATACTTCTTATTATAAGCATACCTGGAGATTTGAACTGTGACACTGGATGTAGCTACTGTAAATAATGTCTTGGAAACTCTCATTCATATGTATTTACTCTTATCTCTATGTAAAATGAGACATAGCCTTATGTTCACTTTAACCTAAGTCTGGCACTAATGACCTCTCTGATAGTAATTAAATTATCCATCCATCCATCCACCCTTCCATCCACCCAGCCACCCATCCACCCAATATGTATTACTAAGTACCTACTGTATGTCTAACACTTTGCTAGCTGCTGGAGAAATAATAGGAAGAAAAAGAAACAGTCTCTGCCTCAGGGAACTTACAATCTAGTGTGGAATAAGGTATTATTTCAAAAAATCATGCAAATAATTATGTATTTTCAGGGAAGAAATACATACTTGATACCATGACCATGAAAAGTTTTAGTAAGGCAAGTTGGGCTCGTTAGGACAGGCAAGGAAGCCTTCCCTGAGAAAATAATGGCCAAGGTGAAGATTGGAAGAGGAAGGAAGGAATGTTAGCTGGAAAAGGAATGGAAGAGTGGATATTAGGCAGGCAACATATTTGTCCTCCCTCCCAAATTTCACATTAAAACAGAAACGTTTTACATTTATATTGTGAATGACGAGGACTTTACACAATGTTCTTTTCATGCAGTGTTTCTCATTTCTGCATTGTCTATNCATTAAAACAGAAACGTTTTACATTTATATTGTGAATGACGAGGACTTTACACAATGTTCTTTTCATGCAGTGTTTCTCATTTCTGCATTGTCTAATGAGAGAAGCTTTGTCATCTTAAGCAAGTGCCCCATCTTCTGCAAATGATAATCAATAATTATAAATTATGATAATTATCTCATATCTGGGTTAAGATCCTAATCACTAATAAAAGAAAACTAAGAGACAGTGACTGGGGACCCAGAGTAGATTAGCCACGATTCCGAAATCTAACCAGCTCTAACCACTTAAAAAATTGTAACTCAGGGCTGGGCGCGGTGGCGCATGCCTATAACCCTAGCACTTTGGGAGGCCGAGGTGGGTGGATCACCTGAGGTTGGGAGTTTGAGACCAGCCTGACCAACATAGAGAAACCCCGTCTCTACAAAAACTAGAAAAAATTAGCTAGGTATGGTGGTGCATGCCTGGCATCCCAGCTACTTGGGAGGCTAAGGCAGGAGAATCATTTGAACCTGGGAGGCGGAGGCTGTGGTGAGCCAAGATGGTGCCATTGCACTCCAGCCTGGGCAACAAGAGTGAAACTCCAATTTAAAAAAAAAAAAATTGTAGCTCAGTTACTAATTGAAACATTTTTGGTAAAATCTGACCTGCACTGATGTAAGGATATTTAATTACTTTTATGATTCTCGAAGTGTTTTCTTGTGAAGCACATATGAGAGTGTTATGGAACTTTTAGAGATTCCATTTCTTCCTCTTCTTTGTTTTCTTTTCTTCCATTTTGTTCGATCCAATCTTCAAAATTCTGTATGCAAAAAAAATATGGTGCCAGGTGCAGTGGCTCATGCCTGTAATCTCAGCACTTTGGGAGGGCAAGGTGGACTATCACTTGAGACCAGCCTGGCCAACATGGAGAAACACCATCTCTACTAAGAATCCAAAAAAAAAAAAAAAAAAAAAAAGAAAAGAAAGAAAGGAAGGAAGGAAGGAAGGAAATTAGTCAGGTTTGGTGGTGCACAACTGTAGTCTCAGCTACTTGGGAAGCTGAGGCAAGAGAATCACTTGAACCTGGGAGGCAGAGGTTGCAGTGAGCTGAGATTGCGCCACTGCAGTCTGGCCTGGGTGACAGAGCAAAACTCCATCTCAAAAACAAAAAAATAGGGCTCCAGAATTTCATATACGTATTCTTGTTCCCTCTTTCTTTTTAATATTTACTTTATGTGTGGTGTGTGGGTGTGTACATATCCAAGCACATGTGTTTAAATAGGATGGTAGAAAGAAAGAAAGAACCAGTTTTTAAGGCAACGTGAAATACAGCATCTGAGGATCAATTGCCTTGGAAAAAGCTCCATGAGACGTTTGCAAATAGGCTTCTATTTCTATTCCCATCTATCAGTCTTTGATATGTCGATTATCTGTGGGAGAGATATTTGACTGTTTTTATTCTTTAACAATTAGGTAAAGACATTCCTGGATCAGATCATACATTATTTCTCACTGACTTCTGTTGTTCTGGCCACGAAAGAGTCAGCAGGTGACTTGTCTATGATGATGGGTGGGATATGTACTTCTCCAGTGATAAGGAGGAATGGGAAAGATAAAGGCTAGTGAGAAGCCTGGACAGTGAATTTCAGGGAGGGGAAGGGTTGGAAACCCATATTTTCAGCAATTTCAATTTTCACTTCTTAGCAGAGTCCTCCCCTTGATGCAGGTAGAGTGTATTGGGTATTGGGGAAAAGTTCTATTGGCTAGAGACTGTGCCTGACAATACACAACTTCCTTGTGACAATTCTGATTTTTCAGTAGGGACCCGCATGACCATGTAAAGTCATCTTCTCTAAGAATGATAAAGAATCATAGGGTTCAGCAATCCAAGTCTCCTTTCTCACCATTGGAGGCGCCTTTACAAATCTGAAGAAAGCCTTCTATTCTAAGACAACTGTACATTCCCACAGTATTTCATGTGCCATTTTTTTTCTTTAGATTTCACAGTGTTGGTGAGAGAGGTCCTTAGACAACAGACTAAGAAACAGCTCTTGATGCAATCTGCTGGTTATAGTCCTTTTCACACTAAGTAAAACAGAAACCCTTGGAAGCAATGATATATCACCAAGACCACAAAATAAGTGTGCGTTAAAGCTTGGCCTAAAATCCAAATCTAGCTACTTCCACCTTGATGTTTTTTTTTCACAATGTCAGGAGTATATCTCCTTAGCAGATTTATTTTTCAGTTTTTAAGGAAAGAAAAGCCTTAGCTTCCCTCAGCAGTTTTAAATCCTAGAAGGGCATTAGGCAGGATGAATTTCCCACTAATTTTCCCTCTTCCATTTTATCTGAATTTTCTAGTCTCCATTTTAGTTTCTTCAAAAATCTAGCCAATCTTTCTTCTCTCATGTCCAGGGCTGATCAGGGATGTGACCACTCACCCGCTGCTGACCCTTCACCATTTAGTGTTTTGCAGCGTTGACCTCCCTGCTGAGCCTGAAAGCCTGGACCAGCTTGGGAAGGAATGCGTGTGAGCCTCTGTCCTTTGTTCTGATCTTGGCTCCTTGCTCTGACCATGTGTTCCAGGCAGGACTTCCAATTAGAATGCCTGAAAGAAAAGAGCAGATTGGAGATGCTATGTCCTCCTCCGCCGCCAGCAGGCCTGGGGGTGGCATAATATGCTGCCCAAAAACTCACTGGGAAAGACTTGCTTCCAAGGAAAGAAAATGTGGCGTTTCAGCCCACAGGTAGAAAATAGGAGAAATGGAACGTGTGGCAGATCTGAGGCAGGGTTCTGCAGAGATTGATCAATGTATTCACAGCCTTACAGTGAAATTAACATGACTTAAAGCTGAGTATAATCTTTTCTTATAATTGTTGCACCTTTTATGTGCTATGTCTCTATGTGAGCTGAAAGGAGCTTAAGACTTACTTTACCTTTGGTATATTTACCAGAGATGCTATATCTTTCATACATGTATCTACAGGTCATAACATAAATTCCATAAATACAGAGATTTGAGCTTTTGTTCACTGCTGTATCTCCAGTGCCAGAATGCAACTTTAGTAGATAGTGAATACTAGGGTGGTATTTAAAATATTTAGCTACCAGTTCAGCATGGGCAGCCAATCAGAAAGCTATAAACAATCAATGTGCTGGCATGAATATCAGTCCCAGAAAGCACTCAATGAAATTTGGTTGAATGAGGTACTAGTTAATAAGAGGTACTATTCTCATACAGCTGATGAATATATAATTTTGAATTGATATTTGAGAATTTACCCACTTAAAATAGGTATTGGGCAATTTACATGCACACAAACATACTAAAATGTGTGCATGAATATACTTACATGTGTATGAGAAATAGTCAGCCTGTCTAACAATCAAAGAAATACAAATAAAAACAATATACCTTTGTGTTGTTTTTGTTGTTTCTTTGAACTTCAAAGACTAGGACAAGTAATATTCTTTGAATTTGAGTGGATATGGGGACTGAATAGCTATAAGTCTGTTATTCTACTGAGCCACTATGTCTGGAAGAGAGCTTTATTCACATTGACCTGTAAGGATGTAAATTGATAAAATATTACTGGACAGAAATTATATTGCAATTTGGTAATATGTTCCCAAAAACTTAAGTATATGTTGAAGAGTATTTGGCTGAGTAATTATGCCTCTAAAATTTTATTCTAAAGAAATATTTAAAGTAATTATATTAGTGTACAAGATTACATATTAAATATATAGTGATATTTCTTGCACCATTGTTAATAATAATAATAAATTGGGAGCTGCTTAAATGTCCAACAACAGGATATTGATAAAGTACGTGATATTGCATCTACACAAGTTTATCCTGTGCAGCTCTGTTAAATGTTCATGAAGCCCCTGAACTGACGGCACCTTGCACATTATGATCATACAAACAGATGCAGATGGATGATTTTCACCAAATTGCCATAACAACAATAATGTCTAAGAATATACTAAGTTCAAAATGTACTAAGTAGAAAAAGAAAAAAAAGGAAAAAGCAGTATTTATAATCTTTTCATTTCTTTTTAAAAAAGCATGCACCTAGATAGACTGTTTGACAGTTAAAAGAGATAAGATGGCACAAAATGTAGTCATATAGTTTGGATGTGTGTCCCCACCCAAATCTCATGTTGAATTGTAATTCCTAGGATTGGCGATGGGGCCTAGTTGGAGGCGATTGGCTCATGGAGGTAAAATTTTCATAAATGGTTTAGCACCATACCTTGGTGCTGTCCTCATGACAGCAATTTCTTGCAAGATCTGGCTGTTTAAAACTGTGTGGTACCTTATTCTCGTGCTCCTTCTTGGGCCATGTGACATGCCTGCTCCCTGTTTGCCTTCTGCAATGATTGTAAGTTTTCTGAGACCTCCCCAGAAGCCAGGAAGATGCCAGCATGGTGCTTCCTGTACAGTCTGTGGAGCCTCTTTTCAAAGTGACCAAGTCTCAGGTATTTCTTTATAGCAATGCAAGAACAGACAAACACTTATAAGCTACTTGGATAGATATACAAGTATATATAATAGATAGATATAGTACCTATAAAATAGTTACTATATAGTTATCTATATACCACCATATATATATAGAGGTAAGAAAAATCTGAAATAATACACTTCAATATGTTAATGGTGGTAATTTATTGGTAATTAGGGTAATAATATTTCTTTCTCTTTTTATATCTTGGTTAATGCATATCTTCTAAATTTTCTACAATCGCTACGTATTTTTTTTGTGAAGTTCAGAATAAATAATAAGTGGAAAAAAAGTAGCTCCAAGAGACGTTTGTAAGAGTAAGTAGTCCCGCTCAAGTGAAGTGTTACCGGCTTTGAACCTGGACAGATCCCAGTTTGATTTCTTGACATTTTCTGTGTGACCCTGGACAAATCAGTCAAACATCCAATTTCTCATTTATCTATTGAATATGTGAGTAACTCCTGCTTTGAAGGATAGTTTTAAAGATTCGAGATGATTTGTATAAAAGTCCTCACATGCTACCCAGCATAAGATAGACCATTGGTCCCTTGTGATTATTACTAGTGTTGGGAGACTATCCCTTCTTAAATTTGAAAGACGTCAACCTTTGGCTCTTCTCTTTAAGATCCATCTTCATGAGCCCAAATTGGAAACCTGCCAATTAGGGAACTCAGTATTGTTGTGAGTGGTAACCATGCAATGCCATGTTGATAAAGGAGCGGTGTGTTAGTCCACTTTGTATGGATACAAAGGAACACCCCAGGCTGAGTAATTTATAAAGAAAAGAGGTCTATCTGGCTCATGGTTCTGCAGGCTGCACAGGAAGCATGGCACCAGTACCTGTTTCTGGTGAGGCCTGAGGAAGCTGACACTCATGGTGGAAGGCAAAGGGGGAGCAGATGTGTCACACTGCAAGAAAGGGAAGCAAGAGAGGAGAGGAGGTGCCAGGCTCTTTCAAACAATTAGTTCTCATATTTATAAAATAGAGCAAGGACTCACTCATTACCACGAGGAGGGAACCAAGCTATTCATGAGGAATCCACCTCCGTGATCCAAACACCTCCCACTAGCCCCCACCTTCCACATTGGATATCACATTTCAGCATGAGATTTGTCAGGGAGGACAAACATGCAAACTATCAAGCCCTGTATAGTAAAAAGAAGCTCAGTCTAGGTATAGCTTAAAAATCGGTATAGGTTTTTTAATTTCCTTCCTTAGGTTACAGGTATAGTACATATCTGCTCAAGTAGAGTACATTGTATTTTGAGGGTGACATCCCCTCCTTAACACACATATACATGCACACATATTCAATGTTTTCGTAAATTAAGAAGAGTTTTGTGTGCTGAGTTTTTCCTTTAAAACTAAAATAAAGCCGGGCACAGTGGCTCATGCCTGTAATCCCAGCACTTTGGGAGACTGAGGTGGGCAGATCCCCTGAGGTCAGGAATTTGATAACAGCCTGGCCAATGTGGTAAAACCCCATCTCTGCTCAAAACACAAAAATTGGCTGGCCATGGTGGTGCGTGCCTGTAATCCCAGCTACTTAGGAGGCTGAGGCATGAGAATTACTTCAACCCGGGAAGTGGAGGCTGCAGTGAGCCAAGATTGCACCACTGCATTCAAGTCTGGGTGACAGAGTGAGACTCTGTCTGAATAAAGACATATATAAATAAAATAATTAGCAAATGCATAGATATATAAACATAGACCCACAAACACACACACATACATGCATACACACGTACATACATACCTCTCTATCGTCACAACTAGAGGAACCAAGTGATACTGGAGTTTTTGTCCTCATCTTCTCTTATTCCCATCCTTTGCCACATGTCTTTGCTTCCTGGGAATCGAAGTGACACTCCAAGGATATTTTCAGGGAACTAAGTGGAGAATCCAGGGAGCAGAACAGGTCTCTGAGAGTTGTCTTGTGGATATGAACTGAAGTTGTCTGAGGTTGGCAGGGAGGAAGGACAGCCCTCAGCCTTCCTCAGTTTCCCACTTGTTCCCATGTGGCCAGTTCCAACCCAGTCAGACCAGGCTGTTTACAAAACAGAGTTGATGTCAGGGCAAAATCCTCAGCCATTACCTTTTTGCACTTACAACTGGGTTTGTTTAAATTTAAACAGCTCTTTAAATTTGAAAAGTAAATTGCTATGATATAGGCAAGAATATTATGTAGATTACAGCAACTAATCACAATTAATACATCTTTTTAAAGTTGGATCTATAAAGATATACCAAAGGTGGGGCTGTGAATGTTTTAGGCACAGTCAATTTAATTCCATACTGGAACTTAATATCCCAACAAACAACTGCTTTTAACCTATTGTTAAGGCATTATTATTAAAAGATAAGTATTATTTGAGAAAATGATTCTATCACTGTTTAGCTGTTCTCATAAAATGCTTTCCTCTTTTACAACTTGTAATTTTGTCTTCTGGAAAAATAGCAATACTGTAGGACAGGTAAGGATGGCCTTCTTAGAATTAAAAATTTTTAGGGCCAGGCGCGGTGGCTCAAGCCTGTAATCCCAGCACTTTGGGAGGCCGAGGTGGGTGGATCACGAGGTCAAGAGATCGAGACCATCCTGGTCAACATGGTGAAACCCCGTCTCTACTAAAAATACAAAAAAACATAAGCTGGGCATGGTGGCACGTGCCTGTAATCCCAGCTACTCGGGAGGCTGAGGCAGGAGAATTGCCGGAACCCAAGAGATGGAGGTTGCGGTGAGCCGAGATCACGCCATTGCACTCCAGCCTGGGTAACAAGAGCGAAAACTCCGTCTCAAAAAAAAAAAATTTTTTTTTTGGTGTGGGGGCTGTTGTAATTGAGTTAGGATTAATTTTTTTTAATGTATGCATGAATAAATATGGTAAGAGTCCAGAAAACACAATTAAATACCTTTTTCTTACCAAATTTTTGTATAAGCAGGCCTGAGTCTTCACAATGTTGGTAAAGATTTAAAGCTTCTATTGAGTAAATAAATGTTTCTTTCTAAACCCTGTCATTATTCCTGGTGTTACTGGCTTTACCACAAGATCCCAACATGTGTTCCATTCCCAGTTGGTCTAGTTCTATGCTAATTAAGATAATTCCCCATGGTGAGCTATTTCTTATACCCAGGGAAACTTCCTTAGGAGATAGGAACATTTAATAGTGAATCTGAGACCTGGATGCAAGACTCAACTGTACTACTCATCAGCTCTGGAACCACTGGTAAATAAACTACACTTCCTTTATCTGACTGTCTCATCTTAATATACATGTAAATATAATTCCCCATTTTGTAATACACATTATGCATGTATTATAGTATTCTGTGAAGAATAACTTAGATGATATATGAAAACTGTAGAGCATTATATAATATAAGCTCTGATTACAATTTGGTACAGATTGGCCATTTGCATGGATGACATGTGAACTTGACCAATGATGTAGCTAATTAAATCAATGTAGATAGACAGTCATCTAAACAAGTCCTCAAAGAACAGCCCATAGTTGGGTAATTAGGAGTACCCCTGGATGAAAAATATTTTACCTTTCCAGGTCTCAGTTTTCTAAGTTGACAAAAAAAAAATGTTGCATGTAAAGATTTAAAGACTTAACCAGCACTGAGTTTTAGATAAAGACTATTTTCAGAAAAAGTTATTGTCTACATTGTTTTAAAGTAAGATATTTTTCACAGCTCGAACGTCCTTTGATCTTTTTTGTAATAGAAAGGGAAGCTGCCACTGAGATCTGCTATGTTGGTATCACAGTATCCAAAAATATTCAATAACAGATAAATAGAAAATGAAAACAAAAAGATCAGAGTGGCCCTTGGGAAACAGCATGGTGCCCAGCCATTTCAATCACAGGTCAATCTAGAGGTTCAGATGCAATAGGTTTTACTTAACTCATTGGGAGACTTGCACCTACCACAGTTTCCTCATCTAGACCCTCCTGACATCCAGGGTTTAATGTCTAACACAGAACTGGCAAGCCAGCATTACCAACAGTCTCTGGTATATCACTGGACTTTCAGTTCCTCAAAGACTTTTGTGTTACAAAATGGCCCCACTGGGTGACCACAGAATTTTCACATTGCTGCTACATTGGTGAAGCGGGGCAGCTGTAAGTCAGATTTCAAAAATATGTTGAATGAATGAGTCCTATGGAAACTCTGAAAACTGTCCACATGGATCCCTTGGTAAAATGGAATGATTAAGATGAATGACTAAACCATTACATAAAATGAGGAGTTGGATAGCATAGCAAACATTTATTGAGCACTTACTGTGCGTCTGGTACTATCTTGCATTTCATATGCCTCATTTGACTTATCCTCTCAACATCTATTTAAGGAAGGTGCTGTTAGCCCAATTCTCATCAACAGAAGAAAGAACTGAGGCATGGAGAGGTTGGGTAACTTGCTCAAAGCCACACCTACTTATGAAGCTTCCTCCAGAGCGAAGGAAGAGCCAGGGTAGCAGCTAATTACAGACGTGAACCAAATTGCAAGTGTAACTCTGTTCAGCATTGATTACTGAGCTGTACACAACATTTTCAACTGGACATGCATACGTCTATGAACTGTAACACCTTTAGTATCATTAAATTAATTTCATTAAATCCCTGCACAGAGAACACCTCATGCCTCCAAAGCAGATGTTCGATGTTCTAGGTTTCAGGTGGCACATATAATCGGTTTTCTATTTCACTAGAAAGAAACAAGAATGACCATTTCACGTTCATTTCATCCTAAGCATAGATGAGAAAGGATGATTGATTCTTTTAGTTTCATGCTCTTCAATACCATTTAAAATTTTAGGATAGACTGAATAAAAATTGATTATAGTACTTTGATAGTTCCACCAATCTGTGTGTGCATGAGGGAGGGACAGGAAGAATGTGTGAATACAAGCATGTGCCCATGAATCATGAGGTTATCTAAGGAGAGAGTATGCTTGAAAAAAAAAAAAACAAAAAACTAGAATAAATAGATTTCTAAGAATGTTTCTAAAGTTTTCCAGTTATATTCAGATTGCTATTTAATACAGAAAAGTGGGGCAGTCTTGCGTTATTTTCAGCACTTCTATGCAGAGGAGAGAATGACTGCTGCTAGAGCTGAATCGTAGCAGTGATTTTGTTTCATGGAAAATGATGTCAATACAGCTTGAAGTAGATAAGTTTGAATGGGATCTAATCCTTTGGGCAGCAATAGTTGAGATATCGCCTAAGTGAAAAATTGGAGAAGTTCAATACCGGACATAGTTTAGCTCTCTGAAGTATTGTTTCAAGCTTTACCTAACACAAAAGCTTTATGAGGAGTTCATTTAAGTCTCTGCATTAGAACCTATTGTCACCTTAGTAGGAATTAGAATCTCAATGTAAAGCTGAAAAGAACCTTAATGAAAGCTGTGTAGTGTTGATATTGTTGGATGTATTCCTACGGGCTGAAACTGTACATCATTTCAGAAGGCAGATTCCCATTGTCACGCTGCTGCCCATGCACGACTCTAGGGGCACGCCGCTCACATCGAATGCATCTCCTCCAGCTGTGTAGTGCGTCAGCTTGGAGAGCGTAGGGAGGGGGAGAGATTTAAAAAAATGGATTGTAGCAAAATGGAAAGGTAATCGTGGTGATATTCTAAATTAAAATTCAAATTATACAATTCTATCTATGAAATTGTGTGCAATATGTAAAAATTAAATGTCTGTTTTTTTCAATGACTAGAAAATGCCCTACAAATGAAAATATTGATTTGGTTAAATGACAAGATTATGGATAGTTTTTGTCTTGAGTTTATCTTCTTGTTTTAACATTGCTATTTAGGCAAAATAGTATTATTTTAAACAACCACAGCCTCCAAGTGACTGTGGACAGTTATTTAGAGGAAACTCACACTTGAGGATTTCTACTCAAGAGAAAAATCAGGCAGTCAAGCTCCAACATCTGACAATGGGAGAAATGAGGTCTAAACTGCTGAGGCCACTTGGTTAGGGACATGCAAGCAGGAACCCAGTGGGATTTCAGCTCATAGATTTCTACACCTACAACAAGGTGACTTCTTACCATCTCTCACCCTTGGGACCTTTTTTTCCTTCCCTACTAATCACTCATATTCCGATAACTTCTGTAGTAGGCTGAAAAATGACAGTCCAGATATATCAGGTCCTAATTTCTGAAACCTATAATTTTATCTTATTTGTAAAAAGAGTCTTTGCAGATGTGATTAAATTAAGAATATTGTGATGAAGGGATTATCCTATATTATCTGGGTGGGACCTAAATGTTATCGTCAGTGTCCTTGTGATACTTGGGGACAGAGAGTCAACACAACATGGAAGAGATACAAAGATGGAGACAGAGACTGCAGTAATGTGGCCAAAGCCAAAAACACCTAGGAGAACTGATCATCACCAGAAGTTGAAAGAGGCTTCCCTAGAACCTCTGGGAGGAGCACAGCTCCATCATCACCTTGTTTTCTGACTTCCAGCTTCTAGCACTATGAGAGAATACATGCTTATTGTTTTAAGCCAGTTTGGAATAATTTATAATGGCAGCCATAGGAAACTAATACAACTCCCAACTTCATTTCTCGAATGCTGACCTCATTTCTGAATCTTCTTTTTTTTTCACATTTATTTATTTTATTGCATTTTAGGTTTTGGGGTACATGTGAAGAACATGCAAGATTGTTGCATGGGTACACACGTGGCAGTGTGATTTGCTGCCCTCCTCCCCATCACCAACATCTGGCATCTCTCCCCTTGCTATCTCTCCCCAACTCCCCACCCCTCGCCGTCCCTCCCCTATTTCCCCCCAACTGACCCCAGTGTGTAGTGCTCCCCTCCCTGTGTCCATGTGTTCTCATTGTTCAACACCCGCCTATGAGTGAGAACATGCGGTGTTTGATCTTCTGCTCTTCTGTCAGTTTGCTGAGAATGATGGTTTCCAGGTTCATCCATGTCCCTACAGAGGACATAAACTTTCTGTCTTGTGGGTGCCTCAATTTCAATTCCAAAATTCCCACTAGCTGCCTTCTTCCCTCCCCTCAATATGCATCCCAGTTCAGGTAATCACTCACCAATTCTTAATCGCACTAAGTTTTACTTCTTTTCTCTTATCTGGTTAGTTACCAAATCATGGTGATGCCATCCTGAAAACATTACATGGGCCATCACCCACTGCCCTCTCTCAGCACTGCTAATCTGAGCTAAGTTCTTATCATTTACATCTCATCTTAGCTTTTTGCATACTTTGTACTCCCATTCTCTAATTTGCTCTCTATTATACCAACAGAATCGCCTTTCTAAAATGGCAAAGATGGTAGATATCCTTATATTTGAAAACTCCTGTAGAATTAAGTCCAATATTAGAGTGTTGCTAAGGCAGAGAGAAAGTGCAGGCTCTGGGGATGTGACCACCTGGGTTTCACTCCTCTGGACTCTGCCACTTACTAGCTTTGGGAGTTTAGGCAGGTTGCTTGTCTGTATTTCATTGCTGCTTCATAAACTGAGGATAATGTTAGTGCCTACCTTATAAAGGGGCCATCAGGAATAAATAAACAGATACCTGTAAAGTCCTCAGAAGAGTAACTTGATCACCAATTAAATAAGCAGGAAAAGTATGGTTTGTCAGTAATAATTATAATATCTAAAGTAAATATTGGCTGTGTTTAATATGCCTCACTCTATCACCCAGGCTAGAGTGCAGTGGCCCGGTCACAGCTTACTGCAAACTTCAAGTCCTTGGCTCAAGCAATCCTCCTACCTCAACCTCCTGGCCTTAAGTGATTCTCCCACCTCAACCTCCCAAAATGCTGGGATTGCAAGCATGAGTCATTGCATCTGGCAACATTGGAGTTTTTATATTCCAATCATGTTTACTGTTATAATCTCATGTTATGCCAACTTTTCTGTATTTGTCAGTTTTTTCCCAAAGAAATGGGACCAATGGGAAATATATATTACTGGCTGAGCATCTCTATTCCAAAAGTCTCAACTGATGTGCTTCCAACTCTGAAACTTTTTGAGGACCAATATGATACCATAAGTGGAAAGTTTCACACCTGACTTCATGTGATGGATCACAGTCAAAATGCAATAAAAATTTTTTTCATGCACAAAATTATTTAAAATATCATAGAAAATGACCTCCAGGTTATGTGTATAAACTATATGTATGTAAATACATTTTATCTAGAGACTTGGGTTTCATCCCCACAACATCTCATTATGTATATGCAAATATTTTTTAAAATCCCAAATCTGAAAAAATTCTGGTCCCATGCATTTCAGTTGAAGGATACTCAACCTGCATAAAGAATTGTTCATCTAACTACTGAGGCTGAAAAGCCCCAAGACCTGCAGTCAGTAAGCTGTAGACCCCATAAAGCAGATGTCATAGCTCCAGTATGAAGGCTGACAGGCGGGAGACCCAGAAGAGCCCATATTTCAGTTTGAGTCTGATGGCAGAAAACAACCAGTGTCCCAGATTGAAGGCGCTTGGGCAGAAGGAGTTCCCTCTTACTCAAGGGAGAGTCAGCTTTTTTGCTCTATTCAGTCCTTCGACTGATTGAATGAGGCCCACCAATCTTAGGGAGGGTAATCTGCTTTACCCAGTCTACTGATTCAGATGCTAATCCCATTCAAAACACTGTCATAGAATCCCTTAGAATGTTTTGCCAAATATCTCAGCACTATGTGGACGAGTCAAGTACACACCTAAAATCAACCATCACACCTTTCTAACTACACTCTGTGCCAGCTCAGCAGACTCCTGGCAATTTCCTGAACAGAGCTGGCCCTCTTGTGTCTTCCTGCTTTGGCTCGTATTGGATTTCCTTTTTTTCTTTTTTTTAGATTATTTCATTCTTCATTCACATCATTCACATTATTCCTCTGCTCTGACTGGAAAAGCCCTATTTATTCTTCACAACTGAGTTCAAATGCTACCATCTTTACTGGATAACTCAATTCTTTCTTTTTCCATAATGACATTAGGCTATTCCTATCTCTGTTACCCAAAAGCACTTAATGCATGGAATATATCACATTGTTTTAAAATTAGATATGCAACCTCTACTCAAAGTCAGACATTATAGAGAACAGAAACATAGCTTTATTTCTTAGTATGCCTAGTGCCCTGCCCAGTGCCTGATATATCCTAGATCCTATTTACAACACATACATGTTGAACTAATCAGTAGCCCTTCATGAAAACAGAAAAGATGAGCATTTTTAGTGAGCAAATTGAAGTTCCAGTTAACTGCAGACTTGCCATTCCCTAAGTGAAGTTTTTCCCAGAAGGCATTCTGCCACTCGTTCCCTGCAGAGGGAATTTGGGGGCGACCAGCAGGAGTGCCCTGGCTGAACTGAATTACTGTGATGGTGCCTAGGGAGAGAGGCAATCTTTAAGGCACCCAGGTGGTAACCTTTATTTAATTGGCAAGATGGAAATCAATGACACATATGGCATTAACAATTTTAGATTTTGGATTAGTTTGTGGTGATATCTGTTGATAAAAAAATAGATTCAAATGATCTTCAAACCATTTTGTGTCCAGGAAAATTCCCAAGGCATTTGTTACATTTCTTAATAAGAAATCAGATATTTAAACTTGCATAAAGAACAAAAAATAAAACCCAGCAATTACATAAAAAGTTATCTAAAAAGATATATATGTTAAATAAAACATACATGTTGTAAAAATATTACTCCCCCACCTTTTTCTTGTCCAAGAAATATGTCTGTTACCCTTTATTTTTATTTAAAATTTTTAAAAACACTGAAGATAAACAATATTGGTGCACTCAAATCAAGTTGCTGAAGCACACTTCTCCAAAATGAAATTGCTATTTGTCTTAGTAATTAAATACATCATTTTGGGTTTGGTGCAGGAAACAGAAACTGCTTTAGGTATTTTAAACAGAAAGGGATTTAATGCAGGAAATTTAGAGCTTAGAAAATTAGTGAGAAGGCTGGAGGTGAGGATGTCAAGGGACACTGAGGAGGCAGCTCAGTGGCCAAATACCACTACAGCATTTCTGGTCCTGCAGGTGCCACCACTAACCCCTGACACCCAGAAGCTGCTGACCCAACATGGGAATGTGTCCCTTGTCACTCATCTCCATGACCTCACTTAACAGAAGAAACAGGAGTAGTAGTACAATCTTGCTGCAGAGTCAATATGACATACACTTTAGAAGACCAATCTACAGCATGTGTGTACTTTGTTATATAAACTTAGAAACTTACAAATCGAATTCAACTCCTGTATGAGAACATTTTAGAAACTAATAACTCTGTGCTGTCAAATAATGTTTTAGTTTGAAAAATAACTAATCTAACACAAAAGATCAGTTTATCATGTCAGACTTTCACAAATCAAGAACCTTCTCCAATGTCCAGCTTTACTAATAATCTTGAAAAGATATAAGCAATGAAAAGGCACAAGTGAAGCACAGGACAGGTCAGGTCTGGAACTTTGATGGAGGCTCCCAGTGACTTTCTGTACACACACACACACACACACACACACACACACACACACACACACACCCTGATCAGGTGAAGTCTTTGAAGTATACAGCTTGCCTCACATAGCAGAGAACATTTTGGTTATAAAATATCTCCATTGTATACACCAGATGGTTACCTAATTTATGTGATATTTTCTAGGAAATTCATAAGTACTGAGTTTGTTTACCTTAACCCTAAACCAGGTTCATCCTGCTAAGATAATACAATGCTGGCAATACAAATTCCCTTCCTGAGAAATATCAGTAGTATATTTAACAAGAGGTTCAGCTTGTTTGTAAAGAAATAAGACCAAGTTTAAACCACCTTTGCAAAATTGTGACAGTAAGAAATATGAAGTAGTTGACTCCATCTTGCTTCTGATTTCCAAGCTGTCCTTGGTTATTTCTGGGTGTAGACCAACCTAAATTAGGGAAGAATTAAGTTTGTTTAAACTTAAAGCAAAGATTGTAATAGCCCCTCCCAAAACTAAATCCCCCTTTGTAAAACTAAAGGCATCGAGGTTAGGATTAGGAGAGAGGCCTGAATTCTGATAAGATAAGCATAGTTTGTATAATCCCTTACTGCTCAGGGGTCATGTGACCAAAGGCCCTGTGATTTGTGACTTTCTCTAGTTGCTCTATAGATAAACATCACTATTGTAGAACCTAAGATTGGCTTTCAAGGCACCTTTCAGATTGACCCTACCTGGACTTATAACTTGTGACTCAACTGATCTATGGCCCCACCCAGAGGTGGACTCAGTGCCTGAGGACCATTTTCCATACCCCTGTGAGTTCATCCCCAACCAATCAGAAGCACTCATTCCCTAGCCCCCTCCCACTAAATTGTCCACAAAATCCCTAAGCTCTGAACCTTCAGAGAGACTGATTTGAGTTATAACTCCAGCTCTCCCACATGGGCCAGTAGGCCAGACTCATGTCAATTAAACTCTTTTTCTAACGCAATGCCATGGTTTCACTGGATTGATTTTTTTTTCTGTGTAGCAAGAAGGAATAACCTGTTGGGTGATTATAAGGTTACCAACATTATTTTTCCCCCTGAGAAGTACCCTTTGATATTTGGGAATGAAAAGAGAAAGAGGTCACAGACCCACTATTTTAAGTCTGTCCTCCCCAATATAAAACCTACAGAAAAGTTTATATTGGGGAATTTATATTTTAAAAATATAAAAGTTTATATTTTAAATTATTAAAAATAATTAAATTATTCTATAATTTAATTATTCTATTGAATAAACTCACCCAGAGTCACTATTGATATTTTATATCATGTCCTCTCTCTAATGTCTGAGACATTATATATATATATATAAAATATTATATATATATATAAAATATTATATATATATATAAAATATTTCATATATATATATATCAGGTCAGAGTCCCCTAAAACACCTAAAACAGATTCTGAGATGAGGACCTGGGTGGAGGTGATTTGTTCAAAATATGATCATAGAGGGAAAAGGAAAAAAATTGGTGGGGGCAGGAAGAAGTTAAATAAGTGTGCGATTTCAGGTGAGTTGAGCCTTGCCCTAATCCTGTGTAGATTTCTGATACCACAGTGGCAGAATGTTAAAGGAAAATGCACAGAGAAGGTGGTGACTAGACAGAAATAGTAAAATGAATCTAAGAGGATATGAGCAGAGTATCAATAATGTCAAAAAAAGGTGTGTGTGTGTGTGTGTGTTTGTGTGTGTGTGTGTGTTGACATATAATGTATGTACCCTTTTATTTTTTGGTGAACCATTTGAAAGAAAGTTGTAGGCATCCTTGACACTTTACCAATAAATACTTCTGCTTTTACTGCATATTCTAAATAACCTACATAACCATGATACCATGATCACATTCAAGAAATTTAACATTATGATCTAATATTAATCTAATATATAAGGTCCATATTCAAATGATCCCAATAATGTTTTTTTGAACTTTTTTCTGATCCAAGATCTAATCAAAGATTGCACATTTCATTTAGTTGTCATACCTCTTTAGACCACTCTAACCTACATTAGATTAGTTCCGTCAACTCTTTTTGTCTCTTATGAATTTAATAGTTTTGCAAAGCCCAGGCAAATTGTTTTGTAGAAGGTCCCACAGTTTATATTTGTCAGATTGTTTGCTCATAACTGATGCAGGTTAAATAATTTGGGAACAGTACAAATAGATGATATTTTGTTCTTCTCAGTGTATCGTATCAGGAGACATATAATGCTAGCTTCCCCAAAGTTGGTGGTATTAAATTTTGTCAGATGGTTGAGATGTCTACCAGATTATGATACTCTGAAAATATGATATATCATAGCTATTTTAGAATTTCTTCTCCATACCAAAATCCTTTCTCACCTATCTTACTGACAATGTCTTCATCAATTTCTAGTTCTCCAGACACATAGTTTTGAAGTCATCAAAAGTTAGCACAAACCAAAGCCCTTTTCATCTAAGCCTACACACTCATCATCTGCTCTCTTGTTAATCCTAAGTTTTGCTTTTGCTTTCTTTTTGGTGATATTCTTTTCTCTCCATTACACAACCATAATACTGGTTTATTCCTTAAAATTTTATTCTATTAACTCTTGGAAAAATATATAGGCCACACTCATCTTCCACCACCACACCACCTTCTACCTTTTTTGGTTCCATTCTGTATGTATTCAATAATAAAGTTAAATTTTCTTGAAGGTATTTAGCTGTTAATGTGGTAGCTATGAGAAACTGATATGTCATATTCTTTGTCTTAAGTGTAGTTGATATGAAAATTATCTTTCAAGTAAAACTAAACTTTAATTGTGAGATTTCATGCTATTCCTCAGTTTCACCTACTATAACTGTATTAGTCAGGGTTCTCTAGAGGGACAGAACTAATAGGATATATATGTGTGTGTATCTATATATACACATATATATAAAGGGGAGTTTATTAAGTATTAACTTACATGATCACAAGGTCCCAAAATAGGCTGCCTACAATCTGAGAAGCAAGGAGAGTCAGTCCAAGTCCCATAACTGAAGAACTTGGAGCTTGATGTTTGAGTGCAGGAAGCATCCAACACAGGAGAAAGATGTAGGCTGGGAGGCTAGTCTAGTCTTACCTTTGTGCATTTTTCTGCCTGTTTTCTATTCGCTGGAAGATGATTAGATGGTGCCCATCCGATTAAGGGGGGTCTGCCTTCCCCAGCCCATGGACTCAAATGTTAACCTCCCTTGGCAACCCGCTCACAGGAAGACACACCCTGGATTAATACTTTGTATCCTTCAATCCAGTCGAGTTGACACTCAGTGTTAACCATCACAAGTCCACCCCTTGTCAACACGAACCCATACACACCTCCTGAGATCATACATAATCTTCAAATACAGCAATGAAAAGGTCATTATTATGCATAACATAATACAACTATCCTTCATACAACCAGAAACACACCAATCCCCAACCCGAATACTATTACATAAAGTTAAAATGTAGCTTGATGATCCCCACCACAGCATCACATCAAATTTACTGCAGAGAAATATGGCTAAAGATCAGGATTATTAGTAAATCATTCTCTTACCAAATTTTTAATCTGTATTGATTTCTTATAACATAAATATCTGTGATTATGGAAAAGAAAATAAAGTTAACAATACTTAAATACTGATGTGAAGTCCATAAATCTTATGTCACATCATAAAGGACAAAGAAAGGAAATGAAGATATTTTCATAGTATAAATGTATACACATACAAACATGTTTTTAACAAAAGAAGGAGGGACTACTCATGACAGTTATGATCTTTCATTTCTGCAGCTGATCACGTGGTCGTAGCTGGTATTGATGACTACCTTCTTCTACTAACCATTCTATGTTATATTTCTAGACCCTCCCAGCTGGGATGAGTAGGTCTGAAGTGACTAATTCACTCCACCATCCCAATCTCCCTAAGCCTTTGGATCCCTTCTACTACGTTAAATCAAGGGAGACCAGACATTTCCAGTATGCTCACAGCGAGCCATCTTTTAGTCCATATTTCAGCTAACCAAGCAAATAAACTCTTAGAACCTTTTTTAACCCTCCCAGCTGTAACATTAAAAGCAGAGTCCCTAGTTAGTGTGCCCGAATCAATAAATTCAGCCTGATCCAACTCTATGTTTCTTCCACCACTACCCCATACCCTTCATATCCACTCCCATGCCTGTCCTCTAGATTTCTGCTTATGCAAATTAGAGAACTCAAACAGTCCTTTTCAAGTGTAGCACATCTCCTCATGAGTCACACTCCCTACCTTACCTCCAGGAGCCCACTGGTACTTTAGTCGAGTTATAGGCCTAGAAGAAAGCAGGGGTGTTGAAGGTGGCTCCTGAGAAGAATCAACATTACTTTGCCTTGCAACTGCCTCGGGAGAGGCTGTCACTGTTGTCTCAGGCAGTGCAGAGTTTATTTCCTCAGACAAAAGTGGAAAGGCTGATGGCAGCATGGGTTGGGGAGGGAATATTGGCACTACTGGGGATGGGGAAGCTGTTCCTGCTGACAAAAAAGTTTCATCAGAGTTTACAAGCTCAGTGTCCCCAGCTTCACCAGGATCTTTTCACACATCCCCATGCCAAATTTCAGGATCCCATTCTTTTCCAATCAATGTCCTCACTTTAACAGTAGACACCTGGTGAGGGTGTACATGCATCTTTCAGCCACTCATATGACAAAATCTTGTCTGTTTTCCCACTATTTCAGCTCTTTCTCTACAGGAGGTAAGACTCGAGTTCAAGGCAATCTTAGCAAATTCAAAACTCAGTATCTGCTTCTGAAGCTCAGAGACAAAATCCCTGAATTCATCACTCTCTTTCATCACTTTGTTCACTGAACTTAGGAGCAACCAACCAGTTTCATTACATTTTTTTGTTCTCCAAATATGGACAAAGATATTATGTATAGAGTCATTAAACTCCTTGCCTCTCACAAACAGTGAATCAGAAGTGTCTAATGCACTTATTTTGCATAACTCTCTAAACAGTTCATACCAATTATCACTGTTCTTCATAGTATTAGAAGTAGAGTCGTTAGCATTTTGGGGTCTAATCATATTAAGCAGCCAACTCTAGAAATCCCAAAACCAACAAAAGAACTCCATCCTTAATATTCTGTTCCTATATATCCACTCCTGGTACCAAAATCTGTATTAACCAGGGTTCTGTAGAGGGATATCTATCTATATCTATATATAGATAGATATCCTTTTAGATGTGTCCTTCTAGATATCATGATCATGTAAGTTAATATTTAATAAACTTCCATACACACACACACACACACACACACACACACACACACACATATGTGTGTGTGTGTACAAGGTCACACAACAGGCTCTCTGCAAGCTGTGGAACAAGGACAGCCAGTCCAAGTCCCAGAACTGAAGAACTTGGAGTCTGATGTTTGAGGGCAAGAAGCATCCAGCACGGGAGAAAAATGTAGACTAGGAGGCTGGGCCAGTCTCTCCTTTACATGTTTTCCCACCTGCTTAAATTTGCTGGATGCTGATTAGATGGTGCCCACCAGATTATGGGTGGGTCTGCCCTCTGCAGCCCCCTGACTCAAATGTTAATTTACTTAGGCAACACCCTCACAGACACACTTTGTATCCAGCCAAGTTGATAGTCAGTAATAACCTTCACAATATCCAACTAAAATTTTAATTTACCTCTGGTCTAAAAAGAGAAAGCTATCTCCTATTGTTTAGGTCTTGATCGGTGCTCTCCTATTTCATTTTAACTTTTTTTCTATCCCAAGGAATTTTTGCATTTTTATCTTAATTATCCTTAAATCCTGTGTTAGTTTGCAAGAGCAGCTATAACAAAGTTCCACAGACTGACTGGCTTCAACAACAGAAATTGATAATCTCACAATTCTAGAGGACAGAGTCCAAGATCAAGGTGTCATCTGAGTTAATTATTTCTGAGGCTATGCAGAAGAATCTTCTCTATGTCTATCCCATATCCTCTGGTGATTTGTTGCTAATCTTTGGCATTCCTTAGCTTATAGAAGCATTACCCTTTACCTCCCTTCAACTCCGCCAAGCATCCTTCCTGTTTATGTCTCATTCCAAATTTCCTCTTTGTAAAAAAAGACACCAGCCCATATTGGATTAAAGGTTCACCCTATTCCAGTATGACCTCATCTTAAGGAATTAGATTCAATGACCCCATTTCCATGTAAGATCACATTTTGACATACTAGGGGTTAGAACTTTAACACATAAACTTTGAGGGAAAGACAAAATTCAGTTCATAACAAACCCTTATATAAACTCCTCCTGTATGCCAATATATGAGCTATTACTTTCTACTTCTTTGATGTAGTTAAAACATTGTTTATAATGTCTTTCTTATTTAATCCCATCTAGTTCTTTTGATTTAAAATATCTCACTAAAATTTCCTTCACACCTACCATCTGCTATCATAGTAAAACTGGATCCCTACTTATGTCTATAGGCACTGATTGTGCTTATATACTAAGGGGGTGCCATTCATTTTTCAACTGAAAGGAACCCATTTCACGTAACAACAGTTGTGGTTGGATCTGGGACCTCAAATGACAGCAGCAGGCTACTGCCTCTCTTGGCTTCCACAATCTAATTTCTCCCTGCTTTGATTGCATTTTCAGACATAATTTTTTTCCATGTAGCCATTTGACATGGCCAGGTTGTATCGATACCCTACACACTGACCAATCCCAATGGAAATAAAATACATGTTCATTTCTGAAAGAGTCCTGCTGGCTCCTGACCCTGCATTCCGTTATTCAAGAAGAGGGCTGGGTGTAGTGGCTCAAGCCTGTAATCCCAGCACTTTTGGAGGCCGAGGCGGGCGGATCACGAGGTCAAGAGATCGAGACCATCCTGGCCAACATGTTGAAACCCCATCTCTACTAAAAATAAAAAAATTAGCTGGGCATGGTGGCATGCTCCTGTAGTCCCAGCTACTTGGGAGGCTGAGGCAGGAGAATTGCTTGAACCAGGGAGGTGGAGGTTGCAGTGAGCGGAGATCGCGCTACTGCACTTCAGCCTGGCACCTGGCAACAGAGTGAGACTCTGCCTCAAAAAAAAAAAAAAAAAAAAGAGATCACATATTTGTCCCTGAGCCAATCATTATACCTGTGTAATTGGTCAAGCTCTGGAGTTGCAGGCAGTGTGCAATGAGGATAAATTTTACCCAAAGGAAAGTTTTACCCAGGCTTTTTTATTTTTTTGTACAGGAAAGTAGTGGGTGCTGAGGAGACAAAACAAACAAACAACTCAATATAGTTTGTGCTTATGCTTCTTTTATCATTTGATTGGCACCTTCCATAAATAAAACTATAAGCATTTACGCAAATATATGTGACTGTCATAACTTCAGTATCAAATGTAGTTGGTGTCATAGCAAATGAAGTGGATGTAATTCTCTAAATCTTGATTAAGAGAGCCTTCAGAAACATGCCTCTTCAGAGCAAAGTGCGGCATGTTTTTATCTTGTAGGAATAATGCATGGATTATCCAGTACTTTGAATATAAAATGTACAATATAAATGTATCCTTTAATTATGATCCTGAAAGTAATATCTGTTTTCCCTTTCTAGTAGGAATAACATCAGGTAACAGAAATAAAATATAATGAAAGAGACCAAAATTGATCATGCTGTGACCAAATGAGGAATAGAGACAAAATAGCTAGGCAGATTCTTTCCTCTTGAACACAAAAGGAAATCTAAACATGAGTTCAACTTGCTAAAAAATAAATCACATCCACTTTCTTCACAGGCTTCTTTATGTAATGCAAAAAAAAAAAAAAAAAGAAAGAAAAATGACCTTTAAATTACCATAAGAGATAGCAGCTGACTAGAAAATTACAGTTATTAGCAGAATAACCAGATATTAGCGTATTTAGAGTATTGTAAAAGAAAAAATACTAGAGACAGATGTTAATAATTTGCAACCTTAAAAGACAACTACAATAAAATCCTATATTGTAGTGTTTTTAAAGGATGATTGGGGGATTCGTGATAATATACGTACCTAGAAATCTGAATGCAAATAAATAAAATTCCTTTTTTATAGAAATTTATTATAAAAGTTTGATTTTTAAAAATCATGGAAAATTACTGATTACATTTATCAAGTATTCACCTTTGACTCAAAAATTTTTAAGTGTAATGCTTTCCTTCACTATGCATATCTAACATATATATTTACATCTTTTGAAAGACAGTCCTAAAATAAAGACAACATAATGATTATAGTCTGTTCACTGTTAAACCTTTGGCAGAAGGGCAATAGGAACTACTGTTGAAACCCTAAATTGAATGCTAGGAATCCTGAGTTATAGACATCACGATTAATTTTTGCTTGATCCTGGACCAATCATTCAACCATCTTTTTTCTTCTTCTTCTCAGAGGGGAACTCCAGCAAAGTTATCTCTGGGCAAAAGTGGAAGGAAATAATGTGTTCTGGCACTAGCCAGACATGGGTCGCAAACACACTATCCCACTGAAGTCTGCAGAGGCTGTGTAAGGGGACCATGAAACTCAGAGACCCCAGCACCAGCCTGCTTGAGTTTGAATCCTGCCTCTGCCTCTTCTTTCTGCTGTGGTCTTTCTCTAATTACTTAACTTTCTATGCCGGGGTTTCTTCATACCCCAAATGGAGATAATTCTTGTTCCTGAAGTTATGAGAAGTAGAAGGCCTAATATGTATAGATCTCTACATATATGTGTATATATATATATATATATATATATATATACACACACACACACACACACACATATATATATATACACACATACACACACACACACACACACACACACATATATATATATATATATATAAATTATACTTT
>NW_016107406.1:4706770-4736679 GCF_001604975.1 Cebus imitator
AGTTTTTTTGATCTTGCTCCTCTAGCTCTTTCAGTTTTGACGATAGGGTGTCAATTTTTGATCTCTCCTTGCTTCTCATGTGGGCACTTATTGCTATATATTTTCCTCTAGAGATTACTTTAAATGTGTCTCAGAGATTCTGGTATGTTGTGTCTTCATTCTCATTGGTTACAAAGAACAACTTTATTCCTGTCTTCATGTCATTGTTTATCCAGTCAACATTCAAGAGCAAGTTGTTCAGTTTCCATGAAGCTGTGCAGTTCTGGGTTAGTTTTTGAATTCTGAGTTCTATCGTGATTGCACTGTGGTCTGAGAGACTGTTTGTTATTATTTCTGTTCTTTTGCATTTGCTGAGGAATGATTTACTTCCAATTTTGTGGTCAGTTTTAAAGTAGGTGTGATGTGGTGCTGAGAACAACGTATATTCTGTGGATTTGGAGTGGAGGGTTCTGTAAATGTCTATTAGGTTTGCTTGGTCCAGGTCTGAGTTCAAGTCCTGGATAACCTTGTTAATTTTCTGTCTGGTTGCTCTGTCTAATATTGACAATGGGGTGTTAAAGTCCCCCACTATAATTGTGTGGGAGTCTAAGTCTCTTTGTAAGTCATTAAGAACTTGCCTTATGTATCTGGGTGCTCCTGTATTGGGTGCGTATATATTTAGGATCGTTAGCTCTTCTTGTTGCATTGATCCTTTCACCATTACATAGTGTCCTTCTTTGTCTCTTTTGATCTTTGTTGCTTTAAAGTCTAATTTATCAGAGATGAGAATTGCAACTCCTGATTTTTTTGCTCTCCATTTGCTTGGTAAATCTTCCTCCATCCCTTTATTTTGAGCCTTTGTATATCCTTGCATGTGAGATGGGTTTCCTGGGTATAGCAAACCGATGGGTTTTGGCTTTTTATCCAATTTGCCAGTCTGTGTCTTTTGATTGGGGCATTTAGTCCATTTACATTTAGGGTTAGTGTTGTTATGTTTGAATTTGATACTGCCATTTTGGTTCTAGCTGGCTATTTTGCCCGTTAGTTAATGCAGATTCTTCATTGTGTTGATTCTCTTTACCATTTGGCATGCTTTTGGAATGGCTGGTACTGGTTGTTCCTTTATATGTGTAGAGCCTCTTTCAGGAGCTCTTGTAAAGCTGGTCTGGTTTGATGAAATCTCTGAGTACTTGTATGTTCACAAAGGATTTTATTTTTCCTTCACTTATGAAGCTTAGTTTGGCTGGATAGGAGATTCTGGGTTGAAAGTTCTTTTCTTTAAGGGTGTTGAATATTGGCCCCCACTCTATTCTGGCTTGTAAGGTTTCTGCTGAGAGATCTGCTATGAGTCTGATGGGCTTCCCTTTGTGGGCAACCCAACCTTTATCTCTGGCTGCCCTTAGTAGTTTCTCTTTCATTTCAACCCTGGTGAATCTGACGATTATGTGCCTTGGGGTTGCTCTTCTTGACGAATATCTTTGTGGTGTTCTCTGTATTTCCTGGACTTGAATGTTTGCCTGCCTTGCCAGATTGGGGAAGTTTTCCTGGATAATATCCTGAAGAGTATTTTCCAGCTTGGATTCATTCTCTTCCTCGCATTCAGGTACACCTATCAAACATAGATTAGGTCTTTTCACATAGTCCCACATTTCTTGGAGACTTTGTTCATTCCTTTTTACCCTTCTTTCTCTATTCTTGCCTTCCCATTTTATTTCATTGAGTTGATCTTCGACCTCTGATATCCTTTCTTCTGCTTGGTCAATTCGGCTGTTGATACTTGTGCATGCTTTGCGAAGTTCTTGTGTTGTGTTTTTCAGCTCCATCAATTCACTTATATTCCTTTCTATTTTGTCCATTCTCGTTAGCATTTCATCAAATCTTTTTTCAACATTCTTGGTTTCTTTGCATTGGGTTAGAACATGTTCTTTTAGTTCACAGAAGTTTCTTACTACCCACCTTCTGAAGTCTGATTCTGTCATTTCATCACACTTGTTCTCCATCCAACCTTGTTCCCTTGCTGGTGAGGTGTTATGATCCCTTGTAAGAGGAGAGGTGTTCTGGTTTCGGGTGTTTTCATCCTTTTTGTGCTGGTTTCTTCCCATCTTTATGGATTTATCCACTGTTGTCTTTGTAGTTGCTGGCTTTCAGATTGGGTCTCTGAGTGGATGTTCTGTTTGTCGATGATGAGGCTATTTCTGTTTCTTGGTTTTCCTTCTGACAGTATGGCCCTTCTGCTGTAGGTCTGCTGAGGTCCAATCCAGGCCCTGCTTGCCTGGGGATCACCTGCAGCAGCTGCAGAACAGTAAGGGTTGTTGCCAGTTTTCTTTTTCTGCTATCTTTGTCCCAGAAGGATACCCGCCAAGTGTCAGTCTGATCTCTCCTTTATGAGGTGGCTCTTTGGATATACAGGGGTCAGGGAGCTGCTTGAGGAGACAGTCTGTTCTTTATAGGAGCTCAAATGCTGAGCTGTGAGCTCTGTTGTTCATTCAGAGCTGCTGGGCAGGTACGTTTAGGTCTGCTACAGCAGAACTCATAAACAGCTTTTTGTTCCCAGGTGCTCTGTCCCAGGGATTTAGGGCTTTATTTATGAGTTTCCGTTATGCTGCTACCTTCTTTTTTTTTTCCTTCAGAGCTGTCCTGCCCAACAAGGAGGCAACCTGGTCACTGTCTGCCTGTAGAGGCTTTGCTGAGCTGCTGTGGGCTCTGCCCAGCTGCCAAGTGAACTTCCCTGCAGTCCTGCTTATATGGGTGTAGTTAGAACTGCATCGGCGATGGTGGCCTGCCTTTGTTAAGGTGGAGTCTCTCTGTAGTGGCGGGTTGCCTTGGCAATGGCTGGCTGTCTCAGCAATGGTAGGTTGCCTTGGCAACGGTGGCTGCCTCAGCATTGGCTGACTACGTCCGTAGTGGTGGGCTGCCTCAGTAATGGCAGACACCCCCTCCCTCACAGAGCTGGACCTTCCCGGGTTCAGCTGCACTTGCTGTGAAACTCTCAATGCGGAGAGTTTCTGATTGCTGTTTTTTTGTGGGGGTGGGATCAGCCGAGCCTGATGGCCTGGCTCCCTACCTCAGAGCCTTTTTTTTTTATTTTAAGTTGGTGTTCCAGTCGCCTGTTGAAGAGGCGCCGGGATCTGTGTGTTCTCCCCTGCAGCAACTCACTGAGCTGGCTTAAACAGCGGCACTGAGATTCATGGCGCTTTTTTTTTGCCCTGGAATCTACTATCCTGGTTCCCTGTTCAGTCCTCTTTATAAACAGATGAATGGGCGACTTCCCATGGCTCCAATTGCCAGCCAAAAGGGCACCCGGACCAGTGTATTTTGTACGGAGAACCGCTGCACCGGGGGCGCTGACAAAGCAGCCATGCGGGGCAAAGCAGCGGCGCCGGCTGGCACAGCCACGCTGGCAGAAACAGCGGCGCTGGTGACCCATGGAGCTCCTCTGCCTGGGAATTTCCTAGTCTGTGGGCAATAAAAATGTGGCGTCCACTCACCCTCTGCGCTTTCACTGGGAGCTGCAATCCTGAGCTGTTCCTAAACAGCCATCTTGGATCAATCCTCATATGTTCTTTGTTTTAGTCAGCATCACCAACCCCCCAGTTCTTGAGGGCCTCTTTCTTTCTCTCCCTTGCCTTCCATATACAACCAACAGCCAAGACTCATTGAGACTCTATACAGAGCCTCTGTCCCCACTGCCACTGTCTCAGGTTTGGTTCACGTTATCCTTTTCTGACACTATTGATGCAGCCTACCTGACCAACTCCCTACCCCTGTCTCCACCACACCCAACCTCCTCCTCCCTTTTTGTCCACTTCTTTTATGGGTCAGATTAATGGCATTCATTACCAAGCTAGCATTCCAAGAGTTTCTTACTGTTTCTGTTTATGTGTTTCATGATGTACTCAAAGTGATCTTCTTGTTCTTCCTGTTCATGCCTTTCCTCATGCTGCTTCTCTTATTCAGGGGAACCCACATCCCCACACCTCCAAAGGCTATCCATATTCAGTAGACAATTTCAAACTATTTCCTGGTCCATGACATCTTCTCCAGTTGTCCCTGTTCCTCTATCATTGCTGGAATGATCTTCCCCCTCATTCCTAATTTTCCTAACATTTCAACTCTACCTCTCTTATGTCACTTATGTTAAAATGCCTTGCATTGTATTTATTTTTCTGCCTGTCTTCTATTTTCTATGTTGTGAATTCTTGGAGAATAAAACACAGACTGATTTATCTTTATATATTCATAATGCTGAGCACGATGACTATAGATACTCAAAAATACTTATTTAATGATTAAAGAAATAAATGGTGAAAACTTTATGGCATTTATCTTCCATGAGTTCAGCATCTAGTGGAGACAACATATATGTATATACACACACAAATGCAAACACACACTGTGATGCAAAGCCAACTCTGAAAAGACAAAAAACAGTATTTGTACAAACATCTTGCTAAGCAGGTGTAAACAAATGAATACTTAACACTGACTGGGAAATTTGAGGGGGGTGAGCATCTAAGAGTGGGCGGAAGTTCAGTTAAACATTGAAGGAAGGATAGAAGACATAAGCAAATGGGAAACTAAGATGTTTTGGGTTGAACCAACAGTCTCAGTTAAGACCTGGAGGCAGGTGAGGGCAGGGCTATGTTTAGGAAACAGTGTCCTTTTTGGTCTCATTGAATGTGCTATCCATGAACTTATTTAAGTCTTTTATTATCTGGAAGGATTGCAGGTATATTCTCCTGGATATGTTTTTCTCCTCAGTACAGTTTAGCTGATTCAAGGTTACAGAACCATTTTCTTAATAGTTAGGTGGAGACAACTCCATTATTGAATAATAGTTATTTTGTGAACTATAGACCTCTCCCCTTACTGAATATAATCAATAGTTACTAAAATCTGTGGGAAGAAATATGCTCATCTCAACATTTTTATAACTCACCATTTTGTTTCATGATAGCAGAATGTGCTACAAATCAAACTTAATATGTATCAGTATATTTTTTAGTGGTTCACCACATTTAATTTTAAAAGAGTTAATTCATTTAAGTGTTATAATACAGCATATAGATTGACAAGCATGAAAAGTTGAGTGGTGTAATGCCCTGCACATAAAAAATGTGCTTAATAAATATTGGCCATTCTGAACTGGAATTGTGTCCACTCATCAGATTGTCTGGCCAATATTTTTCTACTTACCCATCCACACAGGAGAAACAGGAGCCACTAAGTTGAAAAGTTACACATATACATTCCTGGCCTAGGGTTTGATGAAACACTCCACTGTTTCTACAAATAAATCCCCCCTTTCTTGTATTTATATATATATTTTTCTGATTGTGCTTTGGTCTTTTTCTACCCAAAGAATTGGAACAAATGTAATTCATCACTGCTTCCTTTTGTACCTTTAAATTAAAAAAGATTATTTCTATTTACTATTTAAAAAACCAAATTGAAACTTTGTAGTAATAATTTTCAACTTGAAGAAAGCTATGAAGACTCCATGCATCCTATCATAGATTGAAAAACATTATTTTCTATACCAGTATTAGAGGGTGAAGAGTTTTTGTCCAGAGAACAGAATGGTCTCTCAAATGGCTATCCCCTCCCAAGCTTGGCAGATTGCATCAGGTTTTCTAATTTTTTTTTCTAGGAATAAAATACAAGACTTAATATCTTAACTTCACTGTGAGGCAAAAAAAACAAAAAAAAAACAAAAAAAAAAAACATGTCTACAATATGATTGTCTTCCAACATTTTCCTTTTATCTTGTGTAGTCTTTCCTCCTACCTACACAACCAAAACTCATGGTTGGTGTGAAATTTGGTTACATCAGTGAACCATTTCACAAGGATTTCTAGAACTTGGGATCCAAGGGTTGGAATAAAACCCATCTAATGACAAAAGCAATAAAAATAGAATTCAGGTGTTGTGTGCTGCAGTATTCCCTACAAAATACAGAGCAATCATAAGAGAAAATCATCTTATATCCAGAGAAAACAGAATAAATGGAAAGGGGTGGCCTTGAAAACAAGGTCTCCAGCTGATCCTGGGTCCAGTTACAGCTTTGTCCTCCCGTTAGCTGGTCTCTATCTTTGGATTCTGCTAGTCAATGCATTCCGCTTTTGTTTGAGCTTGTTGGAGGTGTGTATTTGTCAGTTGTCACCAAACTACTATAAGTAAGAATTCTGACTCATCTTGGGAGTCAGGAAGCTGGAGCTAATCATACCAGTGGGGAAAGCCTGGCCGATAGCCACAGGATGTAGAGCAAATGACAACTGGTGGCAATGCTTAAGCTTGAAAGAGCCAGAACAAAAGCAAATCACCTGACTTGAAGCAAAGGGTCTAGAATGGCAGTCAGATTTGACTATTCCTCTGGCAGCCACTAGGAAAGAGTACCCTATGCAGGAAAAATAGGTTTATTCTCAAATGCCTGTGGCCTTATCCTTGGGGTTGGGGAGCAACCTTGAAGACCCTGAGCCAGTTCTTATGCTTGTGGGCTGACTCCAATGCAGGGTACTCTTTATAGCAGTGCGCAAAGGGCCAAAAATGAGAAATTCGATGTAAGGTACGGTTTAAGAACAAACACAATAGGAAAGAGCAATGGTTCTTGTTTCTCTCATACCTGGTGTCTTAGTTCATAGTGCTGCTATGACAAACTATCATAGCCCGAGTGATTGAGAGACAACAGAAACATATTACTGATAGTCCTGGAAGCTAGGAAGTTCTAGACTGAAGTGCTGGCGGACTTCGCTTCTGGTGATGGTCAGCTTCCTGGTTCATAGATAGTCATCTTTCCAATGTGCTCTTACTTGGCAAAAGGGGCCAGGGAGCTCTCAGGGGTCACTTTTATAAAGTTGCTAATCCCATTCTTGAGAGTTCCACCCTCATGACCTAATCACCTCCCAAAGGCCCTACCTCCTAATAACCATCACTTTGGGGGTTAGGATTAAAACATGAATTTTAGGGGAGGAAGTGCACATATTCAGTCTATAGTACCTAAGAAACGAATCAACATCACCTACTCCCATTAGATCCAGATGGCCCTGAACACTGTTAATAAATATATAACTGCAAGAGAGCCAAGTAAAGCACTATGCCATTTTAGTGATGCAACTGACTCTTCATTACAGCATTGACATCTTAGAATATGTTTACATGAAAGAGAGAATTCAGCTGAGAACATTCCACAACAAACTTTTGAAATTATATAATATGAAATAGATGCTTGGTCTGCATTCTTCTCTGAGAAGTCCAAATATCAGTAATTGTGGGGTCCTAGAGTCCATCTGGACTCTTAGTTTTTGATGCTGGCTATAAAGCAGATAAGCACATCAGAGGACAGAGTTAGGTGCTTTCTGTGCTTCAGAAAAGTAAAACTGTTCAGTTGCACAATTGATTGACAAAGAATTATGAAGCACCTTATGATTTAGTTCAGTGGAAACTGCCAGAAACCTCTCACCTAAAATCCCCATCTTACCTTGAGAGGTGAGGCAATGCAAAGCTTTTTTGGATAACATGCCTTAACTTTTCAAATTAGTTTACTGCAAGTCTATGAATCAAAAGTATTTTTCATTCTTCATTCTGGTGGGCATCCTTTGTCTAGCAGCTACATCTTAGGGTAGAAGACCTTTCCTCTTACCCGGATGTGTTCAGAATGCAATAATTCCCTCCCTCTCTGTTGCTAATTGCCTTGTCTCTTAAAGCAGGCAATTGCAAGTAGAGTGTATGGGAGGATGTGACTATGAGGCTTTGTTAAATCAGGACCAGTCAGGCTAGACACTGTGGCATAACTTACGTCTACATTTCTGACCATGAACTTACCCAGATTCCTGATCCTAAACTCTTTATGGTCTATCACATTAATAATGACTATATGAAAATTAAAAATAAAACCCCACAAAGCCCCTTTTTTAAATATTTGAGCCAAAGAAGTGTTTGAGGACTTCACAGGGTTTTCCTGGTTTGGGTTAAACTAGTGAAGAATTTAATTTGTCCACTTTTTCCAGCTACCCCATTTCTTAGAGAGAAACTTCACTTTCCCACAATTCTTCTCATAATATACTGAGCTGAAGAACATGCTAAGCTAAAAATAAGTGGTAATTTAAATTATTTAACATTCATATGTGATTAGCACACAAAGGCCTGCACAGACCCTGGGCAGTAGGAATTAATTTATCAAGGTGAGCAGCCCTGCTTTATCGTGGTGGCCTAGACAGGAATTATACAAGTTATATCCATCTTAAATTCTTTTCTAAGGAGGAATGTCACAGGGCTTAAAATATATATAAATGAATGAGAGGTGAGTTTGAAACCCATAAGCCTCTTTCAATGAACGGAGCTCTATACACACTATCCAGGCAAATGGATTGCATTTCTGCTTTTATTAATCACAAAGGAGGCACATACTCAACCAGCCAAGACCAGCTTTATTAGTGAATATACATTCCTTGCACCTAGGTTTATAGTCTGCATGCTGAAAGCGTTTTATATTCTTCCTTCTGGTTATGGCTGTTCAGAGTGATTGAGCTCAAACCCAGTCCTCGTGAATTCACCAAATAACCCAGTTCACTGATGAGGAGAGTGATGCCTGCCTTTCTGATTGGGTCTGTAGGATGCCACATGCTCCCAGGTAAAAACAAAAGCCAAAATAGCAAATATCTTGTGAAGATTTGATTTGACTGCTGCTAAGGACTCAGGAGGTTGATGGGATTTTCCACTTTTCAGCTGGATCTTTCCCTGGTTTGTCTGAAGACTGTGCAGACCAGGACTGTAGTTCTGAACCCTGTATACTTTGCTTCTTACCCGGAATTCACTGAAGGGACATTTGATGAATGATCAGATCTGCTTGCCTGTCATAAATCTCAGCCATTAGGGGAGGGAGAGGCTGGACTGACACATCACCTCTGAGGACTGGGTTACAGACTCCTCACTGATTTATTGGCCCATTTCTCCTCATTATGAAAGAAGGAAATGGTTTAACTCAAACATTTTACAGAGACATTTGGTCAGGGTGAACCTCTTCCAGGAGGAAGAGACTCCTGTCTTCATCTTGTTTATCACTCTCCAAAAGCCATTGTTCTTCTATCTAGACACAACCACCACGCCTCCATGGAAATAATAGATGTTAAACCTTGGAACTTGCTAAGGCCTTGTTTGCTTTAGGAGGAATTTGTTATGATTAACTTGAGTACTTGGAGCCCAAGGGTTCCTGATAGCAAGTGCTGGCTAAAATGAGCAATAATAAAGAGTCGGGGAGATATGGGCTCAAGTCCGACCAGCCACTTCCCAGCTGTGTGGGGGCCATGCACGTTATTTAACTTTTCAGTCTCAGTTCTTCATCTGCTAAATGATGACAATCATAACGCCGATCTCCTAGAGTCAGACAAGTTAGTGCTTGTCACATAGTAAGTGCTCCGTAAATAATTGTTGTCATCCGTCAGCATCAATCCCGTCATCCCCACAGCATGAGCACCAAGATACGAGCAACTAGTGGGAAGAGGGCAGTGTATAATTTTTAGCCTTGTTGTCTCCATTATGTTTTAATTCTTTCCTACTGAGGAAACTGACAATCATCTCCTTGTCTTGGGATTGTGCAGACTTAGTCTTGCATTAAACATTGCAGTCATCTGCATGTACATACAGAATAAATTCCAGTCTCCTTAGCCACATATACACATTCACATTCTTCCCTTAAATCTGGGTTCTAGTTACCTCTCCAGCCTCACTGCACTCCCTATCTCAAAATATGTTTTATGGAAAAGACAACATTGTCTGCGGTTTTCTGCTCAGTGCCACTTTCACGACTTGTACATGCTGCTTCCTCTGTCACAAACACAGTTTCCAATTTTCTTATAACATTTTTATTTCTCGTTCAGAAATATTTGATAGGCACACTTTCTCCTAAACTCTCAGATTGATCTCAGTGACCAGAGTCTCCCTGACTCTCCCTGACTCTCAGTGACATATATTACTCATTTTAGCCAGCACTTGCTAACTCAATGACTCAACAGTTATTTATTGAGCACTTACTATTGATGAAATAATTTCCCTAGAGATTATAAAATTGCTGTATTTCAATGAAATTGTGTACATATAAGTGTATCTTCCCCACTAGACTGGAAGCTCCTCAATGGTAGGGATTGTCAAATCAGTGCCTGACACAGGAAGTTTTCTAAACATGATTTTAAGGGTGTTTTAAGCTTCATGTTGAGATAAAAGGATTATACATGATACTTCCTTCATGTATAAGAATGCAGGAGAAGAAAATGACTCATATGCAGATTATTATATATAGAAATATTTATATATATATATATATATATAGACGCACAGATTAATATACGCACATATATTTCTTTGCTCTGTTAGCTAAGAGGGCATAAAGAAAGGACAGCCCAGCATCAGTGAACACATCTAGCACCCAGATGTTGGTTTCAAATAAAGAACTCCAGGGTTCTTTGGAGAAATGGAGGATTCTAGGATACAGCAGGAAACACACAAGATAAGGTTGGAGCATCTTTTAGTGCCATAAAATAAGGAAGTCCTAAAACACAAGCACACACATATACAAATGCATTGGGAGTGTGACAAAAGGGAAGAAAGAGTTTTTAAAAAGAGCTCCTGATGACCAGAATCTGAAGTCATTTGATCAAAAAATTTTGTTGAATTATAACTCAAAATATAAAATAAATATTCATGAATATGTACTAAATAAATAGTATAAATACTAGCAATAAATAGATAATTTAATAAGACAGGTAGGAGAGACAAATCCCCTAAGCACAAGAATTTATATAACTACTCCAACCTAAAGGGTTAGAATGGCGTAACTCTCCACTCTTTAGCTATAGGCTGTGTATTAAGACTTCCTTCCAGAAGGTGGAGTATGGAAAGAGAGGGAGAAAATAACTCTAGAGTTACATGCAGAAACCTGATCAATACAACTTCAGCCTGGCGATTGTAGTTAACATCAACAGTGATAAGCCATGTTGATGGCATGCACCCTTGCTATGATATGATGAAAATGAAGCTTTTCCTCTATGCTCTTTCTCCTCGAAACTCATAACCCAGACTAATTATAAGAAATAATCAGACAAATTCTATATTAGGGACATCCTATTATATTCCTAGCCAGTACAAACCAGTCAGGGTCATCAAAAACAAGGACAAGTCTTTGAGAAACTGTCATAGCCAAGAGGAGCCTAAGGAGATATGATGACTAAATGCAGCATGGTACCTGGGTGAGATCCTGGAATAGAGGAAAAAAAAAAAAATTAGGCTGGGCACGGTGGCTCACGCCTGTAATCCCAGCACTTTGGGGAGGCCGAGGTGGGCGGATCATGAGGTCAAGAGATCAAGACCATCCTGGCCAACATGGTGAAACCCTATCTCTACTAAAAAATGCAAAAATTTGCTGGGCATGGTGGCATGCGCCTGTAGTCCCAGCTACTCAGGAGGCTGAGGCAGGAGAATTGCTTGAACTCAGGAAGCGGAGGTTGCAGCGAGCCAAGATTGCGCCACTGCACTCCAATCTGGCGCCTGGCAACAAAGCGAGACTCTGTCAAAAACAAAAACAAAAAAACCAACCATTAGGTAAAAGCTAAGGAGATCTGAATAAAGCATACACTTTAGTTGATAACAATGTGTCAATAGTGGTACATTAATTGTAACAAATGTGCTATACAAAGGTATGATGTTAATAATAGGTGCAACTGTGTGTGGGCTTGGGATGGAAACATGGGAACCCTGGGAACCATCTCCTCAATTTTTCTGTAAATTTAAAACTGCTCTAAAAATGAAGTCCAGTGAAAATTACTAACTAGCCAGGAATGGTGGCTCACACCTACAATCTCGACACTTTGGGAGGCCGAGATGGGAGGATTGCTTGAGGCCAAGAGTTCCAGACCAGCTTGGGCAACAGAGTGAGACCCCATTCCTACAAGAAATAATAATAATAATTAGTTGGGCATGGTGTTGCAGGCATGCCACACAGCTACTCAGAGGCTGAGGTGGAAGGATCACTTGAGCCTCAACCTGAAAGGTTGGGGCTACAGTAAGCTATAAGTCACTGTACTCCAGCCTGGGTGACAGAGTGTGAGGCTCTGTCTCAAGCCAGAAGACTAACTAAAAAATGAAAAAAGCAAATGAAAGAAACAAAATCAGGATTTGTTGAATAACACTGAAGAAATATACCACTTATTTCTTAACACAGATGCACCTTTCCTGACATATCTAAATAGTTCATGCAAACAAATTTATGCCACAGATTAAGTCAATAATTGCCTCTACTTTCTGCTCTATTATGTGTGTAGTTATGTCTGGAATGAGGATACTTCACGTGGAATCTTTCCTACCATAAGAACAGCATGTTCTACCAACACTCAGATTGTTTTCCGATCGGTTGCAATCCTATCTAAAGATGGATCCACTCTCATCCTTGCTTAGTGTAGATCGGTGTCCTGGTCATGAGAAAGGAATATTCCAATTTTATTTAAGGGCTGACTTAGCAATGATCAAATACACTTGGTTAGAAAAATTAAAAGCATTATATTGGCCACTTAAGTATTTTGGGAAATGTAAGGTGGGTGAGAGAAGGCTACGCACTAACGTCTTTGGGTGAGTTTAGGCAGAGAGAGGTGTTTGCTCACATCAACAAGGAATGAACCTCGATGCTGGCACTCAGAAACCATCACATTCCACATGAGTTCCATTCTGCTCTGTGCTTGTGGCCACAGCCAGTGACTTATTTTCTGGGCAATAAATGTTTTTGTTCAAGCAGAAACTGCTGAAGTTAGCACTCTTAAAGTGTTAACTTCAGGCTTGATAAAGAAAAGCTGAAAAGTTAGCTTGCAACTCCTAAATGACCCTGCGTTTAGCTTTGTGCTTAATTTTATCTACCTTGTTCTATGTCTTTGCTGAGAGCCTCAGCTAAGTCCTTTTGACAAACAGTGGTGTGGGAGAAAAAGAGAGGATGTCTGCTTGACAAGGTGGCCCAGGTCAGCAAATTAATGTTCCTCCTTGGGGCCAGAGCTGACCAGGAGAAGGATGGCTCTGACCTTGAGGGTTTCACACTGGAGGCCTGCAGAGGTGGTCCATCATGGAGCGAGAAAGACAGGCAGGAAAAAAACATAGCAATTTTGATGAAATTATTGGATACATTCACTTCCCATTTAAACTCTAAGACCCATTCCTACTAACATGGACAAAACATCCAAGTGATAGAATGAAGTCTTTCATTCTCAGACATTTGTAGGGTTGTCAGACCAATATACGCTGAGGTACGAGAAACTTTGGTTAAGATTTCATTCACAATTCCTTATACTTATTCCAAGCCTTCAGCTTTTCAAACTGCTTTGCAAACCTGCAGTCACCCACTGACTCCAGCCCAATTCTCCAGACGGTATCTTCACCTGTTTTCCCTCAGGGAAAAAAAAATCAAGAGATGAAATGGCTTTACACTGCCTTGGAAAGTTGACACACTGTGATTTTATAAGTCAGTGGGAACAGGTGGGGGTGGGAGGAGGGCAGTAAGGTAAAGGAGTTAAGAGCAAAGGGTCCTGTGCAAAAGGAAAAGGGGGCTTTTGGCAAAACTCACTAAACATTTCAAGATGGTGACAGCAGAGCATTAAAGGAAGCACACCCTATGGGAGTGTCCAGGTCATATGTCCATGAAGCTAGCACTGGTCTGGAGAATCACAAAAACGGCCTCAGATCCTGGCTTTGCTTTTTGCAGATTGTGTCACTTTGGGCAAGTTTCTCAACCTCTTGAAAAAGGAGAGTAACAGTATCTACCTCATTTTTAGAGCATTATGTAAGACCATGGATACAAAGAACAAAGTAAATTGTATTATGCAGTAAGCACTCAAGAAACTAATAAGGGGCCAGGCGCGGTGGCTCATGCCTGTAATCTGAGCACTTTGGGAGGCCGAGGCAGTTGAATCACCTGAGGTCAGGAGTTCAAGACTAACAATATGGCCAATATGGCAAAACCTCATCTCCACTAAAAAATATAAAAATTAGCCAGGCGTGATGGCAGGTGCTAATCCAGCTACTTAGGAGGCTGAGGCAGGGAGAATTGCTTGAAACTGGAAGTGGAGGTTGCAGTGAGCCAAGATCGTTCCATTGTACTCCAGCCTGGGTGACAGTTTAAATTAAAACAAACAAACAAACAAAAAAAAAAACCTAATAAGAATAATAACAACATTAATAACAGTATAACCAGGAGTCAGGGGTTGGGTTGGTGGCACTGAATCACAGCCCCCTAGAGCTGTCCCTGGGATGCAGATGCGGTGTGTCCAGGGGACACTGTTGCCCCTCCCCAGCCGGCTGCTGGTTCCCACCTGCAGGCCTCAGAAAACACCACCTGGAACTGGCATTCAACACTCAGCATAGCATAGAAAAGACCAGAAAGTAATGTCGGGAAGCTGCTCCTCTGGTTCCCTCCTTGACAGGGGCGTATGTTTCCGTTTACCTTACATGGTCTTGTTCTCCCAGAACCCTAGTCCCTTACCACAGTCTGAAATTTCCTGAGGGCCTAGTGCTTGACCTCCACACCCGGGTCTGTTGAGTTGGCTTCCTGCTGTCGCCCCTGCCCTTCGGCCTGCCGTCCACCCGCTTGATGCCCGTCCACCCCCTTGTTGACCTCCTGTGGGCCAGACCTCATAGCGTGTGTGCCCTGTGGCCTTTCTGTCTCTACACTCTCTCTGACCCGACACTGTGACATCTGTATTTGCCCTCGGGCTGCCTGCTGACTCTTTGTGCAGCCCTTTGCCTCTGTTGTTACACCCCCCACCCCCAGTTTTGGCTCTTTGCCCAAAACAGTGACCCTAAGGGGCTGGAGGCTTGTCTGCCAATGCCCCGAAATACACTGGCAAAATGCAGTTCATTTATCCACTGAGAATAGCCTAGCCCTGCTATCCCCGTGGTCATAAGGACATGGAACCACAGCTAGTGGAAATTTCTCCTTGATCTGGGTGCGCTTCCAGCAGCAATTCATTGAGTTCAACCACCGACAGTGTCAGTCACTCACCTTTAATCAGCAACATTGAAGAAGGCTGTTATCTGCCCACAGAGTCCTCCTCCCTTTCCCCTGACTCTGGAAAGGCGGATGGTTGGACGATCTTTCCTTAGGGGTCAGCAAGAGTTCTCCATGAACATGTTTCTTTGTTCTTTATGGTTTGATTATATTCACTTAAAAAAAATTCAAGTAGGCTTAGTGCAGAATAATCCCTTTGGGATTATTTGTTAGTTGACAATCCCTAATATCAAGCCATTAATTTTTCATTTTGTAGGTAATGTGGCAGTGAGCCGAGTTGCAGTGGGAAGATTAATAGTCCATCTACCCAGGTTTTGGTGTGTTTAACATTGTGCTAGAGCAGTGTGAACTTCCCTAACACCAGTAGGTGCTTGTGGTCTAACTGAGGAAACCCAATGTGCTTTTAAAACATGCACCTGCAGATACTTGAAATTTATTCCAGGCAATGGTTTTCCTAACAGATAAGTGCTTCTCAAAGCAGGGTCTGGGAATTTGATAATTTGCAAGTATCTCCAGCAGTCTACAACTCAGGAGTCTCTCAAGAAGTGATTATATTAACATTATATTACTTAGCAACCTTATGTGTAATCACTTTCTTCTTCCTGAAATCCTTTCTTCACTCATGGAGACATCTCTTTCTAGATTCTCCCTCTACCTCACAGGCAACATTTCTGTCTCCTTCAAGTTCCTTCTCATATCCCAGACTTCCAGATATTGGAACATCCCTTACCTTTGTGCTAAGGGAAACGCTTCCAGGTGCTCCTGCATGTTCTCTCTTCACTCACCTCTTCTCTGCCCAGCTTTGTCCCCTGGGAGGCTGACCTCTATGAATGACATCATGGACTTTAGTGCCTGTTTGGTTGTGTCCTCCCACAATTCATGGGTTGAAGTCCTAACCCCATTTCCTTAGTATGTGGCTTCAGTAGGTTTTTGCAGACGTAATTAGTTAAAATGGGGCATACTAGAGTCAGGTGAGCTCCTGTCCAAAATGAGTGGTGTTCTCATAAGAAGGGGAGTTTTCACAGAGGCAGGCAGGCTGGGAGAACACCGTGTGAAGGTGAAGGTAGAGAAGATGACGCACTGTTGTGCCAAACTTCTATTGACCCCTGTAGGGATGGCACCAGGTTCAAGAGCCAAAGAAAAGACCCGGAGCCAGCAAATGAGATGTAGAGTTTACACACAGGGAAGAGAGTCCAGTGGTGGCAGGCTGGGCAGGAGAACTGCCTTACACATAGTCCAGTGTTTGGACAGGATAGGCCAGTGGCAGCAGGCTAAGCAGAAGAACTATAACCACCTGCAAAAGACACGCATTTCTATAGCATTTTCACTTAGCACCCTTTCTCTAACAACCTCCACCTGGCAACCTTCATTCAACCCAAACTTGGGGGCTTGAGTATGACCAGTAGGCTCAGTTGTTCCTTATAGACAGGGGACAGATGTCCAGGTTAACCACTTCCAGATTCCTTGGAATCACATTCAGTGTATCTGCCATAGAGGGTCCTTCTCAGGGTATGCTTACACTATTGCTATCAGGTGCAAGCCAAGGAATGCCAGCATTGCCCGCAAACCACCAGAAGCTATGGAGAGGAATGGAACAGATTCTAACAGCACAATGTCTCGTGTAATTGCCTTATGCCTTCCTACAGCTTTGAAATCCTTTAAAATAAATATTCCTCTTGCTGTGCAGAAGCTCTTTAGTTTAATTAGATCCCGTTTTTCAAGTTTTGCTCTTGTCACAATTGCTTTTGGCGATTTCATCATAAAATCTTTGCCCATGCCTATGTCCTGAATGTTATTGCCTAGATTTTCTTCTGGGGTTTTTATAGTTTTGGGTTTTACATTTAAGTACAGACAGCCTACAGAATGGGAGAAGGTTTTTACAATTGATGCATCTGACAAAGTTCTAATATCAAGAATCTACAAGGAACTTAAGCAAATTTACAAGAAAAAAGAAACAACCCCATTAAAAAGCGGACAAAGGACATGAACCAGACACTTATCAAAAGAAGACATACATGTGGCCCACAAATATATGGAAAAAAGCTCAACATCACTGATCATTAGAGAAATGCAAATCAAAACCACAATAATATACTATCTCATGCCAGTTGGTGATTATTAAAAAATTGAGATTAACAGGTGCTGTCAAAGTTGTGGAGAAGTAGGAACACTTTTACACTGTTGGTGGGAATATAAATTAGTTCAATCATTGTGGAAGACAGCATAGCAATTCCTCAAAGATTTAGAACCAGAAATACCATTTGACACAGGAATCCTATTACTAGGTATATATCCAAAGGAATATAAATAATTTTATTATAACGATACATGCACACATATGATCATTGCAGCACTATTCATAATAACAAAGACATGGAACCAACTGAAATACCTATCAATACTAGACTGAATAAAGAAAATATACATATATACCATGGAATACTATGCAGCTGTAAAAAAGAATGAGATCATGTCCTTTGTAAGGACATGAATGAAGCTGGAAATCATTAACCTCATCAAACTAATCAGGAACAGAAAACCAAATACTGCATATTCTCACTTACAAGTAGGAGTTGAACAATGAGAGCACATGGACATAGACAGGGAAACAACACACAGTAGGGCCTCTTGGGGCAGAGTGTGGAGGAGAGAGCATCAGGAAAAATAGCTAATGCATGTGGGGCTTAATATCTAGGTGATGGGTTGATAGGTGCAGCAAACCACCAAGGTTTACTCATGTAACAAACCTGCACATGCTGCACAGGTACCTTAGAACTTAAAATAAAATATAAATAAATAAATAAATAAATAAATGTTTCTCAACTTATCCTAAATTTGAGCATGACACTTGTCTCTCAGGGCACTAGCTTGTACAGATCTTCCTTCTTTTCTATACACACTACTCTCTTTCTCATCTCCTACAGGCACAAGATTATCTCCAAATACTGTCTCTATGCTAGATGTCTCCAGTGAATTCCAGACTCTTCTAATTGCCCAATCATGACTTCTCCTTAGTTGTTTAATAGGCATCATAAACCTTTACATATCCAAAGTTAAGTTTTTGATATTGTCCCACACTTGTTCCTCTCACAATATTCTGCCTCACTAATTGCCACCCATTCTTCTAGTAGCTACGGCCAAAAATTTTGGAGTGGCGTAGGTTTTTATTACTCCAAGATGTGTCTCTGACATCTCACATTTAATCCACTAACACATCTTGTTCTGTCTGCATAAAAACATCAATATATCCAGTTTGGAGAAGTTGGCGGTCTCGTGCATTGTTAATGCGAATAGAAAATGGTGTAGCTACAGTGGAAAACAGTTTGCCAGTTTCTCAAAAGATTAAACATAGAACTACCATATGACTCTGCAATTCTATTTTTTGGCATTGTATCCAAAAGAACTAAAATCAGGGACTGGGACAAATATGTATATACAATTTCTATATCATCTTTATTCACAATAACCAAAACATGGAAACAACTCAAATGTTCATCAATGGATAAGTGGATTACCAAATGTGGTATCAGTATACAATGGAATATTTCAGCAATAAAACACAATGAAACTTTGAGACATGCTACAACATGGATAGACCTTGTAAACATTACACTTAGTGAAATAAGCCAGACACAGACGGACAAGCTTGATTCTGTTTATATAAGGTACCCAGAATAGTCAAATTCAGAGAGACAGAAAATGGATGGTGGTTGCCAGGGGCTCGGGGAGCAAGAGAGGGAGAGTTATTATTTAATGGATACAGAGTCTTTTCTGGGGGTGATAAAAAGTTTTGGGGCTGGGGACAATGGCTCACACCTGTAATCCCAGCACTTTGAGAGGCCAAGGTGGGTGGATCACCTGAGGTCAGGAGTTCAAGATCAGCCTGATCAACATGGCAAAACCCTGTCTGCACTAAAAATACAAAAATTAGCTGGGTGTGGTAGTGGGTACCTGTAGTCCCAGCTTCTTGGAGGGCTGAAGCAGGAGAATCACTTGAACCCGGGAGAAAGAGCTTGCGGTGAGCCGAGACCACACCACTGCACTCCAGCCTGGGTGACAAAGTAAGACCCTGCCTCGAAAAAAAAAAAAAATTTTGCACATAGGTAGTGGGATGGCTGCACAGCATTGGGGAGGTATTTAAAGCCACTTGATTGTGTACTTACGAATGGCTAAAGTGATAAATATTATGGTATGTATACTTTAACATGAGAAAAAATTATGTACACACACGTCTATGTAACGCAAATACACATATATATGTTCAGAATTTTCTCCCTTCTCACCACTTCTGTTAACACACCTGGGTATGGGCCCCATCGTGCCTCATGGCGATGATTGCAGTAGCTCCCTTCCTGGTCTCTTCACTTCCAAGTTGCTTCACTGTAGTTAATGCTACACAAGGGTCGGCCAGAACAATCTTGTTAACATCACAATATTCAGATTGTGCCATTCCTCCATTTGACACCCTTAGGCATTTCCCATGTCTTCGAGAGTAAAAGTCCAAGTCTTTAGAGTGGCCCGCAAGGCTCTCCATGATCAGGCATCAAGCAGCCTAAGTCTAGTCTCCTACCTTCTCCTCTCCCTCTCTGCTCTCACACCATGTCTGGTCTCCTTATAAATCTTCCTCTTCTTGCTCTTTCCCAGTCATCTCAGGCCTAGTCTCCTTCTATCCTCTCCTCTCCCTCTGCCCAGCCATGCTGGCCTCCTTGCTTCTCCCTGAACATACCTCATCACAAACTCAAATCAATTGCACGCTGGGTGCCAGACATCATTCGCTGCTCCTCCTGCATGGAAGGTCCTCTCCTTCACTTCTGTCAGGCCACTGCCCAGCTCCCATCTCATCACTGAGGCCTTTCTCCACACGAACTAGGTAATATTAAGCAACCCCCACCCAGACACTACCTACGCTGCTCTATTTGCCGCCATAGAAATTGCAACTATCAGGTGCATGGAACATATAGCATTGCTTACTTGATTATTGTTGGTATTTACCTCCCCACCAGGACCCTTGAAGGCAGGAACTTCGTTCGCTGGTGCCTCCCCTGCACCTAGAATGATGTCTGGCACCCAGTATACACTTGACAGATATTCACTGAATAAATGAATGAAGGAAATATCTAACCTTCTATTCCTGACCCACATGAATAATTAATGCAATTAATAAAACTTCAGACATTTCTAATTGGGGTCTGTTTCTGACATTTAGCCTATTTTAGTTTTCTTTATGATGTCAACTTTTTTTTTTTTTTTTTTTTTTTTTTTTTTTTTTTTTTTTTTTTTTTTTTTTTTTTTTTTTTTTTTTTTTTTTTTTTTAAATAGGGTCTTGCCCTGTTTCCTGTGCTGGAGTGCAGTGGCATGATCTTGGCCCACTACAGCCTCTGCCTCCCGGGCTCAAGCTATTCTCATGCCTCAGCCTTTCAAGTAGCTGGGAGTACAGGTACCTGCCGCTATGCCTGGCTGATTTTTGTACTTTTAGTAGAGACAGGGTTTCACCAGGTTATCCGGGCTGGTCTTGAACTCCTAAGCCCAGGCAACCCACTTGCCTTGGCCTCCCAAAGTGCTGAGATCCATTTTCAGAATGGAGGGTATATGTGCAGGTGTGTTATATGGGTATAAAGCATGATTATGAGGTTTGGGATATGAATTATCCCCTGTCACCCAAAGCCCATCATTTAAAAAAAAATTATTTACTTTCCACTCGAAACAAGAGCACGTAGAAGAAGTGAGCCACAGAGCCTTGAGGCCAGTTATATCTCCTTATGCCTGATCTGCCTTGCTTAGGTCTCCAGGCTTATGGCTTGCCTTTCTCCATGCACTATTTTAGACTCTGACAGCACTAGGCTCTACTGAAGTTCTTACAATGCACTGTGACCTTCCTTATCCCTAGCCCCTTACTCAGTGTATCAGTCAGGGTTCTCCAGAAGAAGAGAATGAACAGGATAGATAGATGATAGATAGATAGATAGATAGATAGATAGATAGATAGATAGAGATAATAGGAAGATAGATAGAGAGATAGATATATTATAGATAATTACTGCTTTCACAGTGATGGAGACAGTGAAATCTCAAGGTCTGCCATCCGAAAGCTGAAGACCTAGGAGATCCAAGGGCTGAACCCAAAGGGCCGATAGAACCAAGCGCTGAACCAAGGGCTGAACCCAAAAGCCCTTAGTCTGAACCCAAAGGGCTGATAACCAGGATAACCAGTGCTGTAAGTTTTAGTGTGAAAGCCAAGAAACTTGACAGCCAAGAAGAGCTGATGTTTCAGTTTGAGTTCAAATGTAGAAAAGACCAATGTTCTAGCACCTGCAGTCAGGCAGGAGTTTCCTCTAACTCAAAGTTGGATCATCCTTTTTGTTCTGCTCAGGCCTTTGACTGGTTGCTGGCCACCCACATTAAGGAAGAAAATCTGCTTTACCCAGTTCTAATGATACAAATGTTAGTCTCATCGAAACACCCTCACACACATACCCAGAATATTGTTTGATCAGACATCTGGGCACCATGGCCCAGGCCATCTGACATACAGAATTAACCATCGCACTCTATTTTAGCCCTCCCTTCACCTGATCTTTTACCCGTAGGTCTCAGTTGGGATGCCCCTTTCGGGAAGTGGGTTCCAAGCACCTCGGGTCATGATTAACTTTTTGTTCAATGTACTCAGATCAAACGCTTTCTTCCTATCGTGGTTCTACACCTCTGGATTGTAATTTTGGTTTGATTTAAGGAGCAGCTTTTTCTTACATATGACTGCATGCTAGAGCCTGGCACAATGCCTGCAGCAGAAGAGGCTCTCCAGATTATTTTCTCCAACTGTGCACATCAGCGATGGTCCGCAGAGGGCCTGGAATCCCAAATTCGTTTCAGCAGGGAACATGAGCAAGACGTGCTAAGACAGTGAAAGAAAAGGAAGATAGTGAAATGTGCATGGTAGTAAGATGCATGGTGTGATAGTATCTTACAAATTCTAAGGCAAAATGGGAGAGAGAATCTGAATTCAGTGGCAGTCTGTGTAATCATTACACAATTTATTGCATCAGAAAAACTTCAAGGAACCCAGCCTCTGAACTGGCAGCCTTTCAGGACCCTCATACTTCAATTCTATTCAAATAGTGGACATGGGCTAACAGCTTCATCTTCATAGGGGCTCTGTCAGAAATGCATACTCTCAGACCTACTGAATAAAAATCTGCATCTTAATGTAATCTCCAGGTGATATGAGAAGCCTGGGAACCTCTGAGCTATGGCTACTAACCAGTTGCATAAATATGGGGAACTTGCTTATCCTCTAGACCAACATCTCCTCATCTGTAAAGTGGGGACAGTGATACACAGACTTGTTGTAATAACTAAATGAGATCCCTCCTGCTGGCTGCAGTGCCTGGAGTAGAGTAGATGTTCAATGGGTTTTAATTTTTCATTCATCGTGAGAGCCATGGGTCAATGGAAGTGGACAGAATGAGCATTGTGTCTGTGCTCTAGCTGCCATGGTGGGTTTCTGCTCACCTCAGTACCGATGCTCTCAGCAAAAGCTTGCTTTTGCTAATTTCCTGATAAGTTTTATGCAGAGAGTTTCATCAATGCCATGAGGTTTGCCCATACCAACCATAGTTTTGTTTGTTTTTTTGTTTTGACTTTGAATGTTGGTTTCTTTCATTTCTGGGATCCACTTTGGATATTTTCTTGGATATTTACCAACGTTCACTGAGTACCAGTTGTACTGAAGTTCTGTGTTAGATGCTGTTACAGACTCATAAAACCAACACCCTGTCCTGAATGAATTCATAAAATAGTAGAGGAACATAAACACGTATGAAGTCAGAAATTGAGAAGTGCCAGCCAAGGTGCTAAGAAAGTTAGAGAATGGAAACATTTCTTCCTAGTATATATTTTACGTTTCCCTAGTAGCTGTTGTCTCAATTTATTTCTCATTATTGAAATGCATATTTAATAAGTGGAACTCAGGCTCACCCTACAAAATTAATGTTCACTTTTTACTGTGCTCTTGTTTTGAGCGAGACTTATTCTCTTTCATATTTTAAAAATTGGAATTAATACGCTCTTTCAGAATAGTTCAATTTAATTACTACTTTAAAATTCAAAGAGAAACATCATTAAATATTAATAGGCCAATCTGCAAAAACAAATTTCTCTGGAAGTTTGGCGTAGGTGAATGCAGATTTGAGAAAGTATGACAGCCCTTGAGAAATAAGAGGACTAAGAAGCAGTTTGCATTCTCTGGGCCTCATTTCCTTACTCACAAAATTGAGTCTTAGAACTGTGATCCCCAGGTTCTACAGGTCTCTGCTGGTGGCATTAAGAAAAATAGCTATTAAAGATGCAGCAAACCACCATGGCATGTGTATACCTGTGTAACAATCCTGCACGATCTGCACATGTACCCCAGAACTTAAAGTATAGTAATTTTATAAAGAGCCATGTAGGTACTGTTGGTGAGAGAAGGGAACTCACGTGATATGCAAAAAGAGTGACTAGGACTGTGGGGAACCAGAGAGACCTGCTTTGGGTGAGTGGGTAAACGTCATATCACTTGGGTCCAGCCAATGTGCCCTGCAAAATGTCCAGAACATCCTTTTTAGAGGAAGACAGAAATCTATATTTTAATGTAAAATATCCTGTTTTTATTTTTATATTTTAAAATATTGGCTCAATTTTAAACATAATCCTTGCCAAACCAAGCATGTCTATATTCTAAATTAAGTCTTCCGGCTTCAAGTTTGCAACTTCTCACCTATGCCAAGGGCCTATGAGCAGTCAATCATCAATCACAGTTACCTAGCAGAGCTGACCCACAGGTCAGTGATTCTCAGCCCAGACAAAGCAATCGCCTCATCTGGAGGGTATTTTACAACTAGCAGGTCCTGGGTCCCACCTGCAGTGATTCTGATTCAATCAGTCTTGGGTTGGTCTCTGACTTCAGTAGCTTTCAAAATGCCTCAGATGATTGCAATATGCAGCTGGGTTTGAGAACCGCTGGTCTGCAGGGATCGTCTCTCTCTCTACCTGGCTGCCACTGCTCGCCTTGCTCTCATGGCTCTCGGGTCCCCAGGACTGCCTAAGACCTTCTTCGGGTCCCCAGGACTGCCTAAGACCTTCTTCAGCAACACTCACCTTTTTCATTGTTCCGGAACATTTATTGGCGATGAGAGACTGTAAAGAAGTCATAGCTTGCTTCCTTTCTGAAGGGTGTTGTGATTTTGGCTCATTTGCAGTTCATGACAACTCTTCTCCAACAGCATGCCATAGGCCATTGTCTCAGGTTCCCATTTTTCCCCCAGCTGCAGAGCAGGAAGGGAAGAATCAAAGTGGATATCCTCTTGCAATTTTTCAATTTTATGCTGCCTAAACAATATTCATAACAAGTGCTGTGATAAATCTCTCACTTACTGTCACGGTTGTTCTACTGTTTTGGTGTACTTTTATATTTTTATTCCCTCTAAGTATTGAAAACAAATTAAATTCAGCAAAATAGAAGATCCAGGGAATACAACAAATAATTATTCCTGCCAAGCATGAGTATTTAGCACCTGCATGTTTGGGAAACGTTCAAATTGGTTTGCTTTGTATATGCTGTAAAAGTGCTCCCTGGAGCTAAGGAAATCTCTTTTGGATTTACTTGTTATTTATGTATTTATTTGATTTTTTAAATGTAGGCAATAGGCAAATTAGGTTAGGTTGCAAGGTCTCTGGGTACAGCCACAAGATTTTGGAATATTGCATTTGGTCTGGATCTCATATTGGAGTCAGGCTTGGGTTATTCATCTGTGGACCTGGGGGTGGATGGATTATATTAAAGTAAGACTTTGTATGCTTTCATATCATTCATTTTTGTCATGTAGCATTATATTTCTCAGTGGCTAAAGGCTCACAAATGGCTCATAAATATTTTGTGAATGAAGGTTTGGGGATGATAGTTTGTCAGAGCAAGAGTGAATTGAAGCAAGGAATAGAAGAAAAGGAAAGTGAGCTGCAGAATTTTCACTGCTCCTGTATATCATGGAGAACTGATTTAGAGGCCTGTGTAGTTTCTCCTTAATTACTTCAGAGATGGTTTTGGAAAATGCAACTCTAAATGGAGCGCAGGATGATTTATGGCACTATTTTATGAGATGGAATTAAAAATTCAAACCAGAATGTGTAACTGTGGCAGCATGGGGCTACTCATTAAGAGGCAGTGAACGCTGCCATTCATTTGCCTGCACCTGCTGGGGGTGGGGGGGGAAACACGCTGATACCTGCCCACTTGACTGGCCTTGGCAAGAACAAGAGCTTCCTGGATCAGTGACTGGAGAAAAACTCTTTGGGGAGGTGGGAGAAACTCCCCAACTTCTGTAATGAGAACAGTTGGCAATTTACACGGTGCAGGACAGTTGGCATCCTCGCAGTATGGAATCCAGACACACAGCTCTGCAATTTAAGAGCCTGTGGCTCAGCTTTCTTTATCTGTCAAATGGGATTGGTAACAACCACAGGCTGCTCTGTAAAGATGACATAAAATCATATATGGAGAAGCCGCTGGTGATCTAGATCAGGGGATACAAATGTGAATTATAGTGTGTTATAAAAAATTTCCAAGGAAACTGCCTCAGCGTCTTTTACTATTATTCTGGGCATGAAGCAGACCAGTTGCTTCACAGCTTGGCGGTCTACCTAGAAGGTATGCTGGAGGTCACGAAGAACCCAATTTTGTGAAAATTCTCTGGATTTTGCCCATAAGCATCCATCTAACCTTGATGGAACTCTGGTTGTGTGCACAGGATGTGGGTCAGTACTCATGGTCTCCTCACATGTGCAAAAAAGATGCAGTTTCCCCATCTCATTTATAAGTGATAGGCTTTTTCTTAAGATCACCCTCCCGCTACATTGTGGGGATAGATCAACTTGGTAACTTGAGTCTGAGAGAGACGAAATTACCTTTTCAGATTTCTCAGCCTCTAAGAAAAAATGCTAAGACCTCTCAATTTCCCTTATTTCCACCCCAACAGCCCTCTAAAATGGTTCATGTGACCTTGAGGAAGCAGACTGATGGAATCCTAAGTCCCAGGCAGAATCTTTTGCTGGCTGTGCTCTCTGAGTGATATTCTTGTGTCCACCTGGTCTCTGTCAGCATCTGTAGCCAGCATAGTTGTGGTGGGTTGGTTCACTCTTGCTCCATTGGGTTCAGTAGCCTTCTTCTGCAACTTGACCTCACCTGGATTCTTTGTCATCCTCTGAGTTTCAACCACATCCCCTTTCCATCCCTGGTGTGGTCCTGCTATAAGATTCCTTCTCTTCTCATGATTAGAGGCCTATTGCTTCCGAACTCCACTGCCTTGAAGTTATCCCTCACAGGCTGGCAGGAGGTCCCGGGCCCCACCCGCACGACACCAGAAACAAGAGTGGCTCCAGTAAGTTAAACCCTGGCCATTCCTCTGTTGACAATGTTGGGGTCGCTAATTACCTTGATGTCACCCTCTCCCCTCACCTACTCCTCACCAATCTCTACCAGAATCTGTTCTAGAGTTCTCTGCTTTTGACTTTTTCATCTATTAGCTAAATTATCTAAAATTTTTTTCTTCATCTGTGAGTCAAAGTCTTGACTCTTGCCCTCCTGTCTCATGGACTCAAGAACCAGGAACTGCCAAAGGCTGGCTGGACTTGCATTTGCTCCATAGCACATATTCCTTCTGTTTTGGCAAACAATCTTATGGCCTGGTTGTCACTGTCCCTGTATGGATGGAAGGGTCATCTTACAACACTATGGAAAACTCTTTAACATCTGAGTTCCCCAGGTTTGGTTCTGGTTATGCAAAATTGCTTTAACCTTTAGATAAATATTTTTCAACAAAGCCTGGCTTCAGAGGCTTTTGTCTTATGGCAAAATCTTATTCTGAATGATAAACATAAACATAGCTATTTCTTTCCCACATACTCTCTCTCCTAAACACTCAGAGACCATGTATCAGATACTGTTCTAGGTGCTAGGGATACAATGGAGAAGAAAATGGTAAATTCCTGCTTCCAAGAAGCTGTCTTTCTAGTGCGGAGTGACAGGCAGTAAACCAATTGAATAAGCAAAATAAATATATGAGGTGTTGATATGTGATACAGACTTTAAGAGTGACATTTGAACTAGACTTGATGGATGCAAGACAGAAAACCATGGCATATGGATTATGTGAGAGAAGGCCATGCTAACAAGGGGCAGATAAAAAAATTAAAAATAGAAAAGCATGTTAATATTTTCAAAATATCCTGACACCTTGCCATCACTGATCCTAAAACTGTTTGATGCTTTGTTTTGGGCAGGCATATCCAGACTAAATACTATTAACAAATTATTCTTTCTAAAATGCCACAAAGATCAAGTCAAAAATCTCTGGGGACCCTTTGTACTTATATGACAAAGTCATTTATTTATTCATATAGAATACAGTAAGAGCTGTGGATAAACAAAAATGAACCTGATAGTGTGATATAGTTCCTGCTTCCAAGGAGCTCTTGATGAGTCAGAGAGGATAGACTTAATAATAAGACTGTGTAATAAGATTGATGCCAGACATGAGTATGGGGTCTTTTGGAAATACAGAGGCATCTAATATGACCTAGGTGGGAGAGGGAAGTCAGAAAAGAACTTCTCAGAGAAAGCAATATTGATCTGGATCTTAAAGGGCGAGTAGAAGTTACCCAAACAATGCTGTGGAAGAGGTGAGCAAAGCAGAAGGAACAACATCAGTTAGTGCATCCAGATGGGCCATACAAGGTGAGCTAAATGTGGCTCACAGCCTCTGGAAGGAAGGCATGAGGTGGGTGATGACAAGAAACGAGGCTGAAGATGTGGACACAAGTAGGAAAGCCAAATTAAGTCCAGATTCCTTCACCAGCACATCTTCCTTACAAGGCACATTTCCAGCAGTGAGTCAACTCCAGCCTTTGCTCTGTTTAGGCTGAGCTGGGTGTCCGGAGTGTCTTCCCTCTGCTGCTCATTCCTATAAAGAGTATGTGTTTCTCAAGTCCTGACTACAGCCACCAGAGCCTGGGAGCCCTCCTTTATTGTGGCTGCCCAGGTGACAGCCTTAGGTTCCACCCAGGCTAGCTCAGTCACTGCCCCCTCTTATTGTCATTTAAATGTTTCATGTATATATTTTCATTTTATGGATTAACAGTTTGAGGGCACAAACTACCCTACGTTTCTCCCACATTGTCCAGCATAATGCTCTGCATACTCAGAATGTATTTGTTAAAAAATGCATTTTATTATTTTAAGCCTGTATTGTCCAATATGGTAACCATGAGCCCCAGACAATTACTTAAATTTAAATTAAGATGATATATGAACCTTCAGTTTCTTGATCTCATTAGTCATGTTTCAAGTACTTTGTACATGCATGGCTAGCGGCTGCTGTATTGGGCAACACAGAAAACATTTCCATCATCACAATTGGCCATCACTGCTTTAGAATACTTTTTAAAAGGAATTTCCAGGTGAGAACTGCTTCAGGCCATGTTTGGAATCATACCTATAAATTGTCAAAAGAGTGCCAGTCAATTCTATTGCACATGATATTAAAGTTATTGATGAAACATTAAAATGTGACTCCAGGTAATTTATTTTTACAAGCTTGGCAATACACAAAATGTAGATATTTATTGAAGAAATAAAAATAATAGCATTTTATTGATGTCTACTCTGTGCCAGGTAGTATACTAATATGCTATATATTTTTATGCTATACATCTTTTAATCTTTAGCCCTTTGAAATATATATTATTAAAGAAGAGGAAACTGATGTCATTCTTGTGAAATAAATTACTTAGGATATACAGTCATGAAGAAGTAGAGCCAGTGTCCTAACCCAGAACTATTGACCCAAAAGCCTGTCTAGAGAATATTTTATCTATCTATCTATCTATCTATCTATCTATCTATCTATCTATCATCTATCTATCTATCTATGTATCTTTTTCTCGCTTTCTCTCATATATATGCATAATTTGTCAATATCAGCCACCCAGATCTAAGAAATGTTACCATTTTCCATGTTCACACCTTTATATGAAATAAAGACCTAAATATTTAAAGACATCTTTAGCCCTTCTATACTAGTCCATTTTCACACTGCTATAAAGATCTACCTGAGACTGGGTAATTTATTTAAAAAGCCAACAAACAAACAAACATTTAATTGACTTACAGTCCTCCTGGCTGGGAGGCCTCAGGAAACTTACAATCATGATGAAAGGCAAAGGGGAAGTAAGCATGTCTTACATGGCAGCAGGAGAGAGACAGTGAAGGAGGAAGTGCCACTTTTAAACCATCAGATCTCATGAGAACTCACTATCATGAGAACAGCATTGGGAAAACTGCCTCCATGATCCAATCACCTCCCACTCAGTCCCTCCCTTGACATGTGGAGATTACAATTCATGTTGAGATTTGGGTGGGGACAGAGAGCCAAACCATATCATCTTTCCTGATTCCATACTTTTTTCTTCTTCCCTCTGCAAGGATAACTACTATGCTGAAGTTAGTTTGTTCCTTTCCATTCAGGTGTCAGTAGTTTTTTTATGTTTACATTATCCAAAAGCAGCATATAGTATTATTTTGAAAAATTTTAATGTAAATAAAAGGAATGTAGTATTCTGTGGTTGACATTTCTACCCAATATTTTGTTTCAGGATTTATTTCTGTTGATGCATGTAGCTTTGGTTCATTTATCTCTACCATTCAGTATTATTCCACATGTCAATTTAGTACAATATACTCATTGTTTTATTGATAGCTATTTCTGTTGTTCCTGATTTTTTTTTTTTTTTTTTTTTTTTTTTTTTTTTTTTTTTTTTTTTTTTTTTTTTTTTTTTTTTTTTTTTTTTTTTTTTTTTTTTTTTTTTT
>NW_016107406.1:4742059-4784572 GCF_001604975.1 Cebus imitator
CAAAGCAGCCGCGCGGGGCAAAGCAGCCGCGCTGGCCGAAACAGCCGCGCTGGTGACCGTGGAGCACCTCTGCCCGGGAATTTCCTAGTCTGTGGGCAATAAAAACACGGCGTCCACTCACCCTCTGCGCTTTCACTGGGAGCTGCAATCCTGAGCTGTTCCTAAACGGCCATCTTGGATCGAATCCCTGTTCCTGATTTTTGTCCGTTGCACAAAAAGCTACAGATAAGGTCTGCATATATGTTTCCTTAAGCTTATTGCAAGCATTCATCTAGGATATATATTTCAGAAGAAAATCACAGGTGCTTGATAGTAAATTATTTTTTAAATGGAGATTTCAATTTATATTCCCATTGAGAATGTTGGAACCTTTTTGTTTTCACACACTTCTGTATACTTGGAATTTTCATACTTTTAAATTTTTACTTGTTTGATGAGTATAAAATAAATGGTTTTTCACCTTAATTTTTATTTTCTTAGTGAAATCGAGCATATTTTCTATTTAGTAACGATCTAAATATCCACTTCTGTGGCTTGCCTAACCTTATTCATTGGCCAAATATCTATTGGACTGTTTATTTATTTTTTAGTGATTTGTGGGAATTCTTTACATGTTTTGATTATGGATTCTTTGTTATTTATGTGAGTTGTAAATGACTTCCTGGTTTGTCTTTTCTTTGTCTTTTTGTTTTGTTCATAGATGTTTTCAATTTTGATGTAGTTAGATTTATAATTCCTTCTTTGGAGTTTGTACTTTTAGTATCTTAAGATTTTTTTCATACATCAACATCAGAAAGATAATTTCATATTTTTTTCTAAAAGCTTTAAAGCTTTGCTATTTACAGTAAAGATCTAGATCAATTTGGATTTTACTTTGTGTATAATGTAATACAGGTATCTACTGTTTTCATACAGATCAACAACTTGTCTATTTTAGTTGTGACCAGCCACCCTTCTCATTATGCAGAATGCAATGGTGTCATTTATGGAGTCACCTTATGTGTGTGGGCCTGGGTCTGATCTCTCTTCTTTGCTGTTGGTCTCTTTATTTATCCCATTGTTTATAATCTTGTGATTTTTGATATGTTATATTACACTTATTTTCCCTTTGTATCATTCTTTGAATTGGTTTGGCTAGTCTTAGCCCTTTCTTTTGCACTCTTAGTTTTTGGAACAGCCTGCCAAGTTTTGGTTTATGATTTTTCCATTCTGCCAAACTACTTTTAAGTCCCACTGTGGTGCTAGACACTTTTAAAAAATTACTTTATGCTGTTTCTAAAAGATAAGTGTCTCTCTCAGGAAGGATGGTGAGATTAAATCTGAAGATGACACTGGGAAAGAGGTAGTAGTTGATCCTGTCAAGCCATAGAGACTTTGGCCAAGATCAGATGGACAGATATTGGTGAGAACTGGTCATTGGCTATGCAGGCCTGAGGTTAAATGCATCATCCACTTGAGCAAGGTTAAAATTAAGATGTCAGACACATCATATGCAGGACGATAAACCAAGATCTTGGAAGGATAAGGGTACTGGAACAGCCAGGGCCTATGACAATTGCCTGGATACCTAGAGGGGCAATGTTAGTTACCTCACAAAAAGCTAACAGAAGTAAGGTCCCTGCAACTGGAAGCATTTCTGCACTAGTTATCAGCCCATCCCCAGATTGAGATCTTCTCTTGTAATAAGACAGCATGGCACAATGGGGTAAGGAGCAGGACTTTCAAATCCAACAGATGTGGACTCCAGCCCAGAGCCACCACAGGGGAGCTGAATGATCTTGGATGAGATTCTTTCTTTTCTAAGCCTCTGTAAAATGAGGAGGATTCTAATTTCTACCTCACAAGTGAGAAAAGCAACAAGAAAAATGCATGGCAAAGGGTAAATGCTTAAAAGTCTCATTTTATTCCATTACAAATGACCATGGATCTATTAAAAGTGAGTCACTTCCCAAATGCCAGAAAGTATGTCCTCATCCCTCCAGCATCTCTTTGTCAACCTTTGGGGGATTCACTTCATTCCAGTTATGTGCACAATCATGCATCATAAGGACAATTTGGTCAACAGTGGACTACTTATATGACAGTGGTCCTATAAGATTATAACATCATATTTTACTGTACTTCTCCTATGTTTAGATATATCTAGATATACAAATATTTACCACTGCATTGCAATTCCCTACAATATTCAGTACAGTAACATGCTGTACATATTGGTAGCCTAGAAGCTACAGGCTGTATCACATAGCCTAGGTGTGTAGCAGACTATACCATCTAGGTTTGTATAAGTACACTCAGCGATGTTCGCATGACAACAAAATCGCCTAATAATGCGTTTCTCAGAACATATCCCCATCATTAAAGGATTCATGACTGTATTTCCTTCTGCTGTCAATAGTGATTAATAGCAGCTTGTCACTGCATTGGACTCTGTGCCTATGGATGCCATAAGCCTCAGCTCATAATCTTTTCTCTTCCAGGTCTTAACCTGGGCTCAGAAACCAGCCACTCTTCACTTCTTAGACAGGGAAAGTAATAATAATTTCTCTCTGCCTCAGTTTCCTCATCTGTAAATGGGTCAAATCTTAGTTTTGGTTATGAACACAAGTAAATGCGTGGATATGCAAAAGTGCTTAGCTGAATGCTCAGTGTATATGGGCCTTCTATAAACACTGGTTAAATAAATGTCCTGTGCTAGACAGCATAGAGTTTAAGAGTCTTCACAGACTGACGACAGACAGTATGGGTCAAATGTAGGCTCTGCCACTCATCACATGTTGGGAAAATGTGCTTAAAGTTACTTTCTCTCAGACTTAGGTCCTCCCTTGTGAACTAGGAAAAGGAATAATCTTCATCTTAGGGGGTTTGTTCTGAGGATTAGTAGAAATGAGGTATATAAACTAGCTGGCACACTGGAACCACTCAGCAAATCGGAGCTTTCATTAAATATTATAACTACACTCCTAGCAGAGGATTGCTTGCTTGGGGGCTTGTTCAATTTGGGATAATATTTGAGTCAAGGATGAGGGTGATGGCCAGACTAATGCAATAGAAATTCTAGATTTTAATTTTTAGCACATCATTTGGTAGGCAAGGCCGGTGAACCCCTCCTTACCCCTCCACATGGCTTAATTTACCAAAGCATAACCTGTCACATTCATATTGGCTGTGGTTGGTATATGCATGAGCCATGATCTGAGGCCTTCCTGGCTTGGGTCTAGGGGCTGCTCTGCCCCCTTATAGAACTTAGCCACTTCTCCTCTTTTGGCCTTGGTACCCAAATAAAAGAAATTGTCTTCTTTCCATCCTAAGTGGCTGGAGGGTGACACAGGATCATTAGAGTTTTCCTCTTTCTTTCTGTATGTTTCAGGATAGGCATCCCGAGCTCCCCCAAGGATGTGACAAGAGCAATATGAGAGATTGGAATCACAGGTGTGCTGGCCACTAAACTCAGTATGCAAGTTGGAAAAAAAAGACTTGAGAAAGGGAAAGGAGAGGGGAGTTGGAATTATTTTAATCTTAAAGAAGTTAGGTATAATTACAAAACAAAACCTCAGTATCACAGCTATGGTTATCTACCCAAACACAATCTTCACAGTTTGTGAATTTAGCTTCCTATTCATTAGTGGCTCTCCCCTAGTTGGTGAATGTGTTCTAATCATAAATGAATTTTTAATAGCTTCAAACCAAAGGAATTACAGCACAAAGGTCACTGTTTATTTTTAAATGGCTTTTTGTAATATAATACCAAAGACCCGTAATAAAAAAATTCACTCCTCTATAACTGGCTGTAGGATAAAAGGCCACTTTCCTCAAAGCTCCAGAGTGACAATGTCACATTAAAGCCACTGAAATAAATGGAGGTCCCAAGAGTGGCACTACACCCTCGTGCATATACTCACAGCCTTCTGTTTTAGAAAAAACTAACTGTAGCACAGTCTCAGAGAGCCTGAGAATATTGACTAGACTATAAGAGCAGGTATAGCAAGAAAAACCAAATTAACAATAACCTAAGTCAAATGAAAATTAATTTATTGCTCTCCTTAAAATCCAGGCTGATGTGGAAGTTCTGTTGTAGCACATAGTCCTCAGCAGTTCAAGTGCCTTTATAATGTTCCTCATTTGTGGTCAACACATGTCTGGATGCCAGACACTATAAAGAGGAAAGGTGAGGGGGCAGGCACACACCTTGATTTTAAGGACATGACTCAGAAGTCCCACATGTCTTTTCTGCTCAAAGGCCATTGGTCCAAATGTGGCCATGTGATACATTCTGCAAGGGAAGCTGGCATATGTATCCCTAGCCTTGGGCAGCCATGTTGAAAGCTAAAAATCCAAAAGTGACAGAGGTGATAGGAAAGATCAGATGAGACCTGAAGCAAACTTTGTGTTCATAAGGCCTAAAGACATTAATTTGGGTGTACCACAGGGCCTAGGAGAGCTTCCCATTATGAGCCAGCTCTCAAAGCTTTCATACATCTAGGTAGAACTAGTCATCCATTGCTACCTAGAAACATATGACACAGTAATAGATTTCTCATACAGTGCCCATATTTTAGACCCTTTTAATCTATGTAGTCTAGTAGAAGAAATAAAGAGATAACTTAATGATTATACAAGCAGACAGCTATATATGCCATAGGGAGATTCCAATCAAGTGTCAAAAAATTCAGTAAGTGCAGGTTATACTTGCCATACTAATGCCACCTTTTTCCTGGTCCACTCATTTGCCACTTCTTATCCACTCATAAAGCCAAGTGATGTTAGTTCTTGACTCTTCTAGCAAAGGTGGCAGCCAAGGAGGAAGCGTTCTAAGCGAAGCAAATAAATGTGTGTAGTTTCACTTTGGCTAGGATGTAGGGAGCTGAGACTGGGAAGTGGCAGATAGATATGGAAGGCTGGGGCCAGATTTTACAAAAGATGTTGGTATTATGTCTTCCCAAACAGCTATTGATGACATTGGACAGGTTCATAGAATTCCACTTACTAAGGGCATTCACTGACTTAGCAGGAAATAAAATGGAATGTATAGACTCTGTTCCACATGGGTTAAAAGAACTGGCTACTATAAACTGTGGCAACCAGGCAACCAGCATTTCTCTCTTCTCTCCTTCCCTGGAATCAGTCTTAGGTGAGAAAGGATGTGGCAGTAACGTCTATCTGTTGAGTTTTTAGGAGTACCAAAACTTGCTCCCCGATTTCTGATGACAGAAAATTCCCAGGTATTAACTCTCAGTTTTATTTGGAGTATGATCATAACTGCTGCTTTTATTCCCTCTTTTTCTTTCTCCTCCTTCGTTATCTTTGTTACAAATGGAAACATTGGACTATAGAGGCCTCATTTGTTAATGCATGAAGAAAAATGAGGAGCAGGCATTTGTGTACCAGCTCCAGGTCAACCTTGAAAGTGTAACCCTGGCTCAGGACATGCCTAGCTCAGCTCTTTGAAACAGGTGCTTCACTGTTTCATACTATTAGGGGCTCTGAGAAGAAAGGACTCCTCAATGATCTAGTTGAAAGATGTATGGCGTTTTCTCACCAAGATCATTATGGAAAAGAAGATAGTGGTGAATAGGTGATCTAAGAAAGGAGATAAAATCAATTTTATTTTTCCAATCACTGGCACTTGGGCAAGGCATTGGAGTCTTTATAGGATAAAGACATGAGGATTCTAGACAACCTTCTGTGACCCAACGAGTCTGAGTAACACTGGGCATCACGTGGATAACACAGGAATAGAGAACATAATGAAGCTACAATTGACACATTAAATTATTATGGTGATTATGGACACTCAATTATACGTTTAACATGTGTCCCATTAATCATTAGGAAATTAATTAACAATTTAGGTAGATGTAATTACATTTTTCAGATAATGTAGTCCAAACACACGAAGATATGGAAATGTGAGAGGTTAAGAAAGGATTAGCAAAATAACTTGATTAGTACTGTATATCTTTTGGATGCTTCAAAAGTTTGGAATAATCAATGTATCTAACTTTATTTGCCACTGGTGAAGAAGACATATCCTGAATGCACACTTAGCACAGAGTTGTCTTTCCTTCTTTGTATTCAGGAAGTACAGTTTGTATTTTACAGAATAACCTTCAGCTATGTGAAAACATAGCCAGATGAAGGGTAAAAAAAAAATAAGTTAGAAAAAAGAGAATTTTTTTGTTTTGTTTTTGTGTTTCCTCAGGAAAGTGCTTTGATTCTTCTTGTTTTTTAAGAACACATTTTCTAAATATAAAGTTTTAACCTCAGAGGCATCTTGGAAAGAAAATTAATAGATTCAACTTACATCTCTAGCACTATAAGTTAAATATCTTGAAGAACTTAAATACTTTAAAATACTAGCCCTAGTCCTACACCTGAGCAGCCATGTAAAATATTTTACATAAATTATGAAAAAAAAACATATCTATGAACATTCATGAAAGAACCAAATGCACGTATCCTAAATACAAAGAGAAAGTAGAATCGTAGGATATAAATAGGCACTAAAGCTAGCTTTTACCTTAAAGGTCTCTGTTAAACCTTGGGAACTCTGAAATTTCAACTTTGATCGCTTCATGGGGTTAGGGGTGGATATAAGGGTACAGAAATTAAATCCTAAGCCCACTAAAGTGGAGAAATTTAAAAATAAATTTCTGAATAAGGCTCAGGTATGAATAAGAAATAAAACCTGCCCTTCAGACAAAAACAGCAATGAAACTTGCCCTTCTCAATCATGGCTCTTGGTGGGAGGAAAAGAATGTCACCAAGAATGTATAGCTAAAAGCCAGTCTCCATGCAGCTTTTTGGTCAAATATTATGTTACCTGTACAATCTAAAGTAAATATCTAATTTATTTTAACATAGTCTTGAGCTAGTAGTCTCCCAAATTTATTTTCCCTTCCTTATTCTCCAATAAGAGAAAGGGCAAGCAAACTCAAATTTCCCCCAGATTAACACTGTATTTTAACCTAGACCTCAAGAAATTCCCACTGAAAAATTTATTAGGAAAAGATGCTTCCCACGTTTAGTATCAAAAAGCTTGTACACACACACACACACACACACACACACACACCCCTCCATCAGTGAGAACCAGCAGAAGTGAGATAGCAAAACCAAGACTTCAATATTGAAAGTGTCTTAATTTTGTGAAAACCTGTAAAGTGCTCAATTGCCAGAATTAGTAGATATGAAATATGAAATAATATGTTTAATATGCTTAAATAGAGCTTGAAGTCATGTGTAGAAAATATTAGACATTAAGCAACAAATAAGCAGATTTGAATAAGAACCAAATAAAACTTCTAGAAATTAAAAGTACAATAATAATTAACATTAATACTCAATGGATGAAATAACAACTTAGGCATAGGTAAAGAAAGAATTAGTGTGCTGCAAGTTAGATCCAAATACATTGTCCAAAGATAGATCCAAATACATTGTCCAAAAAGCAGTCCAGACAGATGAAACATCAAAAGATGTGAAAGATATAATCCCAGCCCTCTGGGGAGGCTGAGGTGGGTGGATCATGAGGTCAAGAGATGGAGACCATCCTGATCAACATGGTGAAACCCCATCTCTACGAAAAATACAAAAATTAGCTGTGCATGGTGGCATACGCTTGTAGTCCCAGCTACTCGGGAGGCTGAGGCAGGAGAATTGCTTGAACCCAGGAGGCAGAGGTTGCAGTGAGCCCAGATTCTGCCATTGCACTCCAGCCTGGGTAACAAGGGCAAAACTCCATCTCAAAAAAAAAAGATGTGAAAGAGATGTTAAGAGATATGATAGAGTGAGAAAGATTAAGATTTGCCTAAATGAAATTTCAGAAAGAATGGATAGAATGGAACACAGAATATATTTTAATATCTAACGGTTTGAAAACATACAATGGCTTGACATGTTAAAAGATGCCAACTTAAGATATAGGAAGCTCACTGTACTCTACCTCCCCTCCAAGGGGGAAAAAAGTAAGTCCACATACAAACACCAAAAAGTACAGAGCCCAAAGAGAAAGACATCTTAAAAGCAGCTAAAGAGAAAGATAAAGCTGCAAAGAGATTAGGTGGACAACTGATTTCTCCATGATCTTAAGAGAAAATAGAAGACACTATGGAAAGAAAAAAATCTTTGCATATAAAATTCTTTACCCAGTGACGCTATCTTTCCAAAATTAAGATGAAATAAAGACATGTCAAACATAATCTGAGATAGTTTACAATCTAAATGTCGTTTCTAAGGGATATTATGCAGAATATATTTCAAGTAGAAAAAATGGATCTAAAGCACAAAGTCTGAGAGGGAAGGAATGATGGACTTGGAAATTGGTAAATAGCTGCATAGAGCTAAACATTGTCGATTGCTTAAAGCAATGAAACATTGTAATATTTCATTTTTGGATAAAAGATGTTTAGTACTGAATTATTAAAGTACAATGTTATATAAGTCAAAAGCAACTAAAGGCTTCCTAATTTCAGGAGAAGGGTAAACTATCTTTGGACCCTGATAGATATTTGTGTTAAAACAACTTTGATAAGCACGAGATTATTAAGCAGAGAACATATAACTTCCAAACCAGTGATAATGGGAAGAGGGAAATGGAATTAGAAAATGAAGAAACAAACAAAGCGAAACAAACAAAAAACCAAAAAACCCTCTTGTTTTGAGAGAAAGCAATGAAGAATGGGAGAAGTGGGTTCAAAGAGACAGCATGAAGCAACATGAAAAATAAATTCAGGCCGGGTGTGGTTGCTCATGCCTGTAATCCCAGCACTTTGGGAGGCTGAGGCAGGCAGATCACCTGAGCTCAGGAGTTCAAGACCAGCCTGGCCAATGTGGTGAAACCCCATCTCTATTACAAATACAAGAATCGACTGGGTGTGGTTGCATGTGCCTGTAGTCCCAGCTACTGGAAGGCTGAGTCAAGAGAATTGCTTGAATTGGGAGGCTGAGGTTGCAGTGAGCCGAGATCGTGCCATTGCACTCCAGCCTGGGCGACAAAGCAAAACTCCAAAAAATTGAATTAATTAGTTAATTAATTAAAATATCACAGTGATATACAAATAGTAGTTATTTGTATATTTTAATACTGTACAGTACTGAAAATTAACAAACTGTTCCCCAAAACATGTTCTTTCCTTCTGCCTGGCACATGTCAGCTCTGTCAGCTACAACTGATGTTTCCCAGCCTCCAGTGAAGCTAGGTCCTTCTCTGGAACTAAGTTTATGCCAAAGAAATGTTTGTAAATATGATACACTTTCTTTAGCTTTGCATTTGCAATGAGATCCCAACATTTCTTGGTCTAGATTTTTTTCTTTTCTCTTCTCTGGGATGAAATATAACCAAGCCCAGAACCCAGATTTGACCAGACAGATATAGTCATAGCTCTAGGGGGTGCCATGGCAACCAGATGGGTGATCCTAAGTCCTGTATGACCATGTAGAATAAAGCTACATCCCGGCTTCCATTGCTGTCTAAAAAACTCTTACCTGAAAGGGAAATTAACTTGTCTTTGTTTAAGCCACTGCATTTTTTTTTGTTGTTTGTTTGTTTTTTAGAAGAGATGGGGTTTCACCATGTTGGCCAGCCACACTGGTATGGAAATCCTGACCTCAGGTGATCTCACCTGCCCTCCTTGGCCTCCCAAAGTGCTGGGATTACAGGCATAAGCCACCACGCCCAGCCTGCGTTAGTTTTGTTGTTGTTATAGTAACTTAGCCCCTATCCTAATAAATGCCACGTGCATCAATATGAGTAGAGCTCTAAAGTATAATGTTCAAGTAAAGAATAATGTCACAGAAGATAGCATATAGTGCTATTCCATACCTAAACACACACACACACACACACACACACACACACACGCACACATATTATGTAAGTGGGGAAAGATAGTACATATTTACATACACACACAGAGAGGCATTCAAAGCTAAGCAATATTTTATTTGGAGATTTACATAGATGGTAAAATTATGATATCAGCAAATAATCTACAATTCAGAATAATGATTCATGATGACCTTTGAGGAGTACTGTGGAAAATGTAATTGAGGAGTGATACACAAGGGATGATTTATTAACTTAGGTGGTGAGCACATGGATGTTAATTCTATTATTATTATTTAAAATATAAAGGAATGTGCCATGTACTATTTTATGAGTGTGAATAGTTAACAATGAAAATAAATAGCAGAAAATAGGGAGCCAGGAGGCCTACACTCTAGGTCAGGTAGTTCAATTAATATATGCACAAACTTTGAGAAGTTACTTATATCTCTGTGTCTCACTTTCCTTATCTGTAATAACAGATTCTTTTGGATTTAGCTTCTATACATTTTCATTAAATCTTTGTATAGGCTGGACCATGTTTTCACAGAAGTCATAAGATTCCTTGAACATTGGACTAGTTTTAGAGACTAAAGGTTTTCCTCTCTCTGTAGTTTTAGAAGAGAACATAATTTTGTAGGTTATGGAACAGAAAGTAGAGAATAGATTATAACAAGAAAATTTAGAAAAAGAAGTTCAAGAAGCCAAATGAGGTTACCACAGTATCAGAAACAGATGTAAATAAAGATATATGTAAATTCTTTTTCATGTACTGGATCCAAAATATATTTTAAAATATTAGAATACTATGCAGCCATAAAAAACAATGAGTTCATGTCCTTTGTAGGGACATGGATGAACCTGGAAACCATCATTCTCAGCAAACTGACACAAGAACAGAAAATCAAACACCGCATGTTTTCACTCATAGACGGGTGTTGAACAACGAGAACACATGGACACAGGGAGGGGAGCATCACACACTGAGGTCTGTTGGGGGAACTAGGGGAGGGGCAGTGGGGGATAGGGAGTTGGGGAGGGCTAACACGGGGAGAAATGCCAGATATAGGTGATGGGAATAGAGGCAGCAAACCACACTGCCATGTATGTACCTATGCAACAATCCTTCATGTTCTTCACATGTACCCCAGAACCTAAAGTGCAATAAAGTCAATCTATCATCTATCTATCTATCTATCTATCTATCTATCTATCTATCTATCTATCTATCAATCATCTACCTATCTATCTATCTCAAATATATCCATGGGAAGTTTTTGTTTGTTTTTTGCTTGGTTTGTTATTTTGTTTTTCTTGGGGAAAGTTTTTTTCTAATGTGTCTGTTCCACATTAAACCACAAAATTGTTTAACTTTACCAAACTTCAGTTCCTTATCTGTAAATGCAGAAAGATACTACTTATAGCATAGGATTATTTTCAGGATTAAATGAGATAATGCAAGCATAGGGCCAAGTACAACATCTAGCACTTAGTAAGCATTCAATCAAGGTTAGAAGTGATGATGATCATGAGAAAGGAGAGAAAAATAATGAGATGGGGACTTCTGTTTTTTAAGCAGTGCAGTGTTTTCCAGTAAAAATTCTGGGGTTTTAAGTTCGTTTTAATAAAGTTATATTTGCGTGAATGTAACTATATTAAAAAAAAATTCAGTCTCCCTGATGGTGAAGCACTCATTCCATGACCATAAGGAGAGTGTATAAAAAAGTGCCCCACAGGCAGGCATGGCTGCAAAGCCACGGATTCACCAAAAGTGTGAGCCTTAGTCATTCAACGACAGATTTTTCAACGTCTTTTTTTTTTTCCTATTGATATGGGCTTGCTTTTCAAATGTGCTTCTGAATGCCAGTTAAACAAATTGGTAGTATATCAGCGACAATTATTCTTACTCTTTCTTATTACTTATTCCCCTCTGTCTTCCTCCTTCTCCTTATTTCCTTTTTCCTCCCCTTTTCTTCTTCCTCTTCCTGTTTTACTTTTGTTTCTTCAATTCTGCCTCCAATTTTTTAAAATAAGCATCACGCCATCATCATTTATCAATTATAGCAAACAACTTTTTTCTCTCCAGCACCCTTTTTCCTCCTTTTCTTGATGCTTCTTTCCCCCATTTTATATGAGTAAAAAGGGCATGGCCCTTCCTTTCCAATTGGCTATCCAGCCACAGGTGAAGACCCAGGTAGGAATCTGGCTAAACAGAGTAACTTAGCTCCCTGAACATGGTAATTGATGAAGTGTTGATATCTGCTTTAAGCAAAGCCAATTAGACACTTGTCAGATATTTGAGATTTGATATATAGAAGGTGCAAAGAAGGTAGGGCCTCCTTCTTTGTGATTAAAAAAAAAAAAAGAAAGATGTATACAGAAGTTAATTATGGCTTTTTTAACCATAATCGTTTGGAAGAATTTGTTCACAGGAGGAAGGAGGCCAAAACAAAATTAGAAGAATAAATGAAAGCAAGAGGGCAAGAGAGGATGACAGGAAGAAAGAGACAGAGAAAGACAGAGCGAGAGATAGAGAGAGAGAACTAGGGAATAATTGGATGATAATTTTTGATAACTGGATTCAAAATTTCTCAAGCCACATTTATACATAAAATATTTTAGTTCCAAAAAAACATACCTTTTAAAAAATTGAACCAGTTTGAATTGGGTTTTTGTCATTAATACCACAGATATTTATTACACGATAATTTGAATGACTTAACTTATTATGAGTCAAGGTATAAGTACTAGTATGTAAATTTGTAATCAAAAAAGACATGCAACGTAAAAATACATATTTTTCAGAGCACGCTTATTAAACATGGATAGTTAAATCAACTCAATTTTTCTGGCTGGTCTGAATAAGTCATAGTCAGTAGACGACTCAATTTGAGATAAAGTTATTTACTTAAAAGTTTTTAAACACGAAACCATCTTTCTTATTGTATTATTCTGTGAACAGCAGTATACTTATACAATATTTGTTTATAAAATTTGTATGGTTTCTAAACAGTAGTATTAGAAACGTTTAACATTTGTCATGCATTGTATGAGTGGCCGAAGCAGACACCATGTTTGAAGAAAATTTTAAAAACAACAAAATCAGTTATTTTTCACTTGCTTTTGGCTCCATATTTAAACAGAACAAAGTGAATATAGTAAATATTTCACATATGTAAATACTGGTATCGCATCTCTATTAATCATGTAGTACAGCATTTGATATTCTCAATTAAAACCCTTAATTTGGCTGCTCTGATGCCTGCAGTCCCTAGAGTAATTGCTCTCTTATTTTCCTGGATAACTTATTTAGGGAAAAATAAAATAATGAAATGATCTTAAAAATGAAAAGGACTGAAAATAGCGCTCTTATTTAAATTACAATACTTCACACTCATCTGAGATTTCTTCATCTCTGCAATAACGCAGCTGTTTTCCTCAGGGTGTTCTCACAAGTTCATAAAGAAAAAAATTGTTATGAGCCTTTGGAAACCCCAAGGAAGGCAGCTGTGTTTTTGATAAACTGGCTAGAGTTTCAACACTTCAAGCTATGGAGAAATTTACACGGGAATTTTCTGCATTATATATCCATGAGCAATATATTTTCAACAGTAACAACGTACACTGTATTTAGTCAAAGTTTACACGGCAGAGCAGCCAGGCTGAACACTGTGAAATTAAAAACCTGACCTTTAGCAGAAGAATCTGCCCTAAACATACAGAGTGTCATTCCCTCCAACCTCTACAAAAACAGGAGGGAAATCAGGGCATGGTAAAGAGATGCATCGCCTGAACTTCCCATCAAAGTGTCACATGTTTCTTCATGTTTGGTAGAAGGGATATGCCATAAATCAGTGGCATTAACCAAGGATTGTAGTAAAGAAAAAGTTGACCGTATCTTCAGTGATTGAAGGGTTGGGTTGCTGCCAGTCCGAAATTCTCTTGTGCACGAGGTTGTACTGAATCTTCCCTGCTCCCTCACCTTTACTGTCAAAGCACTTATCCTTCAGATTCTGGATAAGGAAGGAAAATCCCCAGATTGAACCTATTTTAATATTTTGTGTGTACCTTTTTAGGAAGTGTCCCCGGTTGTGTCCACCCAGTTGGACAGGGAAAATACTCATCAGTGTGTCCTGTGGTGGAGGGTAATCACTTCTCCCTGATGTGCTTTCACCCCTTGTAGTTGCCTTTGCCTTACATTGAACAGTCTCCTAGATGATTCCTCCAGGCACAACCATCGTTCTTTGTTAGATCTGTTCTCCATCAAGCCAACTCTCATTATTCAGTGCTTGGTTTTTCTTTTGTGCACCATTTATCCTGCTGACTTTTCTTTTACAGTTGCACCTCGTTGCTCTCTTAGGCTTTTAGGCAATGCCAATTGCAACAGATTTTCTAAGAAAAGTCCAACTTCAACTTATTCTGTGAGTGACATCTCTCTTAAGATCTCTGTAGTTGTTTTTACCATTTATTTGTTTGCTTTGAGGGAGAGTGACATTGTTTCTGTGACTATTCACCAATCTCATTTATGGAGCACCTATGAATTCCTGTTATGGGTTATTTTGTGCATTTTCTAATGAAGAGGACAGAGACAGACACGGCAACAAGTGACTGTCTTACAGCATGATGTACACAGTTGGAGGAACAGGTAACATGGACAGTGCTGGAACTGAGGGCCTTTTTGTAGGGTGAAACCAGCAGTCTAACCATTCCTGCGCATTGATCATCACATGAGCAGCCTGCATGCATGCCAGAGCTTCAAGTGGGTTGTGCTGTTGAATCAGCTACTTTGTGTTAGTCTCCTTTTATAGTTGAGTCTCTGAGGTCAAATAGTTTTCCAGAGATCATAGAACTGGTAAATGACAGCAGCAGGATTCACCGGCGTGTCTGTTTCCAAAGCTCACTTGTATCCCAAGACCAAGAGAGACACTCTTCTTTTCTCCTTTATAGAGCCGGTTTTACATCTCTGCTATACAGTCCTGAAATTGAAAATCCAAGCTCGTGTTTGTTACACATTAAGAATAAGTGGCATCTAATATAGATGAAAATAAATTATGATAATTTGATGAACTTACTATGTTAATACCTTTACTACCTCTCTTTCACTAGGGCTGGGACAATCAATAGTGTCACAGACATCAAAACAACTTCATCCGTCTTATGCTAGACATCACCAATCAAGCACCACATACATTGCATACACCCAAACAACTCCATCTGTCCCATGGTAGACATCATCAGTCAAGCACCACATTCTGTTCTGCTTGTGCCAGGTATAGCCAGTGAGGCCTTCTTCACACAGTGCTCCCAAGATGCTGTACCTACAACCAGCCAGCTTTGGCAGATGTCATGGGCTAACCTATGTTTCCCCCAAAGTCATATGTTGAAGTCCTAACCTCTGATACCTCAGAATCTTACTTCATTTGAAGCTATGATCTTTGCAGTAGTAATCAAGGTAAAATGAGGTCATTAGGGTGAGCTTTAATCCAATAAGACTGGATTCCTTATAAAGAGGGGAAATTTGGAGACAGACATGAACGCAGGGAGAATACCATGTAAAGATGAAGTAGAGATTCACAAGCCAGGGAGTGTAAAAGGCTTCCAGCAAACCACTGGAACCCAAGAGAGAAGGAAGCAACAGATCTTCCCTCACAGCCCTCAGAGGAAACCAGCCCCACTGGCTGACACCTTGACCTCAGACTTCCAGCCTCTAGAACCCTAAAACAATCAATTACTGTTGTTTAAACCACTCAGTTTGTGATAATTTGTTATGGCAGTCTGACCAAACAAATATAGTAGATAAGATAAAAGCTATTTTCCACTCCCATACTTGGGAAGGTAGGCAAAAAACAAAACGAAAAAAGGAATTATTTGATTCTACTTTTTCCTCTGCCACTTTGATGTCATGTGCCGCCAAAACAGTATTGTTCTTAATCCAAATTCAGTTTTTCTGTTAGAGTCAGTATAATGTACAGTTCCATGTGACATAATAAATTAGCAATGGATGAAATTAGGTGTTATCTACCTCAACTGCTATTTATATTAAGGAAATTAACATAACACATAGCAAATCATGGCCACACTCAAATGCAAAGAACTAATAGTGTTCATTGGGAGTGTGAAGCTGGGAGCAGTAGAGGTCTCTTTTCATCAGTATTCCTCAGCTCCTATCCAAATTGTGCCACAAATAAAGAATACCTGCTCATGACACAGCCATGCTAGTAAATAATGATATTAGGCACTATGATGCTTATATATGTTATTTCAGCAAATGGCTATTATCACAAAGTAGAAGGATAAAAGTTAAAGGATATGTGTGTGTGACTGTATGTGTGTACATGCTTAATACTAGCTGACAATTAGACCATCTTGTATACTATTGCTAAATGAATAAATGAATGAATGAATGAGTGAATGAATAATTTATCACACAGTGCCCAAAAAAGAGCATGGGTTTTGGCATGAGGCAGAATTATGTTGCAAAGAATAAAGCACCACCACAGTAATGTTACTTTATTTCACACTCCTTGCTTTCATTGCCACTTTTATGCAAGGACTGCAGGCTTTCTTTCATTGAGCACCTTGACTTACCTTTCGTGGTCCTATATCTAGCTTTGGAGAAGATTTATCTAAGGAGAACTAGGTGAATTTGGTTGAGTAAGTTTCACTTCAAGTGCAATGATAACCTCTTTTAGGAAAGGATGACTATATTGAAAAACCAATGTTTTGTAAATTAAGGTTTTATTCATCAATTACCATCTTGCAATAAGTGAGTTCGTTAGCAGAAACCAAGCATGATATACCGCACTAGTGATCAAAAAGTATGTAGGAATGACATACCCATTTGTGCATATTACAGTCATAGCTCCCACATTTCCAAGTTCTCTGTGCTGAACGGAACCTATTTTGCTCTTTATTATTCTAAATTGCCCAATCAACCAGCTGGCCCTGAAGACACATTCAGCACTTATGTAACTTTGCATAAGGTAGCTAACTATTGCTTGTACCTCGAGGATTCCTTTTCTGTGACACTAGGGTTCTTCCTGGTGTCAGACCTGGGTCTTTCTGACTTTTGAAGGTCATACATAAAGCCAGAGAATTTTAAAAATTTGCTCACATACTTTTACATCATACCTTAAGTTCTCTTAAATCAGTAAGTTGTGGCCAGGTGTGGTGGCTCACACCCATAATCCTAGCTCTTTGGGAAGTTGATGTGGGAAGATCGCTTTAGCCCAGGAATTTGAGGATATGGTGAGCTGTGATTGCACCACTGTACTCCAGTCTGGACAACAGAGACCTTGTCTCTTCACTCAGCCAAAAAAGTTGCCTAAAACCAACTTCAGAATATAGCAAGGCAGTAAATACTTCACCAAAGAGAGGCACAGGTTCAGCATCACTTGACACAAAGGTTGTGGTCCTCTTCAGATGGTATTGGATGACTTAACTGCACTTTTATTGTCAGAATTATAGATAGGAAGCTCTATTAAAAATTCCTTCTAGTTAATAAATTTTTTCCAACTTTTGCTCTTATTTCCTGCTTCTAAATCTTCTGCTCCTAAAATAGGAGCTCCATTTAATATCAATGAAAATTAGTACAAGCATATCCATGAAATATTTGAGATATATACTAAAAAATTATTCTTTGTTTATCTGAAATTCAAATTTAACTGGTCATCCTCTTTTTTATTTGAAAAATCTGACAACTCTAGTTATATGTAATTTTCAAAGTAGTATGTTTCCCTCTCAAAAAGAAACTAGCATCAATATAAGTTTAACTTGTGGGAATTTTTTTTTGTATATATGTTCAACTTATTAATAAAGGTAACTGAATGGAAAAAAAAAGATTGAGAGGTACTGTCACCATGGATGTAGTTTATTTTTAAAGTCAGCTTTTTCTCTTAAGTAGTCAAGGAATCTTTGATAGGAGCTTGGCATCTCTGAATGATAATCTCTTCTCAGCATCAGAAAAAGTAATATTAAATAAATGTTTTTGGTTACCAAATACCCTTATTTGTATCCCAAGAAGAAAATTGTGAAGCTGACATTATAACTAACTTAGCCAATGTCATAAAATTTTTTTTGGTGTTTTTACCTGAAGATGCTGAAAGAAGATGGTACTGCCTTTCCGAGAGTGGAAAGGATGTCTTAATATACCAATCCAACTGCACGATCTTACCAAAGACTGTAGTGGCAGGCAAGGCCCCTTGGTTCATGTTGAAGTAAGATGTGGAGTGACCTCACTTGGAAGTAGAGCTGCATTTACAGAAGAAATGTTATAGCTGCACATGTCAACTTTTTCTGCTCTATAACAAATGTGCCAACTGGAAGCCCACCTGAAAGTCTGCTGCAAAGCCTAGTGCTGAAATAATAGATTAACCTTGACAGTTTGCAAGCAACTTTTTTTGTCTATACTATTATCTTGCCTCAATGATATCACCATGTAATGAGAGAAAGTGATGAGAGAAAAGATAATTATAACTGTCTTCATAAAAGGTAATTCAGAGCATAGCAAATTAAACTATACATAACTGGTGAAGAACAAGGACTTGAATTTGAGGACAATCAGGTATAGGATGTCTTCCATCTTCCTTTGGATTGCAGCTCCGTGAGACAGCAGGTACATATTTGCTGCAGAAGCATAACATATGGTGAAGGAAATTGAAACAGGCTAAGTGGCAAACCAAATACAGTATTTTCTCTTTTCTTTACAATACAAGTGATATGTTGCTAACAAAAAAATAGGATTCATATTATTTAGAACTTGAATATAAGGGTGATACCCTTTTGGAAACATAGTGACTGACATTGGATACATATAATTTTTAATGATGTATGAATTTAGTTAAGGTACAGACATCATTTTCTAGTGGTCTAGAACATACAAAGAACACAAATTGTCAAGCCAAGAGACTTATAAATACAGCAGACTTTTCTGTTCTCAGATAAACTGTAAAAACAAATGAAGTCATCAACAATATCAAGTGTAATTTAACAATAATTTTTTATTCAACATTTAATAGTTTCCAGATGGCTTGATATTTCTCCAAAAATAAAGATAGTGTATACATTTATAAAACAAAAGCAAGCAGTTAATTATTTTCCAGAAATAGAAGCAAAAATCTGATAAAACACACACTTTAGATTTATCAAATACATTTATCTATAATCACTGATATCATATAGAAGAATAGTTAGTAAAGATATGTCTTTAATTTGCTTCAGAAGATTTACGTCACTCAGGAAGTGTTCATTTTTTTCTCTACTTAATTTTCTCCTTTCTATCCATGTTTTTATTTGTGAAGTATGCTTGTTTTCTATTATGAGTTAGTTATTTGATGGTAAAACATATTATTTTAGTTTTTCTTCTTTAACACAACTTGGAAAATGGCTTTAAGTAACTGTCCACAGGAACTTAGGAAATGCTTGTCATTCTACTAAACCCTGTGAATCTTAAATGCCTAAGGATAAGAGGATGTAATAGGATATTTTGATGTGTTTTGCACTTGCTTCATTGTGCACGGATAAGGAGCAAAACAGGGACTTCAACATTGCTTCTGTGGTGTCATCTTTTTCCTTATGTACTGGAACTCATGATTTTTCTAAACCCCAAGATGTTAATAATATAGTTTAAGGAATTCTACAGTTCAAAAAAAGTTTAAGGCACTCCACAACTCAAAAAAGTTCATGGGAATTTAAAATAAAATGAAAAGTAAACAAAATTTCCTTACGTGGCAGCCCTGGTGGGTATGGCAGGAGACATTCATCAAGATACATACATAACACAAACCTTATAAGTTTTTTAAAAGAGGTATCACACAGCACATGTTCTTAGACTATAATGGAATTAAAATATAAACCAATAACAGAAAGATATCGAAAAAATCCTCAAACAGTTGGATATGAAACCACACACTTCTATGTAACTCAAAGGTCAAAGAGGAAGTCTCAAAGGAGAGTAACTAAACAAAGATGAAACTATATTAAAATTTGTGGAATGCAGCTAAGGCAGTGCTTACAGGGAAATTTTATGTTAAATATTTATATTAAAAAGGAAGAAACATCTTGAATCAGTAACCTTATCTTCCATATTAAGGGCCTAGAGAGAGAGAGAGAGAGAGAGAGAGAGAGAGAGAGAGAGAAATGTAATTAGCAAGTTAAACCTAAAGCAAAGAAAGAAAAGCTATAGTAAAGGTAATATCAGAAATCAATAAAGATGACAAGAAAAAAAAAGTGAGAAAAATCATTCAAACCAAAATCTGATACTTTGAAAAGATCTGTAAAATGGATAAACCTCTGTAATGGTTCATTGTCAACTTGATTGGATTGGAGGATGCAAAGTATTGTTCCTGGGGGTGTCCCTAAGGGTGTTGCTAAAAGAGATTAGCATTTGAGTGAGTGAACTGGGAGAAACAGACCCACCTCAATCTGGGTGGGCACCATCTAATCAGCTGCCAGCCTGGATAGAATAAAGCAAGCAGAAGAACGTGGAAAGACTAGACTGGTTTAGTCTTCTGGCCTTCATCTTTCTCCTGTGCTGGATGCTTCCTGTCCTTGAACATCAGACTCCAAGTTCTTCAGCTTTTGGACTCTTGGACTCAGAACAGTAGTTTGCCAGAGGTTCTCAGGCCTTTGGTCACAGACTGAAGGCTACACTGTCAGCTTCCCTACTTTTGAGGTTTTGGGACTCTGACTGATCCACCACTGGCTTCCTTGCTTCTTAATTTGTAGACAGCCTATCATGGGGCTTTACCTTGTAATCACGCAAGTCAATTCTCCTTAATAAACTCTCATATATACATCTATTCTATTAGTTCTGTCCCTCTAGAGAACCCTGACTAATACAACCTCTAAGCAGACTGACAAAGAAAAAAAAAAAGAGAAGACAAAAATTATTAACATTAGGAGTGAGAGAGATGCTATCACTATTCACTTCATAGATACTCAAAAGCTAGTAAGAGAATGCTGCAAATCATACTACATCGATAAATTTAAGAATAGAGAAAAACAGCAAGTCATTGAAATGTCCAAACTATCAAAACATGCAAAATATATATGTGTGTATGTTGTAACTTAAGCAATCTTAGGTTACTATATCTACTAAAGATTGACACTATAGATATAAACCTTTCAAAAATAAAAGCTTTAGGCTCAGGTGGTTTCTCTTCTAGAGTCTACCCAACATTTAAGGAAGACACAATTTCTCTTTTACAGTCTCTCCCAAGAAATAAGAGAAAAATAAACATTGCATTAATGTAAAAATCAGATAATTTTACTATATAGCAGTACATCATCATCAACATACATAAAAATTTTCAATCCCATTAAAATGTACCTCTCTCTCTCTCCCTCTCTCTCTCTCTCTCTCTCTCTCTCTATATATATATATATATATATATAGGTATATAAATGTGTATGTGTCTGTGTTTATATATAGATACAGCATTTTGCGATGAACCTCACTTATCATGGCTATATATATTTATATAAAATATATAAGAATATATGTAATACATATTTATATATACTATATAAACAAATATTTATATATAAAATATAAACAAATATTAAGGTTCATCCCAAAATATGAAAGGTTAAATATTTAATGTAATTTACCATATTAGTAAACAAAATAAACACATGATTATTTCAGTAGATGTAGAACAAAGCATTCAACATAACTCAAATTTGCTCTAGATAAAGGCTGTCAGCAGGCTGGGTGCTGTGGTTCACACCTGTATTCCCAGCACTTTGGGAGGCCGAGGTGGGTGGACCACCTGAGGTCAGGAGTCCGAGACCAGCCTGGCCAACATGGCGAAACCCCATTTCTACTAAAAATACAAAAATTAGCTGGGTGTGGTGGTGCTTGCTTGTAATCCCAGCTACTTGGGAGACTGAGGCAGGAGAATTGCTTGAACCCAGGAGGCGGAGGTTGCAGTGAGCCAAGATGATACCACTGCACTCCAACCTGGGAAACAGCGTGACGCTCTGTCTGAAAAAAAAAAAAAAAAAAAGGCTCTCAGCAAACTAATTATAGAACTCCTGTAATCTAATAAAAGAAATCTCTGAAAGTATCTGTACTAATATGATGCTTCATGATGAGAGATTGTTTTTCCTGAAGATTGAAAAGGAGGACTGTCCTGTCTCACCACACTATTCAATGCTATACTGAAAGCACTAGTCATGCAATAAAAAAAAGAAAAAGCAAAGAAAAGCATAAACACTAGAAAGGAAGAAATAAAACTGCTGTAATCTGTAGACTAATTTATTGTGTAAGAAAATTGCAAAGAATCTTTATAAAGGCACCTAGATCTAATAAATGAATTCAGCAAGTTGCAGGACACAAGGTCAATATACAAAAGTTAATCATATTCTTACACACAAGCAGTCCATAATTGAAAATTAAAACTTTTAAAAATATCTTAATAAAACATTAAAAAGTAGTGCTTAGATATTAATCTAAGAAAACATGTCTAAGATCTGTATGCTAAAAACTACACAAAACTGAACAAGTTATTCAAATATCTAAATAAACAAATAGAAATATCATGTTTATGGATTAGAAGACTCAATATTTCCAAAAAGTTAATTCCCCTAACTTGATCTATAGATTTAGGCATTGCTATTGAAAATCTGGGAAACATATTTTGTAGATGTTTATAAACTGGTTTCAAAATTTGTATGGAAATACAAAGGAAGTAGAATAGCCAAAATTATTCTGAAAAAATAAAAAAAGTTAGAGGACTCACATTATCTAATTTCAAGATATACCATAACCTACAGTAATCAAGAAAATGTGGTATTGACAAACGGGTAGATCAATGGAAGAGAATAGCTAGCCCATATATAGACCTATAAACATATACCAACTGATTTTTGACAAACGTGTGAAAGCAATTAGATGGAGAAAGGATAGTCTTTTCAACAATTGTTGCTGGAACACTTGAATACCCACATGAAAAAAGTAAATCTGAACACCTACCTTATTTGTTCCTGATACAAATATTAACTCAAAAGAGATCATGAACCTAAATGTAGAATATTACAAAATAAAATTTTAAGAAAACATAGAGAAAATCTACAGGATATTTGGTTTGTTAGAGGATTTTTAGATGTGACATGACAAGTATGATCCATAAAAGTAAACCTGTAAGTTGGACTCTATTGATATTAAAAACTTATGCTCAATGAAAAACACTTGGAGAATGTAAAGATAACACCCAGGCAGAGAGAAAATATTTACAAGCCATGTATCTGATAAAGGACCTATATCCAGATTGTGTTAAGAACACTCATTCTATTATGAAGACACATGCACACACGCATGTTCATTGCAGCAGTGTTTACATAGCAAAGACTTGGAACCAACCCAAATACCCATCAATGATAGACTGGATAAAGAAAATGTGGCACATATACACTGTGGAATACCATGCAGCCATAAAAAAGGATGAATTCATGTCCTTTGCAGGAACATGGATGAAGCTGGAAACCATCATTCTCAACAAACTGACACAAGAACTGACACAAGAACATGTTCTCACTCATAAGTGGGTGTTGAACAATGAGAACACTTGGACACAAGGAGGGGAACATCATACAATGGGGCCTGTTGGGGTGTCGGGGAGCTCGGGGAGGAATAGCAGGGGGTGGGGGGATTGGGGAGTGATAACATTAGCAGAAATAGCTAATGTAGAAGATGGAGGGATGGATGCAGCAAACCACCATGGCACATGTATAACTGTGTAACAATTCTGCACGATCTGTACATGTGCCCCTGAACTTAAAGAATAACAAAAATTTTTCTTAAAAATAACACTTAAAATTCAACAATATGTAAACAAATGTATGCTTTTTCAATTATCACAAGCAGATGCACTTTCTGGGCTTCTTTACTATATTTTCTTCCTGAGTACCATTGGTAGTGTAAATGGGGTCAAGGGAATGGATTTTTATCCAAAGCTTTTAATAAAGTTCATTTTCTTTAAAAAAAAATCATGGATTTAGAGTTAGTTTTGTGACCTACTAGCTTTGTAGTCTTGATCAGAATATTTACCTGAAATTGTTTTCTTTATATCCAAATTAAATAACTAACATGCTTGTCGTAAAAATTAAATAGACAATGGTAAGAGATAATGTCTGGCACATAATAGTTTCTCAATGAAAGTTAGTCAATAGTTTCTTTTCTTTTCTCCTTTCCTTTTCTTGATTCCTCTGAGAGAATAGTCTATACATTTTGTTGTTGTTGATACCCAAGAATGCTGAAAGTTTAGTATAATGTAGTCAAAAATAATAAAAGTTTATAATCTACTTTACAAGGTTACATGAGTTGATGCCTTATAAATTGAAGGTTGAAGCCCTTACCATGTAGGAATGTTGCTGACGTAATATCAAAGTATTCTGGAAGGAAATCAAGTCAATTTATCTGAGACATTAGGGCACCCCAAATCCTTCATAAACCTTCATGGTATGAGTGTGCTTAGAGATACAAAGATCAACAGGAATAGTCCTGGCTCTTAAGGTGCAGCTAATTTGATAGAGACGTAAAATAAGCTACAAAGTACCCATAAAACAGAGCAGAATAAAATAAATGCTAGGTTGAGGTATAAACAGTGTGCGGTGAGATAGGAGAAAGAAAAGCTTTGTTTTTATTTGCATTTTAGTGAAAGGTACTGCAAAAAAACAAAAACAAAAACAAAAACAAAACAAAACAAAACAAAAAAAGCAATAGATACACAAAATAGCAAAAAGTGACTGGATTTTTCCCATGATGCCACATTCTCATTTCACACAACTTTGGAGTTTAACTACCATACAGGTCATCTAATGTGCCAAGTTTGGGCTAAAAGATGGATGGCACTGTGAAAAACAAAGGAAAAGGTATTTTTGTCCCAATACATTAATCTGTTAATAAGGGAGTCATGTAGGTCAGCCAGCATATTGCTCCATGAATTTGCTAATTTGCAAATACGTGTCAAAGTGATTTGAAAATTATTTTCATGTTCCATATAGTAGTAGCAGCAGTGGTAGTAATAGTAGTAATGTGGCAGCAGTAGGAACAGCAGCTGAGTGCTACTACATAAGTTAATCACTAGGCCGGGCGTGGTGGCTCAAGCCTGTAATCCCAGCACTGTGGGAGGCCGAGGCGGGTGGATCACGAGGTCAAGAGATCGAGACCATCCTGGTCAACATGGTGACACCCCGTCTCTACTAAAAAACTACAAAAAATTAGCTGGGCATGGTGGTGCGTGCCTGTAATCCCAGCTACTCAGGAGGCTGAGGCAGGAGAATTGCCTGAACCCGGGAGGCGGAGGTTGCGGTGAGCCGAGATCGTGCCATTGCACTCCAGCCTGGGTAACAAGAGGGAAACTCCGTCTCAAAAAAAAAAAAAAAAGTTAATCATTGTCTTTTTTGTTCTATCAGTTGGCTATATTACGTATCTGTTCGATTTGTGTTTTTACCAGGGGTGTCAATGTCATTTGATTGTTTTTGTACTTTGGTAAAATTTCAGTCATTATTTCTTCAGTTTTTTTAAATGAATTCATTCCTTTTTCCATTCTGATATTCTAACTATGAACAAGCTAGGCCCCTTGATAGTGCCCTGCATTTTTGAAGCCTTGATTATTCTTTTTATTTCGGTATTTTTTTCTCTTGATTGATTGTATATGCTTTCTATTGCTCTGTCTTCAAGTTGACTGATCTTTCATTTTTAGAGTTTTTAGTCTGTTATCAAGCCCATTTATTAAATTTGACATATTAATTATTTTATTTTTCAGTTCTAAGATATTCATATGGCTATTTTTACTTGCTTGTTTTAAGTGAAAGAAAATGCCTGGCTGAAAATCTCTTTCTGTTCACTCATTGTGATCATGATTTTTGATAAATCCTGAGCACGCACATATTGCATTAGTCGTTGGTGTGTGTGTGTGTGTGTGTGTGTGTGTGTGTGTGTGTTTCTATTTTTGGGGCCTTTCTGACCCTGGAAGAAATGCCCCTTTCAGGACTAGTCAGTTCCTTCAGATAGTAAATAACTTCTCTGTGAGTCTAATTGTCATATGCAAACCAATCCAGAGCCCACACTGCCCTAATTACCTTTGGGCCAAGTACCTGGCAACTAGGAACAGTTCCTGTGCCCTAGAGCCCACTAAAATTATTCAAACTAACCAGTCCTAAGCCTGCTTACTCTGCCTTAACCATATGAATATAGTACAGTTTATTTTTGACTGTATGAATATAGTATAGCTTGTTTCAATAATACAGCTTTTGTATTATTATGACTAAAGCAACTACAAATATTCTTATGCAAGGTTTTGGGTAAATATACATTTCCATTTCTCCTATATAAACACCTAGAAGTAGAGTTGCTTAGTCATAGGGTACGTGTATGTTTAACTTTATAAGAAAAAATTGCCAAACACTTTTTTCAAAGATATTGCAATATTTTGTACATTCAACAAAGTCTAGCAATTCTAGTTGCTCCATATATGTTGATAATATCTGGTATTGTCACTTTTTAAAATTTTAGTCATTTTGATGAAAGTCATGTCGCATTGTGAGACATTTGAACACAGATACTGAAAACACAGGCTGTGTTTTCCCCTTACTCCCTCTGCCTCCTGACTGGCTATGGTGATCCCCCAGTTGGCTCCCCAGGGTATGGTGTACCCCTTCTCTTAGGATATGGGAGTGTAATACATGATCTTTCAATGTCAGTCATATCCTGATCTGTTGGCATTGTCATATCTCAGTAAAAATAAAACATATTTAAAAACACTCACAAACATATACACATACTTATAACCACATTTAAGCATACATATATGTTAACATATTAACATAACATTTGTTAATAATAACATCTCAGTGATCTTTTTTGCAATTATGGGTCACATTTTCATGCTTCTTTATGTATTTGATATCGATTTCGTTGAGTGCTGGAAATTGTTGATGATGTTTTACTATAATTCTGAACTTTATTTTCATTAGACAGTGTTAAGTTTATTTTGTGAGGCAATTACTTTATTGATACATCAGCTTGATCTCATCAAGACTTGGTTTTAGGCTTTGTTAGATTGAATCCAGTGGAGACCTCACTGTAGGGCATAGTTTTTTTCCCTAACACATGTCATTTCTAGGTTTTAGCTGAATAACCATTGTCTTGATAAGACCACCTCACCTTAGCTGGAGGGAGCTCTAATACTTTCCTGACTATATAAGCTCTAAAATCTCCATTCTTCTCACAGCTCCCAGAAGGTCTTGCAGAGTCTCACCTGTTGTATCCACAGCTTAGTATTCAGCCAAAGATGGAAGGAGAACCCTATTCATATCCTTGGGGTATCATTTCCAGACAGCTCTTTATCCTGCTGTTATCCTGCTCCATAATTACAACTGCCTCAATAGCCTTGAAATTGGTCTTGACTTTCTTTACACAGTGAGACTGCTGTTACCTGTTTGTACATTGGTACAAACATTCTTGTACCGATGTTTGAATGTGAACACAGAAAGTTCAGGTGAACGTGACACTAATATTCTGAATATACTTTCCCCTAAGGATTATAGACCTGTGTCTCTGTCTTTCAATGCATAGATAGACTTGCTTCTTGTAGTTTGTCCAATATTTCTATGTATTTATAGCTGGAGATCAAGTGTGATACTCACTCCTTTGTCAAAACCAGAAACAGAATGCCAATATATGCTTTCATTTGGAAAATGTTTTGTTTTGTTTTTAATGGTTGTTTTCTGAAAGGTGCAAAATGTAGAAATTTCTTACCTTTTTCCTATTACTCATTCTGGTATTACTTCAGGATTGTTTTTCAATATTGTGCCAACTTCAAGTGACATCTGTGAATTTTGTTCTTTTCTTATTTCAAATCTTCCATACATGCTATAATTCTTCCACAAATTGCTCTCTTACACAATGAATTTCTCTATGAACTTGTCTCATGCATTCAGGTTTTTGAGACCTCAATTGTTCACTCTATTATGATGAGCACATTAGGGACTATGTGGAGAACTCATTATGATTTTAGTGCTTTCAAAGGAGAACTATAATGATAAAAACTTGAAGGGAAAAGTACCTTAATAAAGTATATTTTACAATTTCTAATTTTATGAGCTATAATAGGATTTATTGTAAAGTTTCACAGAATATGATTAACTTTAGTCTGCACAGACTCAGTAATTATTTTGAGATAGATTTAGTTGATTTCTTAACAATTAATTGGTTCAGCATAGGATCTGTTTGATTTAATTGCTGAAAGAGCCTAAAACAATTTGACCATATTTCAGAATAAGAAGATAAGGTTGATTACATGTTGATATGAATGCAATTCGTAGATCAGTAAATTGAGAAATAACTCCTCCAGTGTTTCAGGCCATTCCAGTAGTTAATTTGGGTCGCTGTATAGTAAGTTCTATCTAATGACACTTGCTCAATAAACACTAACTGAACCTACACCCTACAAAGAGATTGAACTCAGAGCATGAGAAAACACAAAGAAATCAAGGTTACATTTAACGTCTTTGTATTCATCTGCCAGGGCTATTTTAACAAAATATTACAGACTAGGTGACTTAAACAACGAAAATTTATTTCCTACATGTCTGGAACTTTGAAAGTACAAGATCAAGGTGGTAATGGATTTGATTTCACCTGAAGCCTCTCCTTGGCTTGCAGCCTTCACACTGTGTCTTCACACGGTCTTTCCTCTGCAACCAGGCATCCCGATGTCTCTTTCTGTTCTATCGACACGAGTCATATTGAATTAGGGCTCCACCTCATGAGTAGTTAGCCTTAATTACCTCCTTAAAGACTTTTTCTCCATGTACAGTCACATTGGGGGGTAGGGCTTCAACATACAAATTTTGGAAGGGTACACAATTCAGTCCATGACAATCTTCATGTGACACTATATTCATATGTAAGAATGCATGTCAAATGACAAGAAAAATACTAAGCTATGAAGTTTCAGCTTTTAAGTTTTGCAAACAGGATTAAATATTTCTTTTTTCTAAAGAGGACATAAAAATCCCATGACCTGGTGGTAATGATTTGAAGATAAAATTAGATAAAATAGAAAATATGCAAATACAATTTGAAATTTAAAAACATGATAGAAACATGTTTATAAAGGCTTCTATTGTTATTTGTGTTAACATTCAGGCTACCTAACCTTTCTTTTAATGTCCTCTCTGGTGATGTTTTCTCAGGCAAAGACCTCACACCTTAGTGTAGACCTAATTGTACACTTTTTCCCTCTTTATTTTAAGACAGCGTCTTGCTCTGTTACCCAGGCTGGAGGGCACTGGCATGACCTTAGCTCACTGCAGCCTCTGCCTCCTGGGTTCAAGTGATTCTTCTGCCTCAGCCTCCCGAGTAGCCAGGACCACAGGTGCGTGCTACCATGCCTGGCTAGTTTTTGTATTTTTAGTAGAGATTTCACCATATTGGCCAGGCTGGTCTCAAACTCCTGACCTTGTGATTTGCCTGCCTTGGCCTCCTAAAGTGCTGAGATTACAGGCGTGAGCCCCACGCCCAGCCCACTTTTTCCCCTCTTAAAGATGAAATCTGCATTAGTCAGTGTCCTCTAGAGGGACAGAACTAATAGAAAAGATGCATATATGACAGGAATTTGATTAAGGGGTGTTGACTCATACGATCACAAGGTGAAGCCCCACAATAGGCCCTCTGCAAGCTGAGGAGCAAAGAAGCCAGTTCAAGTCCCAGAACCCCAAAAGTAGAAAAGCCAATAGTGCAGCCTTCAGTCTGTGGCTGAAGGCCCAAGAGCCCTTGGCAAACCACTGGTGTAAGTCCAAGAGTCCAAAAGATTAAGAACTTGGAGTCTGATGTTCGAGTTCAGGAAGCATCCAGCGTGGGAGAAAGATGAAGGCTGAAACACTCAGCAAGTATGCTCTTTCATCTTCTCCTGCCTGCTTTATTCTGGGCGCACTGGCAACTGATTAGATGGTGCACACCCATATTGAGGGTGGATCTGCTTTTTCAAGTCCACTGACTCAAATGTTAATCTCCTTTGGCAATATCCTCACAGACATACCCAGGATCAGTACTTTGCATGTTTCAATCCCATCAAGTTGACAATATTAACCATCACAAGTTCACCCTTTGTCAACTTGAATCCATACACGTCTCCTGAAATCATACATAATCTTCAAATAAAGACAATAATAAGGTCATAATTACGCCTAACATAATACAGCTATCCTTCATGCAACTGGAAGTGTAAAATTCCCAACCCAAGTGCTAATACATAAAGTTAACACTTAAATGCTGATAAAATCAATAAACCTTAAATCACATGATAAAGGACTAAGAAAGGAAATTAAGATATTTTCTTAGTACAAGTGTATACATGCACAAACATGCTCTTAATAAAACTAGGAGGAAATACTTATGACAATTACGGTACTTGTTTCTGCAACTGGTACATAGTTGTAGTTGGTATTGACAACTACCTTCTTTTATTACCCATTCTGTATTCCCTTTGCTGTCAGCAGCCCCTCAGCAGGTTGTGGTTTTTTACCTGGTGGAGTGATTCAAACCTTCATTCCTGAAGGGTCTGGCCCATTTGTAGTCCTGCCTGGATTGGGTTGTTGTAGTTTCCCATTGGTTAATCAGAGAGCATAGTAAAACTAGAAGACACCCTAAGGAATCTTCTGTACTTCATACATACTCTTGCTTACCTCCATTATGGAGTAGTGGACTGATATCGTCTTGACAGTCTGGGTCATTCAACTGCAGCCAACACTGTAACTCTCTTTTTAGCCTGTTGACTTATAGGTTGGAGGAGCCCAAAGTGGCCAGGTGGCAATCTGAACTTTCAGTTTAATGGAATTGTGGTTGTGTCTCCTGGTGGTAGCATTCCTCCCTCTGGAACTAAGACCTCTAGGCCAGCAAAACGTAATGTCATGGGAATAGGAAGCAAACATTTTGCTACTGGGTCGCTAGGGGCGATGGCAAGTGGTGCCACTTTCACTTCCACCCCTTGATACCTGGACTCGTGAATCCTGGCTATGGGAGAAATAGTACCATATATTGGATACTGATTCAGAACATATACAGCCTTCTGGAGAACTTTGCCCAAGCTTGTTACTTAGTTGGCATTGTAATTGTGGTATCAAAGGACCATTTCGCCATTCTATCAAACCAGGTGCTTCAGCATGATGGGGAACATGGCAAGATCAGTGAATTCTATGAGCATGAGTCCTCTGCTGCACTTGTTTAGCTATAAAGTGAGTAGCTGGGTCAGAGACAGTACTCTGTGGAATACTATAATGCTGGATAAGGAATTCCATCAGTCCATGGATGGTAGTATTGGCAGAAGCATTGCATGCAGGATAAGTCAACCTATATCTGGAGTACGTGTCTATTCTGTTGGGGACAAACTGCTGCTCTTTCCATGATGGAAGAGGTCCAATTTACTTTATTAGTTTGTTCTCATGCTGCTTTAAAGGACTGCCCCAGACTGGGTAATTTATAAAGGAAAGGGGTTTAATTGACTCATAGTTCCTAAATGGCTGGGGAGGCCTCAGAAGGCTTAACAATCATGGCAGAAGAGGAAGAAAACACATTCTTTTTCACATGATGGCAGGAAGGAGAAGTGCCAAGCAAAATGGGAAAACGTCCGTTATAAAAACTACCAGACCTTGTGAGAACTCACTATCATGAGAACAGCAGCTTGGAGATAACTGCTCCCATGGTTCAATTACCTTCCACCAGATCCTTCCCATGATATATAGGGATTATGGGGACTACAATTCAAGATGAGATTTGGGTGGGGACATAGAAAAACCATATTAATATCCTAATCCATATTGCTAATCATAAACCTTTGCCATCTGGTTATAGGTTTGAGGGCAGAAAAATCGTTAAGTTCACATAAACTCATTTTGCCTACAGACAAGTTTATTCTGTGTAGTGGAGGGAAGGGCAGGATGTGTCCTTAGAACCCCAAGAAGTGATGGTTGAGAAAGACAACTCAGGTTTACAGAGGCTCTGACATTCAGAAGAGTGTAATCAGAAAGTGTAAGGAAAAGTCAGACAAAACTAAAAGATCAATACAGCACATAAAGGTAGACTTTTTTGAATGTCCCCTTGAAGGGAAACATTATTCCTGCCACTCTACTCATTTCAGCCTGAGTTCCCCAATATCGATTTTGATCTTTTGCAGAAGTTACAACTGATCACCTACAGTTACATGTGGTTCTTAGTCATGCATATTGGCCTTCCCCAGGGTTTAACATTTTTTTTTTTGTTATTCTCCCTGCTTCATTTTTGAATCTGGGATATTTTCCAGATAAACTTGATATCTGATGTCTTCTGAAAAATTGAAACTATCTGACTACACCAAATGCTCAATCATCTGACACTGAGTCGCAGTTATCCCTTAAAGGGACGCATACTCTGTGTTCCATCCTTGTCTCAGTAGTCCTACCTCACTCATGTGTGTTATCTGCCCTGACCCAGTAGCCATTTAAATTTATGATTCCTTCATTTCTTAGTGGTAGGAAATTTCCACATGTGAAGACAGGCTGCTTTTTCTCCAAACCATTCTCCTGACATGCACATCTTCCCTCAGTGCTAAACTTGTCATTTCTTTTTACCAGAGATAAGAGATTATTGACAATATTCTCCAGCTTGGCTTAACAGTATATTTTTTATTTGGGGGAATTTGCTATTTGGAAATATATTTCTCATTTGGGAGGATCTTTGCAAATGAAGTATATTACTTGGGGAAAAAAGACTGTTTTATGTCCTTCTCAGAGCCAAGCACATTGTTGTTTGTACAAAACAAGCTTTCAGAAACTTTTACCGTTAAGAATCTGATTGGGTATGGTCCTTGCCATTGGACCCAAAGTGACCATAACTTTTGCCTTAGGAACAGGAGTCCGCAGGGTCAAGAGGACATGGATGCTCAGAGACCAGGCTTCCTCCCTATCCTCCTATCCGGGACCATGCTTCTAGAATTTTTTGCCCCAGTGACTGAGAGTCCACTTCCCGGGGTTGTGCAGTATCTTTTCTGGTTTGCTCTTTGAGGGATGACTGAGCCACCACTGTGATTACTCCTAGGCCTCAGGGGTGCCAAGTGTTAGCTCTTTGGGAGAGGGCTATGGACATGTGCTCTGGGTTATCCACACACATTTGCATTAGGTCCTTCAAGAAGTGAGACATATAAAAAAAATGGCAGCTCAGGGCCAGGGATCTCCAGCTGTAGCCTTTTTACAAACTCACAAATCTTAGAAGTGGCTCCAGCTCTTTCCTGGCCTTCATACTTCAACTCTGCCTTTCCCCCAAAACTCTAGTCATACAAGTTTTCTTTCTGTCCCTTAAACAGTTCAAATTTGCTGCCTTTGTATATGTTATTTCCTTTTCTTGGATTATACTTCTAATTCTTCCACGGCTGGTGCCTTCTCACTATTCAAATCTGAGCTTAAAAATCGTTTCTGGCCAGGCGCGGTGGTTCATGCCTATAATCCCAGTACGTTGGGAGGCCGAGGCGGGTGGATCACGAGGTCAAGAGATCGAGACCACCCTGGTCAACAAGGTGAAACCCCATCTCTACCAAAAATACAAAAATTAGTTGGGTGTGGTGGCGCACACCTGTAGTCCCAGCTACTCGGGAGGCTGAGGCAGGAGAATGGCTTGAACCCAGGAGGCTGAGGTTGCGGTGAGCCGAGATCGCACCATTGCACTCCAGCCTGGGTAACAAGAGCGAAACTCCATCTAAAAACAAACAAACAAACAAAAAAAAATGTTTCCTCTCCTAAGCTTTATTCCTCACTACCAGTCGCTTTCTTTCATATACTCCTTTGTTTGCCGCATAGGACATTTCATGATGTTAAATAAGTTTCTAAAGGCACTTACTTACCTGTGTCTTGTTCATCTCTTCCTACTTAATACAAACTCCATGAGAACAGAGAATGTGTCCTGCCTACCACAGTCGCCCTAAAACCCAGCACAGAGTCCATGCTCAATCATATTAAATTAATAAATGATTGACTGAGCAACTGCACACGTGAATACTTGTCGTCTCTGTGCAATATAATGACAAGCACATGCAAAGCTAAAAGTACAGTTTCAGTGTCAGTGTTAATCAAGATAGGCCAGGATGAGCTGCAATAACTCTCTGGCTGAAAACAGCAAGGTCTACCTCTCATTCACCTTTTATCACCATGTGGGACAGCTGTCACTTGATCTTGTGTTGTCTTCATTCTGGCGCCCAAGTGGCACTGTTCTCCATCTGGAGCATCACTGGTCACCATGGTGCAGGGAGGAGGCTATCAAATCATTAGCTGGCTCTTGCAGCATCCACCCGGAAGTACATACATCAGCTCTGGTCAGATGCTGTTGGTCAAAGAAAACCACAGGACTGCCTGACTTCATAAGTGTCCTGAAGGAGTTTCAGAAACCTGGGTAAATAGCCTCAGTCATGACCATATTTCTACCTGGCAGATTCTTTACTCCCACTGATTTTATTGGACATTTTGCTTAGCACTGACACAACTTAAATTTGTGATACAAGTCAACATCTCATTTGTGAGTAGTCATTGGAATTTTAAATACATGTATTCTTAAAAACGAAGTCTCATTAAAATGAAAGACTGTTCTTCTACATATTTATTCTTGTCATATTTTAGCTTTAAAGGATTTTAATTCTTTAAAATTGTTGACAAGATTTCATCTAATTTCTTTGCCCCTTTAAATGTGATTGCTTCTGACATATTAACCAGTATGTTTAAAATAAAATGGTGAGAAATCAAATGGTTTATTCCCCTGCATACATATAATTCCATCATGAAATTATTCCTGCTGTGCAAAATAAGTCTGCATGTTGCAGCTGGTCATACTTAGTGAGAACAGAGGGTGTATACCTCTTTAATGGAGTTTGTGTCTCAGATTCTTATGACAAGTGTGACATCCCTTATTCTCTTCCACGATTAAGTCAGCAACTTTTGATTTCAAGCTTTCATTAAGGAGATGAGATACATCACACGCAGAAACAGCATCTTGCAGGTTGCCTTTTAATCTATGGTCTCTTGTTTCTCCTTTTTTCTCCTTCTGCCTGTCTCTTCCTAACTTCCAATTATCTGTTCTTCCAGACTCTGCGTAAACAATGTGGGTGTATGCAGAGAATTTGGATAAATGTCATTAATATTCTCATATATTTCATTTAAAAAAGAATTAAATTAAGACTTAAAGTTTTCCATTCTGAGGTCTTTATTTTCCTATATATCTATTCTTTTTAATTTAGGAAATAGTTTCCTTATTTTTTAAAGTTGATAGAAGCCTCTGGGTTCAGGGAAAGGGGAAAGAAAAGAAGAGTCCCTCACCATTTCTCTGCCCTATCAGAGAAGGTTGGCTCTGCATGACAAACTTCCAAGTGGTTTTAAGAAGCATGTCAGCTATTGCTTTTGGTCAAGCTACTGGATGTGCCCTATCTCCATGGGTAACAGTCAGTAGAGCTCACAACTATTTTTATTTTTAAGAACATATGGAAATATGAACCATAATGAATGGTTATAACATATTTAAAGAGAGGCAATTTAAAATCATTTTAGAAATGCTTACTTTTACAACAAATCAAGTATTTTTAAGTATGTCTTACATATTTCTATGAAAAAGTCTCCATCTTTACAGAAAAACAAGAAGGAAATGGGGGAGAGGTGATTGATAGGCATTTTACCTCCATATGTGCTAATCACGATAGTATTGCTTTACTTAAGTTATCCACGTATCTCTCCCTCAGCTACCTGTGAAATAGCAATTATTCTCATTTACATGTTTGGCTTTAACAAAGAAATAAGAGCATCCAGAGCTTTACAGAATAAAAAGCCAGCAGGAGCCCATCTCACAGTCTTAGACTTAGGAAGAAGTATGGTAACCTCACTATCCAAGCAGTTAGGATGGCCATGCTTGAAACATTGTTATTAAATCATGTCCTCCAATATGTGATTTTCCGAGGGTTTCTGATACTGCTTAAGTTATTTTATCATGTTTAACTTTTGAGTTGGTTCTATAAAATTATAGCCCAGTAGAGACAAATATGCATTATTATTGTATTCATTTATTTGGGAAGCTGAGGCAGGAGGACCACTTGAGCCCAGGAGTTCAAGACCAGCCTAATCAACATAGTCAGATGTCATCTCTACAAAAAAAAATTAAAAACAATTAAAAATTAGGCAGGAGAATCACTTGAGCCCAGGAAGTAGAGGCTGCAGTGAGCCGTGGTCCTACCAGTATACTCCTTCCTGGGTAACAGAGCGAAACTGTGTCCCCAAAGAAAAAGGATATATTTACTTCTAGTCTAATTTAGTTTTATTTATAATATTTATAATATTTATAATTGATCTTAGGTCTATTTTAGTTTTATAAAACATAGATTTTCCATGTACATAGTTTTATGCTTTCTTCACTTAAACTGTCATAATAAGCATTTTCACTTGACTTTATTGTTAATCAAAAACATAATTTTAATAGCTATCCATTTTTTCATATATGGATATGCAATAATAAATATAGCTTTTTCTCTACTGTTTCATAGATGTTTTTGTGTGTATATGTGTAGGATAAAATTACATTATCTCTACCTATTCCTCCAGTTGTTCTCAGTTTCATTCATTTAACAAGTCAGATTACCAAACAATGTATTTTAATTTCCCATGAATGTGTCGCTCCTGAATCTGCTTTTAAGTGGTTTAGTATTATTTCTCCTCCATTTGCCATTGTGAGACCTTTATTTTCCTATATATCTATTCTTTTTAATTTAGGAAATACTTTCCTTATTTTTAAAGTTGATAGAAGACTCTGGGTTCTGGGAAATAGGAAAGAAGAGTCCTTCAACATTTCTCTGCTTTATCGTAGAAATGGTTGGCTCTGCATGGCAAACTGCCAAATGGTTCTAAGAAGCATGGAAACTATTGTTTTTGGTTTAGTATTATTTCTGCAGAAATGATTAGGAGCCTACATTTGAAAAAAAAAAAAAGGCAACATGAAAAACATTGCTGTGTCCTCTATAAAACTCACAGCAAGGAATTATTCACTGCATGGAGAAGGCCTCTGAAATATACTTCTATTAGATATTAGGGATGAAAAAGAGACCACTTCTCTGAATAACAAGGGCATTTTCTTTGACCAGTTTATTTTACTCAGGACATCTTCTTTGTTTCCTAGGACTAACAGGAAGTACAAACCTAAATGTAGTGTTCAACTATAGAAATATTTGTAGTCTGGATCTATGCTGTCCAGTAATCACTAACCACCTGTGGCTATTTAACCACATATGACTATTTAAATTTAAATTAACTAAATGAAACTAAAATACTTACAAATACAGTTCCTCAGTCACACTAGCCACATTTCAAGTGCTCAATAGCCACATGTTTCTATGGGCTACCATAGTGAACAGCACACATACAGAATATTTCTGTCATTATAGAAAGTTCTGTCTGACAGCACTGGTCTAGAATATGGATCAAATTATAAATTTATAGCATTTGATACATCTTTATATTTTAGCTAAATTGAAACTGTCTGGATGATTGCTTACTTAATACTGCATTCTACTTTCTATGACTTTTAAAATTAGGTGTCTGTGAATTGCAAATATGTGGTTAAAAATAGTATCTGTATGGTGGCTCATGCCTGTAATCCCAGCACTTTGGGAGGCCAAGGCAGGTAGATCACCTGAGGTCAGGAGTTCAAGACCAGCCTGGCCAACATGGTGAAAACTCACCTCTACTAAAAATACAAAAATTAGCCAGGCGTGGTGGCACATGCCTGTAATCTCAGCTACTTGGGAGGCTGAGGCAGGAGAATCACTTGGACCTGGGAAGTGGAGGTTGCAGTGAGCCAAAATTACACCACTGCACTCCAGCCTGGGCGACAAAGCAAGACTCCATCTCAAATAATAATAATAATAATATCCTAAGTTCTTACAATGTGGATACCCAACTGTTAGATGACTAGAGAAGTTATCAAGGCTTATACAAAAGAGATTTAAAAATTGATTTTCTAGGTTATCTAGATTTGCATTATTACATTTTGTATGACTCTTGTCCACCTAAGCTAATATGAATGTCCCAATCTCATTCCCCTCATGCAGTCTCATTGGCTACATTCCTTACAGTAAATGTAACAGAGTACATGCCTTCTCAGTCTCATTAGGGTGGTGCATCCCATTAGGGTGGTGCTGGAAATGATTATGTTTCAATGATTCTGTGCTTCTATTTCTGCTGTGCAGTGTCCTGGTCATTACTAAGCACAACTGCAGTTAGGTGAACACCAGGGAGAATTTCAGGAATAGCTGTATCAGTTTTGGCTGGATGACATGGAATGTTTTATATGCCATTTGGGACATTTGGCCCAGTTTGAGAACCCTAAGGCAACATTCATATTTTAGAATTAGAAATTCCTCATACCTGTCCATAGTGTGCACTGATTTGAGCTGGATTTGAAATAAACATATCAACAGTAAATCTTCTTAGGGCTAGTGGTGGAACATACTTTTGAAATGCTTAGGTATAAACAAAGCAAACATATATTTTCTAGGTCTCACTATACAGTCATAAAATGCTTGGCCATAAATCAGCATGGACCACTTTAATTTCATTTCTTGCCTACATAATCAAAACATGAAGCTCCCTTTTCTTTAACACATAATTCTTCTCAATCATTACATAAATTGCCATATTTCTTAATAACAAAGTAAATGCTTGGGTTCAGCTATGATTTAGAGATTGGGTAAATTATTAGCTATATGGTTGTAATATTCTGATCTGCTTACAAAATATGTGTTTTAAGTAAATACATCTATGACTACAAAAGAGAATGTTATCCATTACTATTTTAATATTTTAAACATCTTCTTTATACCAGGGCAACTACTTCCAGCTGGGTTATATTATTTGTGTTAATTTTTTTTCAAGTCTTTATCACTGAAACCTGCAAAAGTCGATAAAGACATGCCTTCATACTACCACATTTATCATTTACTATGAAGATGTCATATAATTTTTTGTCACCAATTCACTTTCCAACTTTCAGAAATTATTTGGCTATGTTGAATTTGTTATATTTTCCAGGTACCCAGATGGCATTGATTGTGTAGGGCACCATCAACTTACAGATAATCTTTCTGCGGGTTAAGCAGGGGTCAATTTTAGTAAAAGTAATGTTGATTGGCAATGAGGTGGCAAACACATTCTGCCATTATCATCTAGCACCAGAATTTTTTCTGCAGGAAAGAGTTGTTTTGGTTGGCAAAATATTTTGTTAAAGATTTGGAGTTGCTGCTCAGTAATGTGTGAGTGTGTGTGTGTGTGTGTGTGTGTGTGTGTGTGTGCGTGCATGAGCGCGCATGTGCATTAGAGATTGAGTATGGAGGTGTGATGAAGCTCTGCATACAGACCAAAGATTTTGGAGCTTGGGGTGGGGCAACTGGAAATACCAAAAAAGCAGGGAGAGTGATGAGAAGGGCATGTACAAATTGGAAGTGAAGGCTTCCAATTTGACTTCTTCATATCTCCCACCAAATCTTCAGCAAACCATGCATGCTCACAGAAACCCTAATGGCAAGATACTTTTGTAGAACTTGGTGAAAAGGCCAAAAATGTTTCACACCTGAGTAGTGGCAAAGATGTGGGAATCAGAGTCAGAAGAACTATGGAGTGTAAGTCTAAGAGTCAGTCTATGTTGATATCAATAGATGTAGTCTGTTTATTGCAAGAATGTATCAGTGTAGCTATGCATGCCTTATTGAGGGAACTTGGTTCTTGTCAGTATCTCTTCAGTATAGTCAAAAGGACACCCCTACATATCTTCTTAAACACGTAGAGGAGAACTTCTCTCAAACATGCACCTAGAAGTATCATTTTGGGTTCATGGTAAATAATCACTACATACTTTCATATTATCCTCCAAAGCAACTATATATATTTATGCTTTGATTTTAGTGTATGAAAGTTTTCCTTTACCCTTACTTTTGTGAACAAAAGAGATTGTTTTTCTGATTGAGTATGGGATGCTATTTTATTATTTTATTAATTTATTTTTATTTATTTTTTGCTAGTGGTTAGTGAGACTGGGTAACTTTTCATAACTGCATTAGCCATTATGTTTCCCTCTTCTGTGTATTGTCGTACGTTTTCTTTGACAGGCATTGCTAATTGTCTCTCCTTATCCCTCCTTCACTTCTTTATCAACAGATTCTCATTTTATTTGAGATTCCAGTATGCTCAGGTAAACTTATTTTCCCCCTTCTCTTGAGTCTGGAGGAGGGCTGTGTAACACAGCTCCGGAGAATGGAAAGTGGGAGTCACTGGGGCCTCCAGGTGAATTTTTAAAAGGCAGATCTTTTACTTTTGTCCCTGGCATGTCACTTCTGTTTATTTCTCGGGCACAGACCCAATACCTGGAGAAGGGGAAGAAGGCTGTCCTAGGTGAAGAGAAAGCCTATTGAACAGGAAAGAAGCCAAGCCCTTGATGACTTCCTCAGATGGCTGTGCTGACCCTAGATGGCCTTCCTCCCGACCTCTGATTATGAGAAGAAAATCAGCACATATTCATTTAAGCCACTCTAACCATATTTCTTTAGTAAGTAGCAACATGTCATATTATTATAGTATCTTTGTCCCATTTTTAATTTTTCTTATTGATTTTCAAGAGTTCTTAATATATGATAGATAAAAATCCTTTGTCAGTTATATGTGCCAAAAATATCTTCTCCCAGAGACAGATTTTGTTCTGGCTCTTTCTCTAACTTCACTATGGGTTCTGAAAACATTGCTTTCCCTTTCTAGGTCTTGGGTTTGTATTTTGTGAAATGAAGAGTACACAGTATCCAGGGACTTTTCCAGCCCTTGCATTCTGAGTTCACTGATATGTGCTTAATAAACACATTTCTGAACAGCTGCACAGACTGGCTGGTCAGCCATTGCCATCATCTTGATAAAACTCTTTCTGTTCCTACTGATCGATCACACAGTCCAGACTGATTACTTAACAGACTATTTGCAAACCATTCAGGTTAGCTGTAGAGTGATCCATCTTTTTGAGCCTGTATAAAAATACCCTTACAGCTACAGAGTTGAAAATTGTCTTACATTACCCAAGGCAAAAAAAAAAAAAATTATAGGCAAACAAAAGAACAATATTACAACCAGCACATGTAATTTTAAACTAAATGGACATGAATTGTCAACAGAACTTGAAAACAGCATATTCTACTAATAGACCATTACCACAGAAAATGGCGAGTAATTCTTGATAGCTTTCAGAAATACTCATTAAGTTATTATAAAGAACAACTTATTGAAGTAAAGTAGTTTGCTAGCTGTCAGTTTTGGGTTTGATTTAAAAGCAAGTTGTGGATAAATCCTAAAAGACAAACAAAACAACAGGTAGATTATACTGAGTATTCATTCACGATGGTCTGTTTTCCAGTGTTACTGGGAAAAGAAAATGATTTAAAAACTGAGAAAAAACCTCCCCTAAACTTCAGCTTTTCCTTTGTGCTTGTGTAGAAGCCTGTACAGAAAAAATTATGAGAAACAGTTTGCATGAAATTGAGAGAATAAGTTTTCAGGAGTCAGGATCATCTTGGACGTCAGCCTAGCAACACCAGCCCGTACATGAGTACTGAGTTTGCCAAAGGGCTTTTCATGACCCTTTTATTTTCATTCCTATGCTCTTGAAGAGATGAACCTGCCAGGCTGTCTAGAGCTGCAAGTCTCAAGTTCATAACAGTTTACATGGGAACTGACTGCATGAATGCACTAACCTGATTCAAGTGAATGGTATCTATGAGTAAATAAATTTTGAATGCAGGGAATGGAAAAACAAACAGAAAAACCCTAAGGTGGTTAATCACTCTTATTCTTCCCTTACAACTCTGTCTACGGAAAATCTAAGAGCTGCCTACTTTATCTCATCCCTCATCTCCTGACTCATTACCTTTTCTTTGTTGTAAGTCCCCTACAGTTTTCTGGAGTCTAATGTAGGAGTTAGCCTAATGTCACTAACTGAACTGGATGGGTAGTCCTGACTTTCCAATGGAAAAATTGGGCTTCTCTCTTTCTCTTGCTTCTCTGTGACATACAGAGAGGCTTCTTCCTTAAATCCACACAGACTCCTGCTGCTGCCTTCTACCTATTTGTGGCAATGCTGACCCACCTCAGACAAGGTGCCAGAATGTCCCCCTGCTCCAGTGCCACCCAAACTGCAGCAGCAACACCCAGGAGGCCCACAAACTGAGATACCTCTTGGGGTAGCTTATCTCTCCATGGTCGCCACTGGGAGCTGCTCGCCTTTCTTACTTTATTCTGGGTTTCATGTCTTGAGATTCTTACTTGCTGCTAGCCAAGTGGATTCCCGTGTCTTGCCCTGCTTCACGTCTTCATTTTGGTGAGGGTCAGAGCCCTGAAGTCAATTTGTTTGTGTCTGGTGGATGCAACTGAATCCACAGCCCCACCTCCACAGGTCAGCTTAAGAGTAGTTGAGACCAGATGCGGCGGCACAGTCCTGTAACCCCAGCACTTTGGGAGGCCAAGGCTGGTGGACCACCTGAGGTCAGGAGTTCATGACCAGCCTGACTAACATGGTGAAACCGCATCTCTACTAAATACAAAAAAGTTAGTCGGCATTTCTCCCCCTGCTATCCCCCCCCAGCTCCCCACCCCCC
>NW_016107406.1:4784935-4807383 GCF_001604975.1 Cebus imitator
AAATAAATGGGAAAAAAAAAAAAAGTTGGCAGTCCTGAAAAAAAAAAAAAAAAAAGTTAGTCAGGAGTGGTGGCTCCTGCCTATAATCCAAGCTACTTGGGAGGCTGAGACAGGAGAATGACTTGTGCCTGTCTCAACCTGTCTCACTCAACCTCAAGACAGAGGTTGCAGTGAGCCGAGATCACACCATTGCACTCCAGCCTGGGCAACAAGAGCGAAACTCTGTCTCAAAAGAAAAAAAAAAAAAACATGGGTAGTTGAACCTAGACCTGAGAAACCCTCCCTTGCAAGGTCTTGCAAGGTGTTGGGTCCTGGCGTTACTTCTGCCCCTCATCCCAGGCTCCTTGCTCACTGACGAAGGGGAATCTTCAGTGCACCCACCACTGGCTGCATACCTCCAGGAATCTCTTTCATTTTCTCCTCTCCTCTCACTTTACTTACTATTGTCTATGAATTTGAACAGATTTCTTTAAACTTCAATTTTTGGCCACGGTTCAATTATTTCCTTTTCTGTGCATGTTTGTGTTTTTGTTTGTGTGATAGACTAGTAATGATTTCCATAAAGGTTCATAAGAGGTCTTTGTGTGAATTTGTTGAGTATATTGATTCTTTTTCTCTTGGAATGTGGCAAGTAAAAACCTATAATGCCTTTTTCTATATTTATGGTGCCATCTGAGTTTACCAGGAGTGCTGGTTAAGTGTTTCCAGCCCACTGAATTTTTTGATATAAATTCTGAAATGTACATCTAACTTGATTTAGAAAATGCCCCACCCCCACACACAAAGAGTAAAAAACTACCCTGGTCTCCTTTGTTGAGTAATCAGTCCCTTCATTTCTTCCCCATAAGTTAACATCTTGTGGAGGCCAGCCTTGATTTCCATGCTTATCTGTTCATTCATTATTGAAATGAGATAAAGACCTGGAAGTGTCTATGTGAACCGGATACATAATATTTTTGTTTATGTAAAAAGTTCATACATTCTTCTCCATTTTTCTATCATTCATATTTTACACCAAAATAATATGTTTTCCATTACAGTAGTTTTATAGTCAGTTTTTATATCTGGTAAGGAAATCATGATCAATAGTAATCTTTAAGAAAAAAAAATCCTTGATATTCTTACTGATTTTTAAATATGGATTTATAATAATTTTGTCCTCAGAACCACCACATCAAGATATCACTAACAGTTAAGTCATACCCATTGTATTGGAAATAGTGATAGCTTTGTAAAATTTCATTTTTCCATTCAGGTATATGGAAGTATATATCTTTATTTATTAAAATGTCCTAGTAAGATTTGCTAGTCAGGGTTCACCAGAGAAACGTAAATTGCAGGACATATATCTATTACCTAAGTTGACCCATAAAGGTACTCATTGCAATAAGGTTTTTAAATTTTCTTCAAATCTTGTGCATAATTTTAAAGTTTATTCCATAATAGTTTGTGATTTTGCTTGCTATTACAAATTAGGATGCTTTCTCACAACTATGTTTTAAAAATAGAACATTCTGGCATAAGTAATGCATATAAAACTTGTAGAAAAGTTCTTGGCATATGAAAAAGTCTTAATGAATGCTGATGTTCTCTGTATATTTATTTTCCATCCAGGTACCTGTCTTAGTCTATTTTTTGTTGCTATAACAGAATACCAGACTAGGTAATTTATAACAAGCAAAGCCTCATTTCTAACAGTTCTTGGGGGCTGGGAAGTCCAAAAGCATGGTGCCAGCATCTGGTGAGGGTCTTCATGCTGTGTGATAACATGGCAGAAGTGCAAGTGAGAACGAGAAATAGGGAGAGAAAAGTGGGCCACACTCATCCTTTTATGAGCCCACTCCCAGGATAGCTAACCCACTTCCACAATAATGGCATTAATCCACTGACCTAATTACCTCTTAAAGGCCCCATTTTTTAGTAACATTATAATTTGAATTAAGTTTCAACATAAATTTTGGAGGGAACATTCAAACCATAGCAACTTAATTCTCTCACACTAGTTTTAAATTTTCCTTTTGTTAAATATTTTATTCTATATTTATAAATAATATAATCTATAATAAGTTTAATTTTTACTCATTATTTCAATAAATGCCTTGACAAATGGAGTTGCCTGAAAGTAAAAAGCATCTGCATGGCAACAAAACAAAACAAAACAAAACAAAAAGAGTGAAGAGGAGACAACCCACAGATTGGGAGAAAATATTTGCAGATCATACATTGGATAAGACACTAATATAAAAAAATACATTAGGAACTCAAACTACTCAATAACAAGAACGTGAATAACCTTATTAAAAATGGGTAAAGGACTCAAACATTTCTCGGTAAAAGACATACCAATGACCAACAGACATATTAAAAATGATCAATATCTCTAATCATCATAGAAAGGCAAATTAAAACCACAATAAAAATCATCTCATACCTGTTAAAATAGCTACTATCAAAAAGATGAAAAAGCAAGGGTTGGTGAGGATGTGGAGAAAACAGAGCTCTTGTGTACTTATACACTGTTAGTAGGGATGTAAATCAACAAATGCATTGCTATTTTTTTGGCTGGATCCTCAAAAACACATCTTAATAGTATTAACAAAAGAAGACGTCTTGGTTTTATTCCTGAGAATAAAGGGAACCCCTTCTTCCATGTTAATTTTCTCCACTAAATTTCCTTTGTTTTATTTAGAGACAGTTTTTCACTTTGTTTATCCTGGCCTCTTTCATATTTCATATTTTTCTCATTTTCAGGCCACCCTTAGTTGTCTATTTTTAGCAATGTGACAATAAAAAGCCATTTGGCAACTCTTCCTACAAGAGCAGAGCTTTTAGTCTGATGGACTTTACTGAAGAGTGATGGGGATGGGAAATTTTTGTGATGTTGCCTCAAATGTCAGAAATTAGGGCCTTTCAATTTCTCCAGCTTTTAGATATCTTGGACTCCTTTATTTGAAAGCGTTAGCAAGGGCTTCAGAAGTGTTGTAAACAGGGTGTGTGCAGAATTAACTACACAGACTTTAAGTGACTCCTTTTTGCTGTCAGGCTCATGTCTTATTCTTTCTTTTTCTTCTGTACCTTTTACCTAATCTTTCTGAGATTCTGAAGGGGTGGGATAGCTTTTTCTCCTGAATTATCATTTTAAATTTTAATTTGGGGGGGTTGTTTGTTTTTGTTTTTTGAGACAAAGTCTTGCCCCATCACCCAGGCTGGAGTACAGTGAGGCAATCTCGGTTCACTGCAGCCTCCACCTCCAGAGTTCAAGTGATTCTAGTGCATCAGCCTTCCAAGTAGCTGGTACTATAGGTATCCGTCACCATGCCCAGCTAATTTTTGTATTTTTAGTAGAGAGACGGGGTTTCACCATGTTGGCCAGGCTGATCTGGAACTCCTGACTTCAGGTGATCAGCTCACCTTGGTTTTCCAAAGTACCACTATTACAGGTGTGAGCCACTGTGCCCAGCCAAATTCTAATAAGTCTTTAAATTCAATAATTTTGTTAGTTGCTTGATTTAGTCTTCTAACATGTAAAAACATTATTTGATTTCTAATCCTCTAAAAGTTTTTTAAATTAGGAATTTCAATGCCTTTTGAAAACTCTTGAATTTTTGGATTGTTTTTATTATTTACCCATTACTAAACTTTTCCTTCTCATTCTGTAAGTCTTCAACACTAATTGAATATTTGATATGCTGTAGATGCTTCTGAGAGAATACAAAACTAAGTAGAAGATACCCTGGGCCATCACAAAGCTTTTAATATAATTGAGAACCTGTTTAAACAATTAAGTATAATTAAATAAGTGTAAAATAGATGTACAGGGAAAATGCTGTGGGGATCAAAGGAAGAATCAATTAATTAGAAGTGAGAATATTAAGGAAAGTTCCACATTGCTGTTGTCATTTGGGTTGGAATTTGAAGCATGAGAATCTCTTTTCTACAGTACTAACAGGGAGTTGTGATGGACTTGCAATAATATTCTGGGCCAAAGGAACAGTAGGAGAAAACCAAAAGTGTGGGGAAAAAAGTGAGAATACATGGATAATAGCAAATAACCTTCCCTGGTTGTTCTTTAAGCTGTATGGAAGAGGAGATGTATTTCAAAGTTGGAGGAGTCAGATTAATGAAAGCCTTGAAGGATTTTTGTCTTTAGGCCATGTGCGTGGACATTCAGACTTGTCGAATAGTTTTTATAATAGCAACCTGATCAAAACTCTGCTTTACAAAGATACATCTGGGGAAAGCATAAAGAATGGACTGGAAAGGTGAAAGATCAGAACCAGGGAGACTGTTAAAAGGCCAGAGTTCAGAAAGAGATTAATAGAGCCCAAACTAAGGCACTGGGCATAGTAACTGGAAGAAAGGGATAGGCAGGAAAGTCATTTGGAGTATACAATTGATAGGAATCACAAACTCATTGGAAATAAGGACTAATAAAAAACAAAAATGAAGAATACATCAAGCTTTCCAGCCTGAGTAACACAGAGAGCTGCAGGATGATTCTCCTAAGTAAACACAAGAAGTGAACAGAAGGGAATAAAGGAAAGGTAATAGGATGTTCATGAAAGATATCATGTTAGGAAGTACCACTCAAAGCATTTCTGCTCACAGGAAGGAAAAACTTTCCTACACTTTGGAGTAGTCAAAATTTCTCCATGTGGAGCAAAGTTCTAGCTTCATTATATTGCTGCTATACCTAAGAATTTCCAGAGTTTGAGGAAGAATAGCTTGGAGGTTCACTTAGACGATAATGAAAAACCAGATTATAGATAACTGAATAATAAAATGCAATCAGAAATGGTGGCTTTCCAACAAAGATAGTGACACTTGAGGGTGAGGTTTACGCATACACACATGCACAACACATGAACACACATTCACTTGTAGTTGGCCATTCACAGGGGAAAATTGCATTACTAAGAACCTGGGTGCTCTTCCACCCAGGACTGAAAGACAAAATTGACTCTGCCTTGGAATCACCATTGAGCTAAAATTATGTTGGAATGCAACTGTGCATGACTACATAACTTAAGGCTGTGCCAAGGAAAGGTAACCCCAAGCTTCTTTCTTCCACCCATTCAGAACAAGCAGAGACACCCACTTAATTTCTTGGATGCCTAATCATAGCCATAGATCAGTCTGTTATTCTGACTCCTCCTGGGCCACTGTGGAGTGATGCTGGCTGTCTCCTTAGAACAGAGGAAACTCTTCTGGAAGGCAGAGTTGAATATCCAGCACTAAAAGTGCTGCCCGCTGCCCCAACTCTAAATCATGCTGGGCTCTCCCAGAAGCATGGTGTCAAGCAAAGCAAGGAGATGGGGAATGGGAGTAAGGGACTTCTTCTCTTGTGGCTGGAATTTCTGTAAGAGCTAAACTTTACCACTCTGATTCCTAAAAACCCGCCCTCCCAAGGGCAGTAGTGCGGCCCCTAGAGAAAATAACGGCAGAATTGCATTCTTTCTAAAAAGAAGAATGTCTAGCTCTCTGTGTCACTTTGAGTATCCGCTTTCACCAAATGATCTATCCACGTTATTTAGATTGAGCTAATATTACTATCAGCCATAATTTGCTAATTTCCCTTTTCTGATTTCCTGATCAGGGTGAGTGTCCCCTTCTAAAACTCTTCAAGCCACTTGTTGTTCTTTGGATGTATCAACTTTTCCTTTCTCCTACCTGCCATCTACTATACTTCTTGAAATTTTCCATCCTTAGTTATATTAATTAGTCCAGGATTTCCTTGATATTGATTTTGTAACCACACTATAACTTTGTTAAAACATTCTTTCACAGTATAATCTCCCTTGGGTACTACCATGACCTGTGGAAGATCTATAATGGAGAGACTCTGAGTGAGGATAACAATAATAAAATTTTGCACTTAGTCCAAAAACTTACGGATGAGAAGCTTCAGAACATTTTTGTGGTTACTTCTGTAGCATTAGGCAAAAGCTAACCTCTGATCTTCAGATGGTAGACTACAAAGGCTGGGCTGATGTTACAAAGCCACTTAGTGTGGGAGCCAGGGTTTTAGGTAATGCACATCCCCTTGAAGGCCTTAAAAGAGAAAATGCCTGGTAATGCAAGACACAGCAAGCTGGTAGGACCTGGCGTCTATCCTACTTGGTATGGCATCATGAAAAAATACTATGCCTGTCTGTACAACAGATCAGCGTCTCCTGAACAATACCCTTTTTTTTTGCCAGTAGTTTACATACTGAAGGTATTAGTCATTATAATCTTTTATAATCCCTCAGTTTTGTATAGTACTTCTCACTTTATAAAGCTCTGCACACACTTGATCTCGTTTAATCTTCCTATGACCTCAGGCAGTATACTTTATTAACCTCCCTTTGCAAGTGTGATGACTTAGAGCCATGGGGATTAAGGCAACTTTTCCAGGCCTTTTGCTCCTCCTCCTCAAGTACTTTGTCCAGTAAGCCACAACTGCCCCATGATCAAGGACCTGGATTCTTAATGCAAGCCTCAAGACTGGCTTAGACAACATGCATCAGCAGAGTTGCTCTTGATGCTCCTTTAGAGCTGGGCCATATGTCCTTGGTCATCATGTTTCCACTGACTTACGTACACATTCTTTCCCTCCTTGCCTTAGTTACAAACTGCCCACCCCTCCAATCTCAGCTGAGTTGTTGATCCCATTTGGAAGCTTTCTCTGACCTCACTTACATCCGCCTCATCCTTTACTCCATCCTATAAAAACCTTCTCTTTTGTGTAATTATGTGATAAATGTTTATGTCCCCTTGGAAGCCCTTGTATGTCTATTGAGCAAGAGAAATCTGTTTTTGTTCATTGTTATGCCTCAGTGTCCAGCAGTTTCTACACCATAATAAGCACTCAATATATATGTTTTTGAATGGATCAATGAATAATTAAGTCTTACTTGAATAAGTTCACCCATTTGTTAGAAAAGCAATAATTTAATAATCTGGTACTGGAAATGTCTTTAAAGACTTTTTCCCCAACTAAGCACATTTTCTTATTGTGAAACAGACCATGAATCCAATTCCCTTGGTACTTAAACTATTCCGTGGAAGTAAATGAAGCTACATGAAATTAGTTAAGTCAAGCAGATGAGTATTTAAGAAGTTTCAGTTTGAGCACATAAAACTAGTTTCATCCGGAATGAATTATTGAATCTATCAAAGATGTCAAGTTTTTTCCCCCCCAAGAAGGCTAGCCACAGAAAGACTTTTATACTAGTGGATCAAATGAATTTCCTAGTATACATTTCAGTTTAAGGTAAAGGTAAATGTATCTCAACTGGCCCAAAACATAAATGTCAACTTGTGAGGCACTTGTCTGGCATGAGCAAGCTTTTCTCTTGAGGATACTGAATCATGAACTGACAATCTGATTTGTCCGTTTTCTCTTTGATGCTAATGCTATAGCAGAAATGCATACTCATATTGTTATTTACAGGAAATCTGTCACAGAGAGGTTCGAGAGGTAACATAGAATTTATTATCTTTATCCATGCCTTTAATTTCACTAACAGACAATTCAGTGAGAGCTGGTGTAATTCCCACTGTACAGACAGAATAAATGAGGCAGAGCACATTGCTGGCTCTGTGTTTCAAGAATTAGATGAGCCAGAAAAAATGCCTTTTGTGAAACAAGTTTCTTGCATTGACCTGTGAGAGGTGGTACTGCGAAATTTTGTCTTCTTTAAATAGTGAATTTGCAGTGAAAGATTATCTGAGAAAACAACCAGTGAAGAGCTATAGGAAGCTGCACAGATGTTGCCACATGACACCCCTATTGCTCTAGTGGGAGGCAGCCTAGCAGAAAGGGAAGAACTGGGAGTTGGGAGACCTGGGTTCCAGTTCTGGTGTGCAGCAACTTTCTGTGTAACCATTGGCAAGTCACTTTACTACTCTGGCTCACAGTTTTTATATCTATAAAATGAGGAAAATAAATTATGTATGGTTCCAAATGTGAAATTGCTGCCGTGTTGCATCAGAAGGACCAGGAACTTTTTAAAATGCAGATTTCTGGTTCCTTTCCAAGACGTAAAAAATCAGAACCTTTGGGAGAAGACTCAAAACTTGGGAATCCATATTTTTAATAGCTCCATAGATGATTCTTGCAAATTAATGAAATATACCTGGAATATGTCCAGCCACAGACTGTAAGCTCTGGCTCCTACATTCAACAACCTAATCACAGTCCATATCTCCGGGGCAGCAATGGAGAAGTATCCCTGGTTTTGATATAGTACAACTGTTTATCAGGATTTACTGCCTGGGATGGTTAATAGGTACTAAAAATAGGTAGAAATAATTAATAAGAGCTAATATTTGATAGCATAGCAGGTTGACTAGTCAATAATAACTTAATTTTACATTTTAAATAATGAAGAGTGTAACTGGAGTGTTTGTAACACAAAGAATAAATGATTAATGGGATGGATATCCCGTTTTATGATATTATGCAAATATTCATATTTGCATCTATTTCACATTGCATGCCTGTATCAAAACATCTCATGTACCCCACAATTATATGCACCTCATATATACCCACAAAATTTAAAAATCTAAAAAAATTTGAAAAAGATGTAATGCCTGGATTTTTTTTAGGTGATGCATAATTTGAGGAAAACAGAGCTAAGCTATTACTAGTCTCTTCAGGGTCAATAAATGTTGTAAAATAGAAATGGGACATAGCTCTGCCAACAAAGGAGACCCATGAAAAGCTTCTGAGGAGACTGTCAGTCATTCACATCTTGCGTCTTAGGAAGTTATCTCTTGCAGTAGGTTGGTGGACTACCTGTTGCTGCCACCTAGGCAATGGGTCATGAGCACCAGAACCAGGGCAGTGACCTACTGCATCCCTAAATCAAGCCAAAGACTGCCAAGCTGACCTCATTGCCATTTAGAATGACTGATGGCACTGCAGAGGCACTGTGTGTGTGTGTGTGTGTGTGTGTGTGTGTATTCTTCTATCCCACTGTGTTTCTTACTTAGACATTTAAGGACATTTGTGCTCTTTCATGTACCTAGATGTGGCGTATGTATGTACGTGTGTTTAAGCAGTTTTGGTGGTGTTTTGGGATGTAGGATCCAGAACTGCTAGAAATTCCAGTGGGAATTTGGAACTGGGAAAGTGATAATTTGCAGACTTGTATTTCTTTCATTTAAAACAACTGACTCATAGTTAAGACATACTTTCAGCATAGTGTGTATAATTAACTTCGTTTCTTCTGAAAACCTTTAAATTTAGAATCAAGATAATGGTTTTTAGTTAAGACCTTTTGGCACAACATTTTTTAAAATTAAAATGAGTTTTAGTGTTAAAACCTTTACATTTCAAAGTAGTAAGAGTTGTATATTGAAGCTAGAATTTTTAAAAGCCAATTAATGTTTGGGTATTTAGCGCATCTCGGCTTGTTTTTCTTGTTGTACCTCCTAACTGATAGCTTATCCTGATACAAGATAACAGTTTAAGCAGTTTATGCAAATATTCATATTTGCATCTTAATTTCTGCTCTCAAAATCTTGTTTTAGGGAACTTATGGGTTGTGGAAATCTCTGTAAGATGGCTTTGGTCTAAGCTACTTAGCTATCAAGATACCAGTTCAAGAACTAATGACAATTGATATCCATGATTGTACTTGTTTCAGGCAATCAACTCCATGGTTCCTTGAAGGTCTTCCAAATGGTAGCCTTCTGTAGACCATATTGTCCACTCTTTTATGCTATCAACCGAAGATTCTCTGGCTTTTCTCCTTGGTTCCACAGAAATTTATTGAGATACCATCGTGAGCTCATTGCTATACCCAGTGCTTTTAGACAGAGATCTATGAGCTGCCCAGAAACACAGAGCAAACAACAAGCTTCTTTTGAAATCTCACAGTTGAAATACGATACGTGATATATTAACGTTCACCTTGCAGGTGTGAGCATTCGGATCACCAACGCTGTGACCTCGCTGTGTGAACGAGAGCTTCTACAGGAAGGAAGCTTACAAATGAGCTGCACGGATCCCACATTTTGCTAAAATCAAATAGGACCTTTCCTCTTTGTTGAACGCCGTAATACACAAGAAATAAGCCAGCAGGATGTGCATGTCCAAGGTACTCATTCTTTTCACCCAATTCAAAGAGAGCCAGTTTCATAACCTTTATTCTGCAAGAAAAAATTTCACCATTCGACAACCATTTTCCCAAAAGAAAGTAAAATCTTTTATGTTGTAAGAGAGTAAAAAGTAAATTTTTCTATGTATTTTAATGAAGGGTTTCTAGTCAAACAACCCTTACTTCTCATCAGAAGTTGTCTTTATATAGGAGAAATAACCTGGACTTTGGTGTCAAACAGACCTCAGTTCTAATCCTAAATCCACAACTTAATAGCATTTGCCTTTTCATATTACTTAGGCACTGCACTTCTATTGTTTTATTCATGAAATAGAGATAATAATAATTTATGGGACAATTTTGAGGATTAAATATTAATTTTGAAAAAGCTACTGTACTCAGGTAGTTAAGCCTATGAGTACCACCTAAACAGATTCCCAAATTGTCTAAAGAATAGTTGTGTGTGTGTGTGTGTGTGTGTGTGTGTGTGTGTGTGTGTGTGTGTGAATACATGTGCATGTAAATTTTTGTAGTAGAATAAGTATGGGCTGGGCACTGGAGACTTGGGTTTCAGGCTTTCTCTCTTTCTGTCTCTGTCTCTTCATCTTAGCTTCAGTTTCCTCATCTTTAAAAGGAACATACCTCAGGCAGATGTCCTGATGACTAATTGAGATAATCTATGTAAAGTACCTGGAACATGGCCAACACTCTGTGTGAATAGTAGTTTTCTTCCCCTTTTCCCTGTATACCTTTGCATATGGAGAGAAAAGGTGAGCAGGAGAAAATTAAATCTAGTATATTTCACACTTACAAAATGATTTCCTAATTATGCTGCTGATGATTTTGAACATCCTTGCTTATTTTGAACAGTGAAAATCACTTATACATATTATCTCCTGTAATTCTTCCTCCAGCCTTTCTGAGAGATGCTGTTATTACCTCTGTTTTATAGATAGCAAGGTTCAGAGATTTAGGTAACTCACCTGAGATTGAACATGGGTCTCCCAGATTCCAAATCCAACCAGTGTGTTCAAGCGTCTGCTTTTCTGCTTCTCTAACCAAGCTTCCTTGTCCTTTATTCATGAGCACTTTGTTTTTTGTTTTGTTTTTGTTTGTTTGTCTTTTACCAATCTTTAAATCTTTAAATTTAGACCAGAAAGAGTACTGTCTTAAAAATACAGACAGGACTAACCTCAGCTGTCTTTAGACCTGTGCTAGTCTAGAAGGTATCATTGTTTTCAGCCTGAGTATTTGATTGTTCCTTTTATAAGTACATAATTGAGATGCACTGAGGAAAAAAGACAGCACTGCACTTTTTCATTTGCTTTGCAACAAAGGTATATGGTTTCAAGAAGCCTTGCCCTTAAATGATTAGACAGCTTGTGTGACTAATAAGAATATTGTCCTAAAGGAATGTGGAACATCTTACGAATACAAGAGCACTCAATTAGAGTTTTAAATTAGAATGTAATTATATGGTTTTTTTCCCTCTTTTTTTTTTGAGGAAGAAAAAGAAAGAGCTTTTAATCTTTAGGTGGCCAAATTTTGGTTAAAAAAACAAACAATTTTAGGAAGTGTTTAAATTTAAGAAACAACTCTGTATGTTGCTTAATTTTGGACCTAGTCCAATCCAGGAAGAACTAGAAGGAGATAAGTTTGCTTATACCTGGCTTTTTAAGTCACTTCATTTTATAATTCAAAACAGGGATGAGCTGTTGATATGGATTACTGCACTCAGTATAATGAAATTGTCAATATGCTTAGAGATGCACAGCGTGTAATCAGACATGTAGAGAAATAGCCCATTCAACCTCTGAAACAAAAGATTTGCCTTTGAGACCATGACTGTACAAAAGCAACCATGCTCTTTATTTAGGAAATAAACTGGAGAAGTGGTAGATCTCTTAGCATGAAACCAAATGTACTCTTTGACCCAAAACACTCTCCTTTGTACTTTCCATGGACATTTTCCAGGTGGATAAATAAAAGGTTATTGTTTGATTCTGGTAGGCCAGGCTCTTATCTTGTCTGATCAATAATATTATACTTCCTATGACTTTATAGAGAAGAACAACATGGACAATAAAGACCAATGTGGTTATTTGTAAATCTCTTCTTTTGAAAGGTCTCCTGTTATCTACCACCTGAGTTGGCACAAAACAACTTCTTGGGTTCATATGTTCTGAACAATGATTCAAGTCTTAGCAAATTTCAGGAACAATCTAAAAAGGAAATAAATAGACTTTTGTTTAAGTTGGATCAATTTCTCCTTTTTGTAAGAATCTATTCCCATCCTGTGTATTTCTTGTCTGCTCTGTCATTTGAACTTAGATGTTTTCTGATAGGAACGTTAGTAGAAACTATCAACTGGGCCCTGCAATGTTCTGGGTATGGTTGTAAATGCTTTACACTTATATTTTATCCAATGCTTTAAATGTTGTGAAGGTAGGTTTTGTTTCTCCATTCTATGAGTGATTAAAGAAACAAAGTGACTTGAAATTTCCATAAGTATTATATGGTAAAAGTCAGGTTTACTGACCTTCACTCTTCATCATACAGATATACTCATTAAGGATTGCTCTTAATTATACAGGTAGACTTATTAAGGATTATGAGGTGGGGTCTAGCTCATTCTGCCGGTATTCTTTGCAGTCAGACCCATCATCAATTACTGGCTATGCTTTCCTAAAGCCAGTCATACCAACACAAATTTGGTTAGGATAAGTTTCCTAGAATCCGAGAAATTCAGAGTTTCAAAAAATGCTAGAGGTCACAGGATCCAGTTCCTCATATATACTTGTGAGAAACTGAAGACCAGGAGGGCAAACAAATAAATAAAACAACTACAACAAAAACCTTGCCAGGACTCACTCAGATGGTAAGTGGCAGCACTGAAATTAATATTCACTCCTTTCTGCTGTGTTCAAATCACGCTGCTTCCATATTACTGCTGATATATTTGCATCTTTCCTTCTTTCTAAGAACACATTGCAGAATTTTGCAGCATTTTCCAAGGTTCTTAAAAAAAAAACTACGTAGGAATTTTAAAACCCTTGTTGAGAAAATAATTATAGATGAAAACACAAATAACTAGGATGCTATTTTGAGACATCTCAAACCAGAGTAGGAGGCTGAAAGTAACAGGGTAAACAAGTCACTGAATATAGAAGCTGGGAATAGTATTAAGAAATCATACCGTTCAAAGTTTTCTGAAAAATGCTCAGGTAGTGGGATTATTAGGGGGTATATGGTGTGATTTTTGGTGATATAAACAAAATTCTAGTATTTATTTGATGATATTAGTTTATATGTGCACGTGCATTTATATATGTATATATATATGTATATATATATACACATGTCTGTATGTATCTATGCATATTTATGTATTTAAAAAACATATATTTTAAAAATATGTTTTAAATATATATATTTAAAATATATATTTTTAAAAAACATGTTTTTAAAAATATATATATATATATTTTCAGCTCCTGCTTCGTGCCAGGTACTCTCCATTGTGCCTGGGAAATATGAATCCTCGCCATCATGAAAACAACATTGGCCATGAGGATTGTCCCTACAACCCAAGGACTATTTGAAGTTTGCAGTCTTTCAGCCCAGACAACGCTGGCTATTTTCACTTTTGCCTTCAACTATAAAAGCTGGGCTCTCTCTGCAGGAGTGGGTAAGTACAGCCACTTACTGTAGAGAAGAGAGAAAAAGTCTTTCAATGCAGTACAGGCTCCGTCACAATAGATGGGCCTCATTAGCCATTCTCAGCCTCATAGATAATGCAGTCGTGGATGGCATCGTTTGGTCTAGTGAAGAATTGCCCAGGAGATTGTGTTGACATCTGAGATTTATTTTAATCCATTTTTGCAGATTTTATAATGAGCATTGTAACAAAGTACGCCAAAGAATCATTACATATCTTATAAAATCTTAATAATACAAAAATTAGAAACGTTTTTCAGGCATATGTTCAATTTGTTCAAATTACTGATTTTACTTTGCTGATTAGCATACAGTGCCCCGTGAGGGGACTCTGCCTTTAAGGGGTCAATGCTCCCTGGATTGCTCTGTGTGTTTTTAGATGAATAGTAGTCATATTATGTTTACGGGCTGCTTACTGCCAAGTCATAGTTCAAACTAAAAGATGTAGAATGGACACATACCTATGCACATGGGATCTTTTTTTCTTTCACTTATTCACTAAATCCTTATTGACTGTCTAGCTTGAGTATAAAAAGTAGAGTGAAAAAATAAGCCTTCAGAAATAAAGAGACATTTCCAATGTGGAGCAGAAGATGTATGAGGGGGATCTGTCTGGAAAAGTAAGTGATTCCTACAAGGGCATGCAGCCAGAGGAGTGGCCACAGCAAGAATGAGGGACCCAGGGTTAGATGCATGCCTTCTTTCCCCGAGTCCACACTGAATAGCTGCATGATCCCAAACAAAGAATTCAATCATTTTGACCCTCTTTCTTCAACTGGAAAATGAGATTAATGTTGTCTACTTTATAGTGCTATTGTGAAGATGAAAGGGAATATGGTATGCAAAATTACCTAGCACAGAGGAGATAGATAGCCAGTAAAGCTTTTTACTTTTTCTCTTTCTGTTATTTAGTGGTAAGATTTGAAGCAATTCAGTATCCTCAAAATGCAGTGAATGGCACATAGGTCATTGCAACACGTCTCCTTCATGAAACTCTTCCTGGCCTTGACCTAGCATCTCATGCAATGATCTTCCTTTCTTCTTCCCTCTCCCAACCCAGAAATCAGGTTGTTCGTTTATTCTTTCCCCAGATTTCTGTTTTCTTGATCCTCCAGGCTTCCTTTCCTCTTGAGCATCTGGTTGCTTCCCTTTCCTTTCTACAGCTTTTTAATTTTCTTTTTGATTATGCTTTAAGTTCTGGGATACATGTGAAGAACATGCAGGTTTGTTACATAAGTATACAGGTCCTGGTGGTTTGCTGCACCCATCACCCTGTCATCTGCATTAGATGTTTCTTCAAATGCTATCCCTACCCTAGTCCCCCACCCTCCAACAGGTCCTGGTGTGTGATGTTCCCCTCCTGTGTCCATGTGTTCTCATTGGTTAACTCCCACTTATGAGTGAGAACATGTGGTGTTTGATTTTCTGTTCTTGTGTCAGTTTGCTGAGAATGATGGTTTCCAGGTTCATCCATGTTGCTACAAAGGATATGAACTCATCACTTTTTATGGCTGTATAGTATTCCATGGTGTATATGTGCCACATTTTCCCTGTCCAGTCTATCATCAATGGGCATTTGGGACGCTTTCAAATCTTTGCTATTGTAAACAGTGCCACAATGAACATTCGTGTGCATGTGTCCTTATAATAGAACAATTTATAATCCTTTGGCTATGTACCCAGTAATGGGATTGCTGGGTCAAATGGAATTTCTATTTCTAGGTACTTGAGGAATCACCACACTGTCTTCCACAGTGATTGAACTAATTTATACTCCCATGAACAATGTAAAACGTTTCTTTAGATTCTATTCATCTCAAAACGTGTATGTATGTCTATAGGTACCCATGTATATTTACGTGCATACATTTTTTTTTAGCTCCTGTTGTATGCCACTACTGTGTGACAATATTTTCAGGTCCCTTCTTTTCCTGGTATCAAAATAGTATCATTGAAATCATTTTAATTTGAAGGCTTTCTTGATAATAAATAGGGATAAGAAAAAATGAACCATTAAAAAAGAAAAATATTCTGCAATCTCCCAAAATTCTTACTTATGCTCGTATCAAGACTTTGTTACAATAATAACAGATCTTTTATTTTTTGTACTGTATTTTTTCTCCCACCTCTCCCCATCCAATCCAAGGGGATAATCAGGCTTTTTGACTTAAGGGTTTCCATTTTAAAGCTTGCCTGTAAGTCCTGTCCACCGTTCATCATGATCACTCCAGCCCAATCCTTACTCTCCTTCAAACACTGCAGATTTTGTTTTCTGAAGTTAAAGTAACTAAAGAGATATTTTAAGGGGAGGAAAAAGAGGCAAATACATTGAGCATTGGGAGAGGAGATAAGAAAATATTAGGAGAAATTTTAAGGACTAGGAAGGAGATGGTGGTCTGAATTTCTCTGAACAAGGAGAAATGGTGCAGAACTCCAGGGAGGTGGGGCAGACCTGCTTCCCAGGGAATCTGGGAACCCAGGAACTGAACTCAGCAATTGTAAACTGTAGACACCAGGGCCCCAAAGCTGGCAGGGTCTACTGTGCCCAACTGTAGCAAGGCAGCTCTGGAATGAATTTAATACGTTATGAGTTACCATCACTCCCAGGACCTTCACACAACTCTGGAGTGGAAGGAAGGAGCTCCAATAATAATTTAATGAAACTTCCTACCAGTCTAGTTGCAGGAGAGCTTAGTGTTAGATTAAATTTGATTTAAGAACATGTGTCTGTGTGAATGTGTGTGTGTGCGCATGTGTGCGTGTGTGTGTGTGTGTATTTATTATGTAACTTGCTGGAATCTGTTAAATACAAGGAAGAAAATAAATCAAGGAATGTTGATAGGAAATGTTACAATTGGAAGAGGTTGGAATTTGAATATTGTAGACAGAGAAGATCTTACTAAAAAGAAAACACTTGAACCAAGTTTGGAAAAGCATTAAGGAAAGAACCATAAAGAGATCCAAAGGAAACAGTATTACGGATAGAAGGAAGAGCAAGGCCTGTGATACCTGGAGGTAGGAGCATGCCTGCTCTAATGAGAGGCACTGAGAAGTTGTAAAACTGCACCATCCCTGGCCACATGTGGCTATTGAGCACTTGCGGTGTGGCTAGCCTGAATTGACATGTATGTATAAACGACACACTAGACCTCAGAGACTTTGTAACGAAAGAAAAACCTAAACTAAATCACATGCACCTTGTATTGATTAAATGTTGAAAAAACAATATTTTGGCTATATTATGTCCAATGAAGTAGATTATTAAAGTTAATTACATCTGTTTTACACATTTTTTTAATGTTGCTACTGGAAAATTTAAAATTGCACTTCTTTCGTGTAGCTCACATTATATTCTTCTGGCAGTGCTATTGTAGATGAGATATGAAAGGTGATGATGCCCATTTTTTAATGCTTCTTAGGCCATTATAAGACATTTGTATTTGTTCTAAGAGGGAGGCTATTAATTTCAAATTATTTACCAAAATTGGGATATCACTAAGATATGTATGTATGTATAGTTGAGGGATATCACTATATATATGTATGTATATATAGTTGAGGGTTTTGAGCAGAAGATGAGCGTAATCTGCCATTTTTATAACTGGATCACGCTAGCTACTCTTTTATAGGCTGTAGGGGGACAAGGATGAAATCAAGGAGACCTATTAAAGGGCATTCCAATAACCCAGGCTAGAGATGGTACTGACATGTGTAGTAGCATAGATAATGATATGTGGTCAGATATCAGAGGGATTTCTGATATATTCAAAGTGGGATATAAGAAAAAAAGAATGAGGATTACTCCCCAGAATGTTTGTCTTAAATATCTATACAGATTTGTTTTTCATTCAGTGAGATGGAGAAGATGGGGACAGTGGAATGGGGCAGTAGCTCAGGGGTTTAGCTTTGTACATGTTAAGTTTGAAACACTTATTGGGCATCCAGGTAGGCGTTTATGGAGGTAGTTTGATACAAATCAGGGAGAGGTCTTGGCAGAAGATAAACTTCAGAGGATCAGCCATATAAAATTTGGCATTTGAGTCTGGATGCGGTGGCTCACGCCTGTAATCCCAGCACTTTGAGAGGCCAAGTGGATGAATCACCTCAGATGAGGAGTTCGAGACCAGCCTGGGCAATGTGGTGAAACCCCATCTCTACTAAAAACACAAAAATTAATCGGGCGTGGTGACACGTGACTGTAATCTCAGCTACTCAGGAGGCTGAGGCAGGAGGATCACTTGAACCCAGGAGGCAGAGATTGCAGTGAGCTGAGATAGTGCCACTGCATCCCAGCCTACGTTACAAGAGTGAAACTCTGTCTCAAAAAATAATAAATAAAAAGAAAGAAAGAAAAAGAGAAAAAAAATGGCTTTTGATACCAGGGGATTAAATGGTATCATCAAGGGAGCAAATTAGAGACAGGGAAGAAAAGAGGCAGGAGGATTGAGGCAGGGGACTCGGCATTCATGAGCACAATTATTGCTACGGCTGCCCTGGAACCCACTTCCTAGCACTGGCAGCTGGAGTTCTCATTGATGTAGACTTATTCAGAAGGAGAAACACCAGTACTAATTGGAAAGGTCCTGTTTGTCCTGGGCTGGATAGTTACAGCAGAAAGAGTGTTAATCAGTGTGAGAAAAGTCAGATGTAAAGTATATTCCCCCATATATAGGTATCACATTATTTAACTAGACAGATTATACTGCAATAAGCTCTTAGTTATATCCCAATTTTGGTAAATAATTTGAAATTTTAGCAATCTCAATATCATAGTGTGACACGGATTATCTTAAAGCCTCCCTGCAATTCCTTAGTAAAATGTTAATTTTATATCACCTTAATTTTTTAATGCTACCCAATATCAAATTTGAAGTCCAAATGAAGATGACAGGGTCTTAGAACTGTATAATAGTGGAATCACTGTGACACAGACTTTCTAAATACACATTATGAAGACATTTTCAGCGGCTCTTGACCTTGTCCTCTGGAAAATATGCTCCTTATGTGTCCACTTAGTACTACATTTTTTTTTAACCATTGCCTCTGAGGTTTGTGAGAATCTTTTCCCCCTTGAACTAGATCAACATGTTCATTTCTTAAAGGTGAAGATTCCTCAGAGGAATAGAAGGTAGAGGCTGAGTGACCAAAAGCAGAATAATATTATCTTACTGCAGAATACCTAGGATGTAATATGAAAAATTGGCTGCTGCTTCTAGAAGAAGGATTTCCCTCTATTCATCTAGCTTGAAAGTGAATACAGTGTGGGTAGCTAAGAATTCAGTCCCTGGGGCTGTACTTCCTGAGTTCAAACATTGGTTCTCCTGTTCTGTAGTCATTTGATCTTGGGTAAAAATTTAATCTCTGTATTTCATATTTCTCATCTGTACAATGGGGATAATATTGTTATTGACATCATAGAGTTGTTGAAAGGATTGAATGACTTAGTGCTTGTTAAACCTTATAATACTGCCTAGCTAAGCACTCTATACATGTTAACTATTTTTATTTTCTGTGTACTCATTGTACTTTGTATTCTGAAATTGCTGTCATCAGGAAGTATTTGTTCCTATTTTGCACACAAAAAAATCAATTTTAGTTTCTGAGCCCCCATCCTTTTGAAATTGAGGATGTCATTAAAGCCCAGATTTTGCAGTATTTCCTACTGCCTTGACTCCTCGGGCCATTAGTCATAGACTCACATGAATTAATTAAAGGCCATTCTTTGTTATAACCCTTTTGATTCCTTTATGTCCCCATCTTCTGCTGCTTTTGTGCTACATACCACATTGTCATTTCTTCTGGGGACTTTCCATGTCCTTTAGGTACAATGAGAACATAATTCAATAGTTCAAATGGTGTAACAAAGATCAAATTTACCCATTTGCCTGAAACCACTACAAAATGGATATAATACATAAAACATGCTTTGTGGGACACTGAACACCAGGCAGTGAAATTCAGTGATACCTGAAAGATAGCACACAGTGTGAGTCCTGCAATTGCCCCAGTTTATGGCCAGGAGAGAGTTTCCAAGCTTTAGTGCAGAAGAGGGCACCCAGGCAGAGTCTGGCATACTCCTGGAGCTAAGGAGATGGATCTGAGACCCTGGTAAAACCAAAACAGCTAGAGTTTGCTGGACACAGTACCAGAGAAGAGAGAGCTGCACACAGAAAGAATTCCAGAGAACTGCAGAGGGTTCTCCTCTAGCATTCAAATGAATATTCATATACGCATGCATGTGAGGAAGCTACCCAACATCAAGGAAAGAACCACCTGAAAGGATTAGAAGCAGCATTTTTCAACATTCAAACAGGTCTGGGAATAGTGCCTGTTCCCATCATCCATGCTGAAAAACCTCAAGAATTTTGCAGCATTCGATAGAATGTTTAGGAGGATCTTGCATCAGAAGTGGGGAAAATTAGTCCAAGGCTGAGCACAGCTCTGATCTCACATAAGGATTCATAAGTGCAAGACCCAAAAGGATCTAAGGACTTCCAAATAACTATATCCTGGAACAAAATTTCAAAATATTTATAGAAACACAAAATCACCTAGCTTCAACAAGGTCATAGCTAGGTTATGTAGCAACCAGTAAAAACTTACTGATTATCAAAAAAAGCAGAAATATCAATCAAATAAAGCCAACTCAGCACTGACAAAGGTGTTAAATCTAGCAAATAAAGGCATAAATGAGCTATTCTATCTATATCATATATAGCTAAAAAATTAAATAGAGACATAGAAAATGTAAGAAAGAAATCATACTTTTACAGCTGAAAACTTCAATGTCCAAGATAAAAAACATGCTGGATGCTATTAATGGTAGATTAGGCATTGTAAATGAAAGTTCATCGAACTCAAAGGCATAACAATAAAATCTATTAAAAATGAAATACAGATTTAAAAAATAGAAAGAGAAAAATAACAAAGCATCAGTGGGGCCAATTGCAGTTGCCTGATATCTGTGTAATTGGAGTCTCTGAAGGAGTAAGGAGGAAGAACATACATCCAAAGAAGTAATAACTGAACCTTTTACATATTTGCCAAAAATTATAAACTTACAGATTTTAAAAGCTCAATGAATGTCAAGCACAAGAAACATGAGAAAGCTACAGCAAGGCATATAACAATCAAATCTCTCAACACAAACAATAAAGGGAAAAATCTGATGAATAATCAGACGGAAAAATAAGACACATGCTGTGCAGAAGAACAAGATAAAGATAACAAGAAATTTCCTATCAGAATCAGAAGAAGCAATAAGGAAATGGAGCAACATCTTTCAAGTACAGAAAGAAAAAAAATGGATAATCTACAGTTCTAGACAGTGAAAATATCTTTAAAACCAAAACTGAAATAAAGATTACCTTCATACCTAGAAGCTTCACAGAATTTTATCACCAGCAGATCAGCAGTTTAAGAATGTTAAGGAAGTCCGTAGGGCAGAAGGAGGATTATATCACACAGAAATATGGATCAACATGAAGGACTGGAAACTGCCAAAATCAGCAACTGCAAAGGAAAAAATAGAAGTTTCTTATTTAAATCTTTTTAAATATAACTTAATCTTTAAACAAAAAAATATATATATATTATAAAATCAATTTTATAATATATATACAAGTGAAACATATGACAACAATAACACAAGGGTCAGAACAGAGAAATGGAAATGTACTGTTGTGAAGTTCTTATGCTAGGTCTGAAGTGGTATCATATCATTTGAAGGTAGATTGTGACAAGTTAAAATACACACTACAAACCCTACAGCAATCACTGCATTAAAGAGTGATAGCTAAGAAGGCAACAGAGGCAATCAAACAGAACCATCAAATGTGCTGTCTAATAGTATGTTTCATTTTAAATAAATATCTTGACATAGCACATGGCTTCTGGAAATCTATTCTTTTGAAAAACAGAAAAGTTAATTTTGAAGAAATAGAAAAACACCTGGGAAAGTGGAGACTAAATCAAGCTCAGAAAAGATGGATCTTACACTGATTCCAGGGTATGTCAACCATCTTTGTCCTGCAAATAACAAGAAGTTTATCCCAACTGTTGTAAGGCTTAGTTGGAATTTCCACAGGAAGTACAAGACTTGAATTAGGAAGCAATCCACTTCCTGATATAAGTCTTGTACTTCCTGTGGAAATCCTGATCCACTGCATAGGGCAGACTGCAAACTTAAGTGTTGGGTTTCATTTCCAACATTCAGCTCCTATATGAAGGCCCCATAAGCCTGTAGGAATTGGCTTACAGTACTGATTTTGCTTTAGGTACTAACTAAAGCAAATCAGTCTCAACAACTAGCCTGTGTCTATTAAAATACATTTTATAAAAATAAATAAATTTTATAAAAGTGGGCCAGGCACAGTGGCTCACTCCTGTAATCCCAGCACTTTGGGAGGCTGAGGCAGGTGATCACAAGGTCAAGAGTTCGAGACCAGACTGGCCAAGATGGTGAAACCCCCGTCTCTACTAAAAATACAAAAATTAGCCAGACACAGTGGTGGGCACCTGTAATCCCAGTTACTTGGGAGGCTGAGGCAGGAGAATCGCTTGGACCCAGGAGGCAGAGGTTGCACTGAGTCGAGATTGCACCACCACACTCTAGCCTGTGTGACAGGGCAAGACTTTGTC
>NW_016107406.1:4808423-4890090 GCF_001604975.1 Cebus imitator
AAAAAAAAAAAAAAAAAAAAAAAAAAAAAAATCCATCAGAAAATAAGAAAAAGCTCTTGTACATTGAAAATACCTTTGCCAAAACTAAAAGAAGACAGCAAAAAGGTTGAAAGAAAATGTTTAAAGACAAAGAAAACCGCCAACATGTAGAGCAAAAGACAAGAAGTCAGAAAACATGGAGAAAAGTGAGTCATAAATTGAAGACAAGTTGGTTAGTTTCTGAAGAAGAAAATGAAGAACAGGAAAGAGAAACCATCAGTGTCCTTGGAAGGTGCTCAGCAAATATTTGAAGATTGGGAAAATTAACAGAATCTTGGGTTGGCTGTTTATGAACAATGTGAAGTTGGACAAGTTGCTCATTCTGTCTGGAGTTCCTCCCTTTGCAGCACAATGGGTGTTGGGTATGAGGCTTTACATTTTGCAAATTATTTTGCATTGATTTTAACTATCTTTTTAAATTTAATAATTGTTATAAAATAGGGCATAGCCCTACAATATAATATTATCATTGCTGCAATAATTATAATTAATTTTTAAAACTGTAGAGCATTGATAAAAAATTCCCTTTTACCTAGCACATGTGCAAACGGATGCTCCTATGTCCTATTTAAGGGATTACTTTATGCTTTTAAAATGCTTTATTGAAAGGGTACTTCTCAACTTACATTGGCCAGGCTACTCATGCCACACAGAATTACGACAGAGTTGATAACATGTTGAAATTCCCTTTTCTTGTCAATTATTCTCTTCTGCTACTTCCCTTCTAGGCTCACTTAGAAACAAATGGAATTTAATTTATTGCAAACTATTGGATTTTAGGTAGCTTTGGCTAACACACTTTATCTGTGAAAATTCAATTCATAAATACTTTCATATGAATAGTTTTGTAATGCCAATCATTGCTTTTTGGCATTTTTTCTATTTTAAATAGAAGTCGATTGAAAGCAGCTTCAAAAAATGACATCCAAGTAGCTTTTCCCAAAATTGTATAAATTCTGAACCTAGGATACACTTAAGGGTTTACACAGTGCAATTCTGAATCCTCATGTTAGAAATCAGGAAACTAATTAAGGACAAGATTGGTGAAATCTATTCTTCATGGCAGAGCCAAGGTTGATCCCAACTCTTCTAACACCTACAAGAGTGTCCATTCTGGTAATTAAAAAGAAGTATTCAACTATGTATTCTAAAAAGAAATACATAAATTCATAAAAAGATAGATATTTCCAAAGTGAATGCAGTCTCAAGGGATGAACTAATCATGTGTACAGAAAGTGTCAAGTACAGTGTAAAGCAATTAACAAAATTGAAATGTGTTCTTTAGTTATTCAAATCAGATAAGTGAGAACGTATGTTCCTACATGATATCATAAAACAATTCTATTTACTGATCTTGTTACAGCATCACCAAAGGGTATTTTATTTTCTGTCTTACTTTCTACTTTTCTTGGTTTAGTAATCCTTTTAAAGGAAAAAAAACTCCCTAAAATTGAAGGGAATGCATTTAATGCAGCATAATCAGCTTCTAAATCTACTTAACTGGAGCCCCATCATGCATTTAGTGCATTGAATGAATGGCACAAATGGGAAACGTATTATAATGAGGACCGGGTGAATTTTGTGAGACTAAAACTTCACTTTCCTTAAATGTTTTTAAGCATCTGATTTTGTAGTCAAGTATAACTCAATTTGCATAGCTCCTTATTTGCATTTGACCTAGACACCTGCATTGCTTTTTGGAGAATTCTACTTTTATGGTGCTTTTGAACACTTCGCTGCCACCCCACTATGACAAAATGCATTTTGCTTGCTGTGGATCTTTGAGGGGTGCACAGTATGATTATTTTTAACTTTTCATTTGTATTCTTTTACGTTAGAACAAGTTGTTTACTTACATTACAAGGCTGTTTTGCTTTTCATGGGTTTATTTCCTTGTTCATTTTTGAAAAAACTAGATTCTGTTTTAAAGATGCGGACTTTTTGTGACAATAGACTACAAATTACCTCTATGGATACTGTCAGTGTTCATGTCAACATAAAGGGCTTCCCACTTCTGCTGTACTAATATCTAGATTACATTTTTCTGTCTTCACTGATCTTGAGGAAATAAATACTCAAAACTCACGTGTCCTAAATTCAACTTGTAGGTTTCCCACTTCACTTTGCTACAAAACAGTGCATTACTCTAAATGCAGTCATTTTTCTTTTTCTTTCTTTTTTTTTTTTTTTGCAATTTGAAAACCTGGGAATTACCTTGATTCTTTTCTTTCCCACCCTCCCACATGCAATCAAACCCCAAGTTCAAACGAATCGGCCTCCTTCAGAGGAGGGATTTGGTATGTTGCTTTGCTTCTTCATTCCCATAGCCCTTGTCTCGGTTCAGGCCCACAGCATTCTGCCAGTAGACCGGTTCAACATCCAATTTTCCTCCTTTTCAATGTAGTATTGTTTCCAGAATTAAAGTGGAAATAGTACGCTGCCTTGCTCAACACGAGAAATGTAAAATATCCTGATTGCTTTTAGGATTAAAAATTAAACACCTTTCATGCTATACATGACATCTTCCAAATCTGGACTCTAACGCCTTCTTCAACCTCATACTCCTCGCTGATTTTGCCTCATTTGACTCTCCAGCCATACGAAATTCCTTTTTGGATATCATTGTATTGGTCCTTCACTTACTTCTGAACCTGTGTATATACTTCCCCTAGAATTCCCACTTCCTGACTGGTGGTATATGTCAGGAAGAATAATGGGTTTTCAGAGTATAGGTGGCAATATAGGGTGTTCATTCCAATCTTCCCACCTATTAACTGTAGGTCCTTGACCAAGTTACTGACGGAAACCAAGTGTCAGTTTCTCATCTCAAAATTTGTGATAGTAATACTGTCTACCTCGATGGATTTTTGTGAGGAGTATGTGTGTAAAGAGTGACGTGTCATGTCTGGAACATGGTGATCAATGAACATTAGCTGTTATCAATGCTAATAACAGGAAATAATAAGCCATTTTCATCAAAGAAAATCAAAGCTACTAAAGATATCCTGTTGTATTTCATAAAAACTGCCTAGAGGCAAACTTGATAGCTACGGAAAAAAAAAAAAAAGAAAAAAGAAAGAAGGAAAATATGCTTTTTCTGTACTGTGCCTTAAATAATCTTCTAATTTGTAAGTCAAATCTGCAATTATATATATGCCATAATTCATCTTCTATGGATGTCCGTGGAAAGAGCTGAGAAATTACAGCCACCAAGAACATATTGACAGCTAGACATTACTTATTTGATTAATAAATTTAAAACTTCTGAGGCTCATTCTCTTGAATTTTCTTGCATAGGGGAAGAGTCATCGGCAATTTCCTGGCCCTACAAAGACAGGTTTCACAGGGGCATCTCCAGAGAGGTACAAGGTGCAACTGAGTCTTTAGTCCAGAAAACCCCTGCTGTTTCCACACTCTGCCTTTTTCTTTCTTATCTGGGCTAGCCCTTCCTATTATTTTTACTTTGCCTCTGGGTTCAGACTCCAGGGCCTGCAGGAGGGGAGTGGGGTTGGTCAAGAGAAGGCCTTCATTCTACAAGTTCTTTAAACACTCCCTCCAGGGCTCACCCAAAGGGCTGAGCTCCTTCCTTCCTCTCCCTTCTTTTTGACATCCTCTGCAGTCAGCTCTTGTTTTCACTTTCTTTGTGGTCAGAACTACTTCTGTTATTGAAGTGATCCTTTCACCCCAACTCCCAGAACAGCCATCAGTGCCTGCTTCTTGATAGTCCAGAGAGCAGGAGAAGGTCTCTGCTATACTGTTGTGTGAAATAAGTAATTATTAGAGTACCCAAAAGTGGATGGCAAAAAGGTAAATTGAGTAGGAAGTTTCACTGGGTGATGGCAAGGTCTTTTCCTCGCTGACATCTTATGATTCTAGGTTTAGAGGCATTTTATTTTAAAATCTCCCATTGACCAAAAAAAAAAGAAAAACAAACAAACAAACAAAAAAAACCAGCAAAAATATAAGTAAAGGGCACACACAGGCTCTCACTTACATTAAAGAGCAGTCTGTCTGCCATAGTGAGAAGCAGAGGAGTTCGAGCTTCAAGTCCTCTGGCAGGGCCCCTGGGATCACTGGCCATGCAGCCTGATCCCCAGGTTCTCTGCATTCCACCTGCCCAGCGTTAGTTGCTACTTGGTAGGTTCAAGGAACCATCTATGATTTCAAGGGATGGTGGGATTAAGGAGTTCTAATCTTGTTCCCTAGGACAGTTCCTGGGCACCCTGGTGTCTCACTAAGGTGGCACTGAAGAGTCAAGATGTGGAGGGAAGGAAGATGACTGAGGCTTAGGCTTGGAGCTTCCTTCAGAGCTCTCCATTTACCATTCTTTTACCTGACAAATGTTTGCTGAGTGTACTGTGCTGGGTCTTGTTGGGATACAGGTGACACAACCAACAAGGACTCTACTTCTTAGATAAGAGCCAGGAGGATGGTTTTGTGGAGTACAGGCCAGTGGTGGGGGAGCTGGTGGGGTTAAGAGCAAATAAGACAATCTCAGTGAGTGATAAGTGCTATAAACATTAATTAACCACGTATGAAAAGAGGGATTTGAGGGGCTGCCTTAGATAGGGTGCTGCCTGAGGAGAGGGCAGCAGCTCTGCCAGGAAGTTCAGGGAGAGGGTTTTCTAGGTAGATGGTCTAAAGACTGCAGAGTGCTAAGCCAGGAAGGAAGTCTTGTGTATTCTGGAACCAAGATCACTTAAGAGGGTGTCAGAGAGAAGGCAGGAGGCAGGTCACTTGGGCCTCATGGATTACAGTACAGAGTTTGGATGTCAATGCTAACATACTGGGTTTTAGGTAAAGTTTCAAATGAATAAAGGATTTATCATACAATGAGTAGAATCTGGAGATAGAAACCATAAACTAGGTTGAAAAGAAGTTTAATAGAAGTACTTATGAATTCTGTTGGAAGAGTAACTGCAAAATCACAGAGGGACTACGTTCTGGGCCTGCGGCCGGGCCAGGCTTTACCTGATGGACCAGGCTTTACATGATGGTTGGAGGGGCTCACAAGACATTTGTCCATCCACCTACACTGCCAAGCCCTCCTGCCAACACTGTAAATTGTTCCTGCAGTCTTCTCCAGCACCCTTTACAGAGAAAGGTTACAGGTTGTGCTCACTTTAAAGAAGGGTTTAAAAGGATTCTGTTATCAGAAAGCATGTATTGAAGGGTGTATTTGGAGCTGAGAGGCAATACATTAATAACAAAACAGATCCAGTGGCTAAAAGTAAAATAAAATAAGAACCCTACGTGATGTCAAGTTTACTTGGTAATGCCTCTGCTCTGATCTTGGCCTCCATTTCCATTATCTGTGCATATCAGAAGAGGCATTGCCCTCTGCCCTTGGATCTTGCTGTCATCTCTGGATTTCACTGCAGCTCTCTAGGCATGGGTGTATATTTTTCATATTCTTCCTAGTCCTCTAATCTTGGGGTGGGAGACGTGATCTGCTGTTCTTGCCTTCTTCTCCTGAAGCCTCCCTGATGTCCAGCTTAACATCTGTCTCACCCTTGCTGATGGACTTCCTGGGGCTAGACTACCTGCCTACCAGTCTGAGTTCCTAAGTACCACTGCCCTGGATTCTCCTCTGCTTTCCACCATTGCAGTAGGGACCACCCTCTCACCATCTACTCCACCTGCCCCAGGACAGCAGAAGCTGCTACGTGCCAGAGGAAAGAGCCCAGGCTCTGGCATTAGCTCTGCTTGCTCCACTGCAGGGTTGTTGTGAGGAAAAAATGAAGAATTTGAAATCCAAAGCATAAACCACCTAACATAATGCCTGGCACAAAGCAAGTGCTCCAGCCACATTAATTTCCTTTCCTCCCAAAGGGCAGCTCCCAATCTTCCTGTGAGCGTCTCCTAGCTGGTCCCATCTTCTGGTAAGCCCCAGTTCATGGCCAATGTTTCCAAAAAATAAGTAGAACAACAGCAGCAACAACAATACTTGCTACTTATTGAGCCCTTATTATTTTCCAAGGGTTGAAAAGCATTAACTCATTCTAACATTAAAATAGCCTTCTGTGGAGATAGCATCAATGTCTTTCAGTAAATGAGGAAACTGAAGCTCAATGATCTTAAATAACTCATCTGGAGTCATCCATTTATATGAAGACTTGGAGCTGGGGCTCTAAGTCACACATCACAGATTCTGCTTTTCATGCTTTTAACCAGAGGTGCCTCCTAAGACAATATCAACAGCTGATTAGCTCTCCTGGCTCTGAGCAAGTGCTCAGGTTTCACACTGGGCATCTTCTGGGAAAGGCACTAAACCCTAGTGCTTCAAAATGTTATTTGGGGATGATGATACTTATCACTCTCAACACAATATAATAAAGATTAATTAGTGAATGTTGGTAAAGCACTTTGAAGGGGAGTGATTTAGGCGTAATCACAAGTCTTACCTCTCATTGATCTTGAGCATCCTTTTTATTTGGTATTGATTCATTGTTATTGACCAGCTTCATGGCCATTAATGAGGCCGGCTCAGGTTTTACCATTTCCGAATACATTTCTGCAAATGGGTAGTATAAGTTATTTTTGTCCTAATGCATGTAGGCTTCCAACTGTCATTTTAACTGAGAATTTGAAAGGTTGAATTAATTCAACCTTCAATGACAGTTTTTTCATACTTTTATTATAGCTATTAATACATGGTATTATAATATATTGCATTTGTGTCATCCAAGTCTTCTCTACTTGAACTCTTTAGAGCAAGGATTATCATTTCTTAGTTATCACCAAATGAAATGGCTCCAGTAAGTGCCAAACATAATGTCTAACATGTACTTCAGCCAAATATTAGTTGAATGGATGGGACTCTCTAAAACAGTTTAGTATACTTGAGGCAGACTCTGTTGAGATGGGGTTAAAGACAACTAAAACTTTTAGATGGTTAAATTATCCAATAATTCTCCTCACCTGTTGTATGCTATACTAGTTCAGTAACGACCATGGCCATCTTTGCAATCATCTCGATTTCTAACTTCTGTTTTTTGCTAGAATTATGTACCAACAGCACAAGAGTTCTGAACTGTTATTTTTTCTTTCCTTTCAGGAAGGAAGCATTGGTACTAGAGATGCAGTTATGCAAATACATACCAGTGCTAGGCATAGAACTATACACGATTAGTTGAGAAACTGTCATTAGCCAGGCATTGTAGGAAGGCAAACTGGGGCTCACAAAGATTGGGTACCTTGTCTCAGTCACACAGATAGTAAGTAGAAGCTTCTGGACTTGAAACCAGGTTTTGACTGGCTTTAACTCTTGCAGCTTTCAGCCACAACACGGTTCCTTCCAGGGTTGCTAATCAATCATCCCTCTCCCCTTTCTCATCAGAGAAAATGTTTCAGCAAATATTTGATCAATACTAACAATATGAGATTCCCCAAGTAATTCATTACCACTTATTTTCATTTTATTTTACAGCTTGATCATAATAAAAATAGAACAGAGGACTATTGTGCTGGCGCTGAGAGAGGCTCTGAACAGGCAGGAGAGAGTGAGCAAAACTGGCTAACTAGCAGAAAGCAGATGCTGAATGGCACTGATTGCCTAGGCACATCTGTGTGTTCGGGGAAAATGATCAGAAAGAACCGGATCAATCTCAGAAACATTTGCAGAGTTCAAGTCTTGAAGAAAGGGACATGAGTTCTCCCTTTTGTATTAGTGGACTGTTGAAGTGAAGCCCCAGAAACCCACTTTGCAGTGGATAGTGTGACACTGGAGCAGGCATAGCCCTGTGGTGCCTGCAGAGAAGTTGGTATGAGAATCTTGTAAATATAATCACCCTGTAGGGGAACATCATATACCCACACACCAGGGCCTGTCGGGGGGTGGGGGGCTAGGGGAGGGATAACAGGGGGTGAGAGGATAGGAGAGGGATAGCATTAGGAGAAATACCTAATGTAGATGACGGAGTGATGGATGCAGCAAACCACCAAGGCATGTGCATACCTGTGTAACAAACCTGCACATTCTGCACATGTACCCGAGAACTTAAAGTGTACTTTAAAAAATGAAATTATAATATATATATATATATATATATGGAGAGAGAGAGAGAGAGAGAGAGCCATAGAAGACCACAAGCTGTTAAGTACAGGATAGGGTGATTTAATATAAATATTTATCTTATATAAATATATATATTTATATAAATATTTATATTATAGAAATATATATTTATATTATATAAATATTTATATTATAGAAATATATATTTATATAATATAAATATATATTTATTAAATATATTATATAAATATATATAAATATTTATATTAATATAAATATATATATTTATATTAATATAAATATATATATTTATATTAAATCACCCTGTTCTGTACTTAAGAACTCGTGGTCTTCTATGGCTGCTTCTTTCTCCTCTTCCTTCTCACTTCTGCACTGCCTTTCATTCCTGCTCACTCCACAGTCCCCACCAGCAGTTCTTACCACAACAGAAGCCCCACCATGGAAGTGAACCCCACTGCAAGGAATACCCAACAGGAAGCAAGTGTTTGGGCCACAGACACGGCATTTTTTCTCTTACTATCCCACAACCTCTGGCAAGCCAGAAGAAAAGATGAAAGAAGAAGAAGGCAGTAAGGTTGTGGCTAAGGTGAAGTTCTCAGTATCAATCTGAGTTGGAAAGGCTAATCTGTGTAGCCTGTGATCAACCTCTCCACCAATACTGGCAGCACCAGGTAGGCTGAGGTGAAAATACTGAAACTTCAGCACAAGAAGAAGCTCTGTCTCCATGTTAGTAGTGCAAAAATGAAGCAGAACATACCCACAGAACATGGAATCTATAGGACCCTCAGAGACCTGAGTAGCCTCTTCCCATGACTCATCCGTTGGGAGTCTGGGGGTCAGTGCATTGCCAGAGAGTTCACAGTCAGAGGTGGGAAGCTTAATTCGCCCTTCGATTCATTCATCACATAGTTTTAAGTATCTACTACATGCCAAGCAGTGTGTTATGTATAATGTATGAAGTATTGAACAAAACAGATTCAGACTTGCCCTGCAGGAGTCTACGCTTCAATGGAAAGGAAAAAGCAAGACTCGAACCTTCTGCTGACTCCCACTGGATGCTCCTACCTGAAGGCCTCAGCATGAATCAGGACTGGAGGCCGTTTTCCTTCCTTCTCTTGTCCAGTGCCTCTAGACTTATATCCTCCCAGAGAAGCTCAAAGAGACGTTTGACTTTTTTAGATAAGATTCCTATGCTGAGAGGGAAGAAGGGAAAGGGGAAAGAGAGAAGGAGAGACAGAAAGAACAGACTGTTTCTCCACAGTTGAATGTACTCCAGAGAGAGTGTTTCTGCAGCAGCACAGAATCCCCTGGTCCTCATGTGCCCTGCAGTACCTCACTGGAGATTGGTCCACAGGGTCAGCCGATCCCTGTCCAGCATATCCTGTGCCTCTTCCTCCAACCCTGTCTCTCTGATGGCACCTGTTTCTTCTTGTCCCATGGCTTATAAACTAGTTCCCTAGATCTGTAAATGTGGGTGATTAATATACTTAGTCATTGTTCCAATGAACCTGGGACAATTTCCTCCTCTTTCTATTATTATATCATGAATTCAACTTGATTGAAGCGTACAGGATGTTAAAAAAATACATATATAGGCCGTGTGTGGTGGCTCATGCCTGTAATCTCAGCACTCTGGGAGGCTAAGGCCATCGGATCACTTGAGACCAGGAGTTAGAGATCAGCCTGGGCAACATGGCAAAACCCCATCTCTACTAAAAATTAGCACAGGATGGTGGTGTGTGCCTTTAGTCACAACTACTTGGGAGGCCGAAATGGGAGGATCACTTGAACCTGGGAGGCAGAGGTCGCAGTGAGCTGGGATCTCACCACTGCACTCCAATCTGGGCAACAGAGCAAGACTCTGTCTCAAAAAAAAAAAAAAGATATATATATATATATATATATATATATATATATATAAAATAGTTATGTAAATAAATTATATATATCTTCAGCTAAAGAGACACTGGTCTATGCCAAATTCCTCCCTTATTTCCACAAATATGTCAAAGACATTTGTGAAAAGACTCCCCTTCCTTAGGCTTTTAAAAAAACCTGAACACATGCACTGACCACTCTCAGGGTTACAAATTCATAAAAGATTCAAAGACCACAGCTCTCCTAAGAGGAAGAAGCCAAAACTGTGTAGGGAGAGAAAGGGTCAATAGAACTGGAGAAATCTGGGATTCCTAGCTCCAACATGACCCCCAGGACCTTGGGACTATCTTGGCATCTCTTTATGTTGCTGCACAAGAAAATACAAACACGAGTGGGGCTGAGATGTTTCCTAACTCCTTCGACTTACCCGAGCTTCAATTGGCTCAATGATACTACAGCATCTTGGGCTCTAAAAAGACAATCCAAGCTGGTGGTAGTGCTGAAATTATTTGGAATAAAAATTTACTTTCAATCACTGCCAAACAGATTAAATAGCATAGATATTACTCTGTTTTAGTCTATTTTTTATGACTTGAACTATTGCAAGTGTACCCCATCCAGCTCCATAATTGCCTAGCAGATTGTTGAAGGGTAGTTTTGGATTGCTGCAGATGGTGCCACCTACAGCCAGCCCTTCAGTTCTTGTTTACTCTGCTGGTAGCCTTGGTCATGATCTTCCAATAGCTCATTTAGGAGAGAAGAGGGAACCATGCGGCCTTTCTGTTCACAGTTCACTCACAATCAGCAGCCAGTGTTATATTGTCATGGATACAGTGGTACAAGGGGTGGGCAACTGCTGATTTTCCCAAATTCATTTCCATATTATTGCTCAGGATATGTACTGAATAATAGAGATATATGGTATATGTGGCAAAAACATATTAAAATGATCACAACCAAAGCCTGTTTATCAAATATTCAAGGCTGCAATAATTATTGATGGATAGTTCCATTGAAAATTATAGAAACACTTGTTCAGACAGTGCCAGAGCTGAATTTAATTGAAATGTCTAAAAGTGGCTATTAATCATGTTTTTAGGTTATTTTTATTCCTATATGTGCTGTGAATGGGTTATCAGAGTTTTCATTGCTTTAAAAAAAATTTTAGATAATAGCAAATCTCAAAAAGTTATTTTCAGGTCCATGAGGTTCTTTGTTTGAAGGCCCTTGAAACAGTCAATAGTTACTCAAATAATATTTATGATCTTACTGATCACAATTCTTCTTCTCTTCCTCCTCCTCCTTCTTTTCAGGACAATAAGAGCATATTTTGGAAAATTATAAAGTAGTAAAAAAGTTACTCTGCAGTCAATGTACTTTTCAAAACAAAATGTTTAATATAGAGAGAAAAGAAATTCTTGACTATTTAGATATCAGGTATAATGAACATGTTAGCCTCTATCAGATTGTAGATTACACTCTTTGCATGTCTAGACTACCAGTGTAGTGGAAATTTTATGCAATTGCTAAGATGATTCAAGCTCCTGTCTGATTTTTTCAGGTAACTGGAGCAAAGACATAGGTAATATGGGATAATTATTGGATAATTACAGCTGCTTTGGTACACCATTTCATCATGAGAATAAAACCGTAACTTATATTTCAACTACAAACTCTATTAGGTGATTGTAAAATTACTGAAAGTAAGAGAGGGAGATTGAGAAAGGGAGGCAGAGAAAGGGAGAGGACGAGAGAAAGGCAGAAGAAGAGAGGGAAAGAGAAAGAAACAGAGAGACAAGGCATCCAGGTACATATTATGAAGAGCAATAAAAAAATGTGTTTTTTGCTGTCCTCTGAGATATCACCAAAGGCATGAGAGTGATTTGACTCAGTGTTGATTGATGTTATTATCAGCAGTATACTCTCTATGAGGGTTTTGCTCATTACAAAGTGAACACATAGGAAACTCATTCGCCACCTGGAGTTTAATCTCTCATGGATCCTAACATGGGGGTGGGGTAACCATAGGAGAGCATTTCAAAGGAGGAAGAAAGGGCTGACTAAGGTTAATGTATTTTTGATAGAGAGATCAAATAATCTATTCAATATATAATAGATTTGAAGTTAAATATGTAAGGATTGCTTAGAACATAAAATTGATTAAATATCTAAAAATAAGTATTTAATAAATACATTTAATAGATAAAATATATCTATAAGAAAAAACAGGTTTATTAAAAATACCATCACAGATGTATCAAAATTACTGCTATGATGCAGAGGAATTTAGATTCTTTTTAAACCTGTACAGTACAAATTCTAATGCTGGCATTTGTGATTGAAAAATCTTTAAAAGTTGATTAGATGAACAAAATTAGACCAAAATTCTGTTCATCAGACAAAATATCTGTGACATTTTAAGTCATGACCATGAAAGTGACCAAGTTTGAATTTTTTTCATTTTGTTTCTTCTTGTCTTTTAAGATGTTTCTAAAATCTTTGTCCAAGTTTCTCTTTTATAATGGGATTTATTTGGAAAGAAGGAAAATAGAAAATATAAATGAATTAATACCAGGTAAGTTTTAAGATTAAAAGAGAAAAGAAGGAACGATGAGCTATACTCTCCTCAAATACTTTTTAAAGTGACATACTATACACACACACACACACACACACACACACACACACACACACACACACTATATATATATATATATATATAATGGTATATATAGTATATATACCATTTCTGTCAGAGGTAAGAGAAATGACGATGACAACTGCAGGTCATGATAAGAAGGTCAATTGCTTGTCTAGACACTGTCTTTGATAACAATAAGCATTTTAAGATAGCAGAAAAGCATATCCCTTTCAAAAAGGTAACTAAATCGGGTGATGAGTTCTTATATTACCGATAATTGACCCTGGGATTAAAAGTAGAACATTTTCCTTTCAGTAACTGGCTTGTGCATCAGACTAGATACTGCCTTCTCCTTTGTAAGTGAAATTCAGAGAAAAGAGAATAATTCTGGTTTTAATGAAGGTGATGCATTAGTAGAGACCACACATGAACAGATTTCATTTTCATTATTGTGTTAGTTACTATATGGAATTGATGATGACCTCTTTCAATAGATTATATGCAGCTATATGAACTAGACAGTATTCACACTCAGTTTTATCTCTTATTTTTTAAAATCCTCCTTTTATTCTTGGTTATTATGGTTTCTTATGGGATTTTGCTGTCATTCATTTGTTTCTATTTGTACTTTTATTATCAATGATACATATATGATATCTCATAACACACTGTAAGCATTTCTCTTCATTTCAGTTTCTTCTTATTGCAGGGGTGAGTTTTGTTGTTATTCTGAGTAGAATTGAACTTGCTAAAGCATGCTGCAGCTAGCTGAATTTAAACTTCGTCAGGTTACAATGCAAAAATATCACGACAAGAGTGTTTCATCTTGTCTTTTGATGAGCACAGCACAAAGTAGGAAATGTTCCCTTTTGTGCTGACTGCCAAATATCTAAATTGGTACCCTAATTACACCCTTGCAACACAAAGGCTTGTCCATTTGCACATCAGGTAGAGCAAACCCTGCAGCACACTGGGGGGCTGGTGCTGTCAAGTGAACTAGGACAGTGGCTAAATGACTCTGTCCTATAATCTTTTTTTCTAACATTTCGTAATAAAGATTTTCAAACACATCACGAAGTTTTGAATACCTGTGTACTTTCCACCCTGCATTCTACCATCAACGTTTTGCTACACTTGCTTTATCGCATATCTATCCCTCTATCCTTCCCGCTACCTGTAGGCAATCCATCTTATTTTCGAGATGCATTTCAAAGTGAATTGCAGTGCTGTTCCTCTAAATACTTCAGCTTCCCATAATGGTTTTGATGAAGAAAATGGATGCATTTCTCCCAATCAACCCTGAAAAAGCAATTTTTGAGAGACAAATAAAAGTAGAGGAAATTATTTTCCAGGAACGAAGATATGGGGAAAAATAAGTTTTGAGATGCCACACAGGGTCATTTTATAGCACGCTGTTCTAGTCCTGCTGCAGGTGATGATTAAAATACGAGAATTGCTAGTGGATTTCGTTGTTATATCACTAAGCAGATAGAGGAAAATTTTGTTTATATATGTTGTTAAAAGCAAATAGTAGAGTCAGGATGGCCTGGGCTTAAAATGACGTAAAAGTTATCATTTTATTAGACCATTGTTTTGCTAAAATGGTAAGCATTAACACATGTAACAAAGAGAGTGAGATACACGTTCATTTCTGCACATTGTTACGTTGTTCTTTGGCTGCGCAGTGACTCAATCTTACTTGGTAAAACATGGTTGAGTGTGTTACAAAGCAATGCCAGGGTGTGGAAAGTGACTGGAACTAGGAGTTGTGAACAGGAGATGTTAGAACAACCCCTTTGGCAGAAATTCTTAAACTGGAACCAAAGATAAATTATATAAGGCAGCCCTCAATCTGCCATACACATAGAATTAGAGATAATTTAACTTTTGGGTTCTTCATGTTTCAGTGATTCAGGAATTGATAAATGAAGCAGGATGGTGCATAATGTAAAATGATTGTACTGTGCAACTTGTGTGGTAAAGAAAAATACACACACTCCTGTTGCCTAGGAGTGGAAGATGATGATGAAATGGGAGAGTTCCCTGATTCCCCTTGCAGGATGTGTAACAGAGATGTGCCTCGCCTGTTGGGTTACTCAAACCGCTTGAGGAAGGGGGAGGATGCAGATAGACAAGTGCAGAGGCTGGGGCCAGCACTTTGGGCTGGTATCTAGGGGTGGGTACCTGCAACCCTGATGTTACAAAGCTTTGCCACCTGCAGATGGCTTGAGTGTTAACCAGCTAAGTGGACGCCCTGCCTTTTCACAAGGGCAGAGGGCCACTATGACCGCTTTCTGTATCCCAAGCACTTGTCCAGCATCCCGGCAAAATAAGGTCACATGGACTTGAAGGATGAAGGTGAGGTTTTATGAATTGGTGGAGGTGGCTTCCAGTGAGATGGATGGGGAACCAGAAGTGGGGGAGGGAATGGGAAGGTGATCCTCCCCTGGAGTTGGGCTACCAAGCAGCTGGATTCCTCTCCCACCACCCCCAGACGAACTCCTCTCGGTCTTCAGATGTTCCCCCTCTTCTCCCTTTCTCTGCTGCGCTGTTCTGCCTCTGTCCGCTGGTCTGCTCAGGATCTCAGGTTTGGGGGTTTACATGGCTGCAAGATAGGGGACATGGTGGCCAAAAGGCAACTTTTTGGGCTTGAAAACAGGAATGCCTGTTCGCATTTAGGGCCGCGGGTCTCCAGGCTTGAGGGTGGGGCCTTTGCCGGGGAACAGCTGTCTCCTACCCAGTATTTTCCCGTCTGCTGCCCCTATCAATAGGATGGTGGAAAACATCCATGGAAGTCTACAGAGGTTAACTGGTACCGAATCTAAGGGTAAGTCAGAGGAGGAGGATTTGTAATTCCACCAGGATTAGAAAAACAGAGTGTTTCAGAGGGTTATAAAGAACAGAGAGAAAACTGATTATGGTAGTTGAAGTTTGGAAGGGAAAAATGGCCACTGAGTATGTAAGGAGAAAGCATGGGAGGTATACAGGCCCTTTCCGTGAAATAACATGGCACTTGGTCTACCTGGTCCTCCAGATGAGGGACCTGTGATTCTTACTTTTGCCCAGAAGTATCTACACATCCATGTGTAAGGTCACATGGACGTCAGGTCTCATATCATCCAGTCAACACTCCCCAGTCTTTCTACTCATAGAGATCTTGTGCCTGATGATATACCCCCTCCCACCTGGGAAGCTGACACAGAGCGGCATCTGGAGAGGGGGAAAAGGACCGTGGCTATCAATTATGTATTATTTTGGTTAAACAGAGAAATATCGCAAAGTAAGAGGCCTGGAGAAAAGTCAGCCTTCTAACTAAAAAAGTTTAAGTGATTCACCTAAGTTCATACAGCAAGTTAATTAAAAGCACCAGGCTTTACCTTCACTTCTAGTCCAAAATTGTTGAGAGAAAGTGAGAGATGAAGAAAAATAGAAAGGGAAGGAAGAAGAGAGAGAGAAGAGGAGGAGGAGAAGGGAGAGAACAAGGGAAAAAGAGAAAAAAATAAAGAAAAATATAGGTAAGACATCCCTCAGTCCCCTAAAATATTTTATTTCTTAATTTTTAAAATATAACACACACTCTCACACACACACAAATACTCCTTTTTATAGGCAAACTATATTATTCATTTAAACATATGAACTCTTACTTTCTCCTGGCTAACCAAATGACTCAATTTGGTAAATGACTGCAGTAATTACTTTAGATGTCATTTGTTCACCAATATTTTTATTAAAAAGAGAAAAGATCCCACTATTTTTAAATGTCCATAAATTCTAATATTTTGTCTTTAACTTCCCCATCTTGTTTTGGTTTAAAAGATTCTGCCATCCTCCTGACCTCCAACCGTGACCGGGTGAGTGTTCTCAGCTCACGGAGGCTACAAGCTGTTAACTTGTAGAGAGTGATACCAGACAAACACATTCAATGCCTTCTTCCCTTCCTTGTTCTCCTTTAAAGATACTATATGTATATAAATGTTTTCCTAAGGAAAAAAATAAAGAATTTAGTAATTAGCTAATTTAGATAGTTTTTCTCAAAACTTCTGTAGGAGAGAAAAAAGACTATTTCTTGACATTTTCTGGACTATCCCTCAAAAATTCCAAATAGCCCCTCTTTGCCATCCAGGGACCACAGCCGATCACCCCAACCTCCACCTTCACCCTCAGACAGCCTTACCTTCCTTTCACCTGTGCTTGACACACATTAACTCTTTGCTTGACAAATGTTCATCACATTGTTAATAAGGAATGGTTTTAAATTGATAATATGAAGATAATGTCTTCTTCTCCTCTGTTCTTTTCTATAAAACAAAAGTCAATGGTAATCTACTTTACAGTCACCTTTGTGGGAACCCTTTTTTTTCTGCTTGATAATGGAAGAAATTTGAATGTTAGCAAAGGAACAGTTTAGAATAGGTACAATCAATAAACAATAAATATAGCCCACAGAGATTTGAAAATGAAAATATTTCTTACATTATGCCATTATGCATACTAAAGGAAAAAGGCCTTCTCTGAATATCAGAGAAAAGAATTAATGGGGTAAATTCGATTTAGAAGTTTTCTCTTGGACCTTTGCCAAAAGACACTCATATGAATGCATTCTTTATTTTCATATCTTATATAAGGTTTTCATATTTATGTCAACAACGGTTACAGCATTGTGCAAAAGGTGAAGAGACCATAAGGCTAATTATAGGGTATACTTTTAAAAATTATACGTGATTGGCAAAAACAGATGTTTTTCTCTTTGCTTAGTGTCATCTATTGCTTTTATATCATTTATCCACCCATCCAGTCAGCCCAGTCAGCTAATATGTAATACATCCGAGACATGTGCTGGGGTTACAAAGAGAAATGAGACACATTCCTTGTCTTTAGTAAGTTCACAGTGTAACAATATGCCCTGACTTTCAACTTGGGCTTCACCCCAGAGGTTCATGCAAGGCAGTCCGTAAGGCCAGAGGATAAATATGGCATGTCTTTCTGCAGCTTCACTCTAAGGCTAAGCTATTGAGAGCATTTTTGCTGGGCGAGGTGGGGTTACGTCTGTAATCCCAGTACTTTGGGAGGCTGAGGCGGGTGGATCCTCTGTGGTCAGGAGTTCGAGACCAGCCTGACCAACATGGAGAAACCCCATCTCTACTAAAAATACAAAATTATGGTGGCACATGCCCATAATCCTAGCTACTCAGGAGGCTGAGGAAGGAGAATCACTTGAATCCAGGAGGCAGAGGTTGTGGTGAGCCAAGATCATGCCATTGCACTCCAGCTTGGGCAACAGGAGTGAAACTGTCTCAAAAACAAACAAACAAAAAAGTCACTTCAACATTTTTATAGATAAAACAAATATGAATATTTCATAGAACACAGGCAAAATTTGCAAGGATATAATAACATCTAAGAATAAACAAAGAACTTGACAGATATTCCATGATTCCAGAGGAGAGACGGCTGTTTGGGTTAAACCCCCGGAAGAAAGCATAGCAGGCATAGATGCACCAGGGAAGAGTGTGGGGACTTACACCACCTGAGCAGGTAGAGCCGGTCTGGGAAGGGCTTCAAATGCTATGTTGATGAATTTGAACTTTATCCCAGAGGCTCTGGGAACCCTCGATGAGTGAACCAATACAATGAAGTTCTCCAAATAGTTCCACTCTTATTGGTAAGCTGTTGTCAGGCATTGTCTAAAACTTGTTAAGGCAGCAGAATAAAATGGATATTGTGCTATAAACGATGAGCTAAATAAACCTCCCTTTTGGGTCCACCAACCAACCACTGACTGTATAAGTGCACTTGTATGAGTAGCTCAGGCTATCTGAGACCCAGAAACCTAACCTACTAAAGAGAGAGAAAACCATTTCCCCTTTTGCCCTGACAGGGTCATTGTGTGCCCCAAGGGAGACTAAGTCCAGGAAAGCTCCAGGTAGATGGTGAAGCACTGAACAATATATTAATGAGTCATCACAACTGTGAAATAAAAGCACTCTGTAAATATTCTCATAATTTGTATGTGTTTCCAAATCCTGCTTCTATTATTTTTAACTCGCATAGCATGCCCTTAGTCACAGGATTAAGGGGTCATTTTCTTTCAACATTGTTGTTTTTCTTCGTTTGTTTGCTTTTTACAACATCTAAGCAGAGTCTCTAGTGCAATAATTCAGTAGTAGCTCAATAAACTTTTCTTGCATGACTATTCTTATGGCCAACCACTTTAAATCTAGCTTTGTTTATGTCCCCATCAGACGTGCAATCTCCTTCTCTCCCTTTTTCTTGATGTTTCTCAACTCCATGTTCAGAATGATGCTTTGATCTTGTGCTACCTGAGACCATCTGGGTATCTCTATGTTTCTACAGAGCCATTCATCTCAGGGCTTCCTGATCACTGATCACTATTCTCTGTATTCTTTTTTCTTTCCTTTTTTTTTTTTTGAGACAGAATTTTGCTCTTGTCGTCCAGGCTGGAGTGCAATGGTGTGATCTTAGCTCACTGCAACCTCTGCCTCACAGGTTCAAGCGATTCTCCTGCCTCAGCCACCTGAGTAGCTGGGATCACAATTGCCCACCACCACGACCAGCTAATTTTTGTATTTTTAGTACAGATGGGGTTTTGCCATGTTGGCCAGGTTGGTCTCTAACTCCTGCCCTCAGGTGGTCCAGCCGCCTCAACCTCCCAAAGTGCTGGGATTACAGGTGTGAGCCACTGTGCCCAGCCTGTTCTCTGTATTCTTTTACCCCATTCGCTGCTCTCGTAACAAATAAATGTAACCCAAGTTTCTTTTATGTTATCATTATTTATTGATTCATACAGAAAGAATTAAATGTGTCCCTACATACAACATAAAATTTTGGGAAAATAATAGGGAAAATAAAATTTTTTGATCCTGGCTTGGTGCTCCAGAATGGTGGGATGAATGAAATGTAAGTGATTACTTGTAAAGCAGTGCAGAAGGACTAAAATATGTGTCAACAAAGCATGCAGGCTTTCCAAACAGACACTGACCAATTCTGCCTTGGAGAATCTGAGAAGGATTCACACACACACACACACACACACACACACACACACACACACACACACAAGTGGCATTAGAAAACCTCAAATAATGATGACTTGTTTCTTTATTTACTCTTCTGGTCATTTGTAACCCAACTTTTTTCTAAAATTATTTCAGATGGATCAAAACGATAGGGAATCCCTATAAAATTAAGTGAGGAAATCAGGTTATTGAGAAAATAGGAAGAATCAAATCAAATAAAGGCGTGGTGAGATTAGCCCACAAACATAATAAAAAGAGATCCTTGGGCTCACTAGAGATGGGTCACAGATTCTGCTCTGAGCTAAAGCAAAGAAGAGAAACATCTGAAATGAATCAGAGTGTGCTTAAGATAAACACAAACCAGCCCTAGGAGATCTCAACAGTTCCAGGTACTGAGAGACATTTCCTTGGTGGCCCCCATAAAGAAAATCCTGTGAATCATGACAAACGATACTTTCAAACAACATCACTACAGTCAAGAGGGTAGCAGATTTCATGGGCTTGTTCTCACATCTTATGGGAACCAATGGCAGAATGTCCATGCCAAGTTCAGTAAAAGCAATTCTGTGTTGTCAGGTATACAACTCAGAACAATGATATAATTTTGTCAGGTGGGGCTGGCATTTGGAGTTGAAGAAACAAGATGAACTGCACAGAGAGTTGTGAAAGTGCCTGAAGTGGATGTAGAACCAGCCAGAGCTTGGCACGGCTGTAGCGAAAGGTGTGTCTGGGAGCTCCTGCTGCCTGTAGGATGGAATCCAAACTTGTTAGCATTGCAAACAAGGTCTCTGATGATATGGCTCCGTGCCTACGTTTTCTGCCCCAAGCGTCACTACACCTCATCCCCACCCTTGAACTATAAGATTCAATCTTTCTAAATGTTTAATTTTTTATTTCCTAGATATCCCATGCTCTTTCATGCCTACATACTTTTGTTTAGGCAAGGCTTTTGGTCCAGATTGCTATATTCTACCACATACCTATCTCTAACTGCCAGGTCTGTTTCTCTTGCTTTCTCAAGACTCACCTGTCTCCATCAGCTCCATAAAGAACCTCCTAGGTTGCTTCCAGTGCCTCTACTCTAGATTCCATGATGCCCTGGCCCATCTCCTTTGTGCTCCTCATTAGTTTTGTAATTGTATGTATGTGGATATCTTTGCCTTGTGTCTAGTATGCAGAAATGTGATAAGATTCTATTTCATTCATTTTTATTTCCCTACCACCTGACAAAATGTCTTGTCTAAGTAGGCATTGCATAAATATTTGTGGAGAAAAAGAAGAAAGGAAGGGAGGGAGGAGAGAGGCAAGGGAAGGAAGGAGGGAAGGAAGGAAGGGAGGGAGGGAAGAATAGAAGGAAGGAAGGAAGGAAGGAAGGAAGGAAGGAAGGAAGGAAGGAAGGAAGGAAGGAAGGAAGGAAGGAGGGGAAAGGAAGAAGGAAAGAAGGAAGGAAGGAAGGGAAAGGAAGAAGGAAGGAAGGTGATTGAAGTGACAGGCAGGTGATGATAGTTGGCTGGGAGAAGATTGCAGAAGAGTCCATAACTATGCTAAAGATTGTGAACTTCATAGAAAATGGAGCACCAATGAAGATGGTTACATGAAGGAGTGAATGGGACAATTCAACATTTAGGAAGGATAATTGTGTGTTGCGTGGGTGGACTGAAGGACAGGCAGACCACTTGGTGCTAATTGCAATTGCCCTGGTGTGAAATAGTGCAGATCTGAACCAAGACAGCATAAAGAGCATGAAGAAACAAATGGTTAAGCCTACATTATTAACCTTAGAACCAGTTATTTTTCTGAAACTGCTTTGAAGACACTGCTTGACATATACTTCACCAGCTCGCCAAGTTCTTTTCCTGCTCATCATTTATTATTTTTAAATTGAGATGTAATATACATAAAGTGCAGCAATCTTAAATACACAAGTCAATGAGCTTGATATATTTATACAGATGTAACTGCCACCCAGATCTAGAGAAAGTACATTTTTTTTCATATCAGAGGGCTTTTCATGTCACCTCCTAGTCAATATCACTCCTCAAAGGTAGCTATTATTTTTATCATCATTGATTAGTTTTGCTTGTTCTTTATGTAAATAGACTGCATAGAGCACACTCCCTTATCTCTTTCTTCTGTGTTGCTGCATGCGATTATAATTCATTCATTTTCATTAATGCATAGTATTTCATTTTATGAATATATCAAAATGTATTTATCTATCCTGTTGATGGGTATGTGTTATTTTTTTTCCAGTTTGTGGCTATTTTGAATAAAGGTTCATCATTTTCTTATCTTAAATTGTTCCATGAGTCCTACTTGGACTCTAAAAGGCAATTATATTGCAAAAAGTCTTGGGCTTGGAATCTAGCACTGGCTCTGACAGTTATTAGCTTTAAAACGTGGGCAATTTATTCCACAAGTTTGTCTCAGTGTTTTCAGCAAAATGTGGATAACTCTCTGAACTCACTCGATCCTAAAAACCAAGTAGGGCCAGATCTAGTACGTGGGGGATGGATGCCTGCATGAGATTATCAGGAGGGGAGTCTGATTCACTCACTGTTGTAGCTGCTGAGCCTGACACGTATTTAACGCCCACAAACTGTTGAATAAGTAAATGAATGTTAATAATAGTTGATAATTTTACCATTAATCTTCCCTGTCTAAACAATAAGGCTTCCTAGTAGACTTTTCAGTCATATACCAAGCCATTATGGGATTCATGGATAAGTGATTAACATACATATAGTACACAAGCATGTCCTAGTGACTCCTACATTTATCTTAGCTGAAATATGCGATGTGGACGTTGCCCAATTTTTGCTGCTTTCTCAGTCACTGTTTTCTTAACGTGACATTCTACAAATGAGGGACTGTTGTTTGAACAGGCTTTGGGCCCTGTGGAGTGCTTCTCAACACGGACTCTTATGATTGAGAGCAGATGTTACTTCTCCTTGTGTTTGGCTTTTAGTGCCATTTTAATCCCATTCCACCAAATACACTTAGCTCTTCTTATTCACTGTAAATACTTGTAACATTTACCAAATATGTGCATTTGTTTAACATCAGCCAATTTGCGACCTTGTCTTTCAGAAGTACACCTACCTGTACTGCTACTTTTTCTTGAAGCTTCTGGGTAAAGATCCTGTTGTTGCTCATCAGCTCAGTGCCAAAACAACTATTTACTGAGGGAATGATGAAATCAGCCAGATGTTTGGATTTCATGATACAAAAATAACTGCTTTGACTCCTGTAGAAAGAACGACAGGTTTTTGTTTTTGTTAAGAGAGGGGCTCACTCTGATGAAAGCTAATTCTCCCACTTTATGTGAGCCAAAGAGGGAACATTATGATGATAAACAATGAAAATTTGTCAAATTTGGAAACCCATTCCTATGTCCCTCAATTCTGGGTCAAGTTGACTTCTAAGAAATTTTACCTAATCAGTTGTGAGGCTCCTATGAATGGTTAAGGGGCCATTCAACTTTTTGTGCCAAACACCAGACTCTTCTCTCAAATACTAATTAGGCATCTCCTCCTGGGTTTTCTATAGGACATAAAAATGTAACCCATCCCAAACAAACTCTTTTTTTCTAAATTTGCTTCTTCTTTTCTATACCCTTCTTGGTGACTGACAATACTGTTGTACAAACCGGAGGCCTCTCTCCTGGATGTCACCTCACCCACACCACACGGGGCCATATTGAACCTGTGACTTACTTCCGTGGCCCCAGCCTCTTTATCCCTCTCCTCTGCTCCCTCATCTCCCTCTCCCCTTCCACTGTCATAACTCCAGCCCTTTGCGTCATTCTCCTGGATTATTGGTTTTGGTTCCTCTACTTCCAAAATCAACCCCCCTCCTATTTTTTTCTATACTTTTTTAACACATTTTTTTTCTAAAATTAATACTAAACAATGCTATTTCCTCTTTAAAATCTATCATTGTCTTCTCAAAGCATTCAGGGGACATTTATACATGCCTTCTTTGATATGTAAGGGCTCCTTGCATGAGGTGGCCCTGGCTTGGTGTTCCAGGCTCAGCCCCACTTCACTCTGAAAGGTATTTGTCACTCCGATAGTAAACTTTTTCAAAAGTGTCATGCAATGCTTTTTGTGTCCTTGTGTTTTATTTTTCCTTTTAATATTGATATAACTTGTTTATGAATAAATTCTCATTATGCAAAATTTGAGCATCCTAAGCTATGAAAAACATAATATGTGAGTTCCTTTTCTCCCCACTCCAGGCTTCCCCAATGCCATGCTGTTTCAACCCTCTGCATGTACACATATCCTTCTCTTTGTCTGGGAGGCCATTCTTCCATGTTACCTAGCAAATTCCATGTCAGCCTTCAATGCTCAGGTTGAATTCTGGCTGCTCTGAGAAGGCTTCTCTGATCCCCTTTCTAAAATAAGTGTGGGCTGGGCACAGTGACTCCCAGCACTTTGGGAGACTGAGGTGAGTGGATCACCTGAGGGTGAGAGTTCAAGACCAGCCTGGTCAACATGGTGAAACCCTGTCTATCCTATAAATACAAAAAGTTAGCTGGATACGGTGGTGCATAATTCTGGCTACTCAGGAGGCTGAGGCAGGAGAATCACTTGAACCCGGGAGGGAGAGGTTGCAGTGAACTGAGATCAGGCCACTGCACTCCAGCCTGGGCAACAGAGCAAGAATCTGTCTCAAAAATAAAATAAAATAAAAAATAGGTGTGCATCCCTGGGCTTACATTTCACCTTGTACATGCCTGAATGCTAACATTTGCACTTGTCCTGCAATTATTGATTTGCTTGTCTTTCTCCGCAGCTAGAAGACAGGCTTCTTAAAGGAAGGGAAATTTGTCTTGCTTGGCTTTGTGCCCCAAAATCATGCTCAGTAACTGTTTGCTAAAACAATGAATGAGCAAGTTGTTTAACTTGCTGTAGGATCCATTTGCCGCAAGAGGAAGAAAATCGTCACAAGAAAAGGACTTTTGAGTAATGGAAAATGATCTTCTCTACAGTGATATTTTCTTCCAACCTGAAATCAGAGATAGAGAAACATTCCCCATAGCAGCAGCACAAGACAAAAGACATGTATAGGGATGTAAAGAATGTCGGGGAGTGGTGGCTATTCTACGTGGATTAATTAGCTAGCAGTTAGGAAAGTAATTAGAAATAACAACTTCTTTAAGCTTGTGTATGATGACTTCTATGCAGCCTGTATACCAAGGTTTGAACTCTGGAGTTCACATGTGAAGAGTCTGAGATATCTCCACAGTGAAATGTCAGATGCAGTCAGTCTGGCATGGGTTGGCTTGGGGCACTGAGGGTCAGACACTTCAGGAGATAAAAAGAAAATCAGAGGCAGGCAGAGATGGCTCCTGGGCACTCCCTGCTTGAGTTTTAGCAAAGCCTTAAATTGATAAAGTAGTTCATGCAATTCGGACATAATGGCTTCTGAATATTGTTTGTAAATTGCTGAACCTATTTAAGTTAACTTAGCTATATGTATAGAATTTATTCCGTAATGCAAAGTGATCTTTTCCAAACAATGTTAGTTGTTTTGATAAGGTCTCAAGTTAATTAAATCCTAAGATGTTATCAGAATATCACCTGAACCAAAGAGGTACAAATCATATTATCTAGCTCTGCTGGTGACCTGATTGACTAAAGCAATTGAGGAATCCCTACATAGGCCCAATTCATGTCTAAATAAATATGCCTCACAGTACAGGAATAAAAATGAAAAATTATATTAATACAATACTCTGTGAATGTCTACATAACAATACATACACTTTCTTTTATTTTCAAGATACATTATTTTCCCTAGCTGAGCTAAACTGATTATATATAATGTGGTGGTATAACATAATGTCATTATAAGTAAAACAGGCAAAAAAGGACAAATAAAACAAAAACCAAACCCAGAATGCAGAAGTAACGAGATGTCATAGGAAGCAGGGATTGGGAGCCTGGCATGAATTATTATATGGATTGTATTAAAACTGAGGCCAGAAATGAGAGGAAGCCAAGCAAGACTGAACAAGGCTAACAATGACATTTTATGAACAAGTTATAACTATAAAATTTTCATAGCACATTAAATATTGAATAATGGCTTTTAAGGAAAGATAAATATCAAGAGGTCAAGAGGTTGAGAAAGGTGAGTGAATATAAAGGAATGAGGGTCCATGCATCCCTGTATTTAGTTTTTTCAATGTTGCTAATTTTAAAAAGCCGATGCACTGAAAAATGAATAAAAGTTAATTGATTGTAAGGAAAACATATTAACAAGACAAAATTATTGAAATTTAATATAAATCACATAGTTAATTTTCTTGTGACAGTAAGAAATATTTTAAATGCAGTATCTTGTGCAAAGGGAGGTCTACAAAACTGCTTCCCATGTTCTGAGTGAAAGAAATATACCCCTGAATTTTCTTCCCATTCTTTCAGTGCTCACATCACCCCATCTTCCTCTTACCCTGTCCAGTGAAACCATTTTCTGCTGACGTATTGGTGGCCTCCTTTTTGCCAAATTCCAATGGAGTCCTTCAACTTTTCTTATTAACTGACATCTCTGACACAGCTGACCATTTTCAACTTCTTGAAAATTTCTCTTCTCTTGATTTATCTTCGGTCTTTCTTCGGTGATTTTCTTCATGCCTCTCAAAGTTCTCATTTCCAGGTTTCCTTACTAGATTCTTTTTCCTAAACTAGCCCTTGCATTTTTATATATACTAAACTATCAGCTCTCTTCTACTATCCCATGGGCTCTCTGAGGTCTTAGCCACTTCCAAGGTTTCATCCATCAATTACACAGCACTGACACGCCACAATTTGCCAGTTACCTCTACTGTCTCCACTCTGTTCTCGTTTGTTCTGCCGACTGCTCAGATTCCCCATGTGGGTACCTCATTATTTTCTTAAAATTGACACATTTTTCTCTACCCCAGATTCTCTTTCTCATTAATATCTCATCAGAAATGGCTCCATAGTTCACACCGTAAATTGCTGAAGGAAACTTGTGTTCATCTTTGATTCTTCCTTCCTTTTTACCCACCATGTCAAATGGTCATCGAGTTCCGTCAATGCTACATTCTAAGGTTTGGTTTTTAAATACATCTCCTCCACTTTTTCTTCTTGCCAGCCTCTTAGCCCAGACCTATGTTCTCTCTTGCCTGCACTAGTTTCTGCAGGTGAGTTAGAATCATGGCCTCCTTAATGATCTTTCTGTTGTCTATCTCTCCCTCTAGCCATTCATTGTCCACGTTTCTTCCAGAGTCGTTCTGCAGAAATGCAATAAGGATCGTGTCACTTTCCAGATTTAAATCCTCAAATGGTTCTCAATCACAGTGTAGCTGAAGTCCAAACCACTCAGCAGGGCAATAAAAAACAAACAAAAAACAAACAACAGCAACAACAACAGACATTCGTGCTTTATTCCCCCAAGTCCACCAATTATACACAGGTTGACCACTTCCCTTCCCCACCCACAAAGTTGATTCCTTGTCTTATATTTTGCCTTTTGGTTTGTTGTCTTTCCGTCCGTTTTCTGCCTGGTGAAATTCTCCTCGTCCACTCAGATACAACTCACAAATTTCCTTCTTTAAGAAGCCTTTCTTGTGGGTAACTCTTAACTTGGCTGCTTCATGATCCTGTGCACATGCCCCAATCATAGCACCAGACAGACAGTCTTGTGACCATCTGTTTACCCACCCGTTTTTCCCATTAAGCAGAGATCTTAACATTTTTTCAGATGTGACACATTTCACAGATGACATTCAATAGTGCAACACATTTCCACCAGTATTCCCAATGAGGTGGCTATAACTCCACCATTTTTTCTCCAATCCAGAAAACACATTAATAGGAGTGAGAATGACAGATGATAATGACCTTGGATCTGTCCATGCACATATGCATGTGAATTTATTTGTATTTGGAAAATCATTTAGCACTCTCATTTCGAAATCAGACTGCCCAGGTTTCAATTCTGGGTTTATAATTTATTGCCCAGGGCCTGTAATATATTATTTAACCCATATCAGCCCAGTTCTTTCTCTGTATAACAAGAAGTATAATAGTAAAAAGGACTCTTGAGAGAATAAGAAAAATTAAAAAAAAAACTAATTCATGTGACTCACTTATACAATGGTAGGAATATGAAGTGTTCCCAGTAAATTTTAGCTATTATGATTATTACTACCACTGTTTGGTATAGATGGGTCAATTTCTCCTTCAGTGGATCAAAGTAACTCACCTTTATTTTCCTGCTACAGAATCTGACTTCACGTGAGTACATTTGTGAAGAGACAGAAATGATTATCCCCGAGGCTTGTGTTACTCATGAAATTGGAAAAATAATGCCCACAATATTGGACAAAACATAAAAATAACACTATTTGAGATCATCGCATGCATAAGGCTTGTGCAGTAGGCATTCTATGTTCCTTCCCTTCCCCCAACCAAACCTGTGAGCCAGAGGTAAAAAAGAGGACAAAGCTCTTCAAATCCGTGGAAGCAGAACCGTGTTCAGAGACCACAATGAGATCGGCTTTGCTCAGCTATATAAAGAGAAAAACACTTTACCAGGAGAGGCTCCATCAGCCTGAACACCGAAGAGAAAGAAACAAATGTGGTGATTGGAAAGGAAATTCTTTAAGTGTGAATTGCTCCGAGTACAATATAAACCTTGTCAGTTATGGGATTCCAGCTGTTGTTTTATTGCCTTTAATTTCCCATTAGTGGTTCAATGTCTGGGAAAGGTATCCGGCCTCCAGGAGGGAAACTAAGGGCTAAGGTCGGAATTGTTGTTCCTGTCTCCGCCAACATTTTGAATAGTGTTTGAAGAAAGCCATTCAAACGATTATCTTATGCCTAATTCTTATAAGGAGGGTGTGTGACTAAAATAAGCTCTTCAGGTGCCCTTTCTTCCTCTCCTATGGCTCTTCCTCTACTCTTATTTTACCCTCACCAAAAAATGAGATGCTGAAGTAATACAAAAAGGTCATTATAATAAAGCCTTATACTGGTAGCTATGCCTTGCCTGGGGTGGTGTGGGGATGGAGGGGGATGCAGTGTGTGGCAGTAGAGAATGGGCTTTCTTATCTCATCTTACCTTTCCTGATCCATGGAGTAAGCATCTTCCAAATGTGTAATACCAAAAGGGAGGTGTTTCAGTGGGTGTACTTTGATTCTACCACTTACCCAACAGATTGCTGGGGGGGATCTAGCCGGTGGAATTAAGTTATGTGTACTGCCACAGTATAATAAGATATTCATTTCTTGATCATTATGAAATCTATTAGTGTCTGTACTTCATCCTAGCTGCAGACTGAAGCATGAGGGGACAAGCATTTAAACCAAGATAGGGCTGGACGCAATAGCTTATGCCTGTAATGCCAGCACTTTGGGGGGCTGAGATGAGAGGATTGAGGCCAAGAGCTCGAGGAGAACCTGGGCAACATACTGAAAGCCTGATTCTACCATTTTTTTAAAATTGGCTGGATGTGGTGGTGAGTGCCTGTAGTCAGCTACTCAGGAGGCTAAAATGGAGGATAGTTTGAGCCAGGAGTTCAAGGCTGCAGTGAGCCATGATCACACCACTTCCCTCCAGCCTGGGCAATAGAGCAAGACCCTGTCTCTAAATAAATACATGAATGAATAAACTAAGATGGAAAAAATTGATAGATACGTATTTTGGACCTACAGTTAAATCTGTTTAGTTTATATCATCACACTTATTCTTGCAGTATTCATGTGAGGTATAGAGTAGTATTCTTCACATTTTGAGACCAGGATTTAAAGATTCTGAGAAGCGGAGACCCATAGCCATTAAGTAGAAGGGATGGAACTCAAACTTACATTTTATTAAATAAAAATTCTTTGCTCTTCTATCTGTCCAACTTTCCCGAAAGAGGACAGTCAAATTTCTTCTCTCTTCTGAACCTGAGAGTTTGCATTGCTAAGAAACTTTAGGCAGTAAGAGGGCGAGCTACTCCCTGTCATCAGTGTAAAGGGGGCTACATCTTCAGATGTAAATTTACCACCACTTAGTTTATGCATGCAGAGACAGTCATTTATTGAGTCTTTCAGGGCTGAATACAAGCTTATTATTTGTACCTCCCATCAAATACATTGAGATTTCTACAGAAAAGATCAAAAAGACTCCCTTTTTTGTATGTCTGATTTTCAAATCTTTCTGTGGAGTTTCAGGGAGTCAGGTAATGAAATGCAGGTGTATTCCTCTGACAGCCAGAATGAGAAGGTTACAAATATTTGGTTAGAGTATTCAGCACTTATAAATGCTAACCTTGTAATAGCAGCATTCTTATTGCTCCAAATCCTTGAGTCAGGATTTCCTGGTCCTGAGCTCTAATATGACCTGTATTTTTCCTGTTTAGCCACAGACGCAATGGTCACCTTAAAGTGCCCACAGGTTAAATCAATTGCAATAGGAAGATATAACATATACAAGAAAACACACACTAGCAGTTAATACCCGAAAGGCCAATTGAATTCAATGAGAATTTTTATTGGAATCTGTGGCTGAAGAGCAATCACTTAGCTTCTGTTCATGGCCTATGTTTGAGAGAAGCAATCACAACTATTAGTTGGGGCATATTGTTTTCTATTAAGCAATACATAAATATTGTTGATCCTGTCTATACTACTAGACCCTACTTAATTCTACATTTTTCAACTCTTTCCAGTTAAGGGATGGGTTCTTATGGTGTTTTGTTTGTAATCTTGTAACTTATACAAGGTTAAACATGACAATTCCATTATAAACAATGACATTGCCATTACAAACCCATTCCCCAGCTGGCTTAAAAAATATATATATACGCACATATATATGTGTGTATGTGTATTTGTATATACACACACACACACACACACATGTATATGTGTATTGCCAAAATGCAGTATTTTGTGTGTCTGTGTATATATATATATGTATATATATATACATATATATATATGTGTGTGTGTGTGTGTATATATATAAATACATATATGTGTGTGTATATATATATATAAATATATGTGTGTGTGTATATATATGTGTGTGTGTATATATATATCCTAAATATATATATATGTATTATATATATATGTACATATATATGTATTTTATATATATAAATATATATGCATATATTTATATGTATATATACATATATGTATATATATATGTATATATATTTAGGATATATATATATGTATTTAGGATATATATATATATATTTTTTGGACCTATATTTAACTATAGGTCCAAAATATATATATATATATATTTATATATATATACACACACACATATATATATTTTTATATATATACACACACATATTTATATATATACATACACGCAGACACACAAAATGCTGTATATATATATATATATATATATATATATATATATATACATACACACACACACACACACACACACACAGAATACTGCATTTTGGCAATATTTTCCCCATACCATTACATAGTAGATAACAAAATTCGAAATACTACAGTTTTTTAGAGATGACTGTCACGTATACTCCCTGAGCAGGGTTGAGGCAGATGGCGGTGCAGAAGGGGTGGGAGACCTCGCCTCCCATGTTCTCAAAATGCAGAGCAAAACAGGCCTTATTCTGCCAAAGCCATGTGATGTTTGGACCCAAATAAAGTTGGACCTTGTCCTCTGTTTCTCCATCTTTTCCCCACCTTCTGTGTGGAGACCGTTGCCTCTTAGTTACCATTCTGCTGTGCAAATTCTGCCAATATTGGCATGTGTATGTGGCCCAAAGTGGAGAATGCAGACCCAGAAGGAAGCACACCAGTCACTCTCTCTCTGCAAGCCAGAGCAGAGGTCACCTCAGGTATAAAGTTATCCCCAAGATAGAAATTCTAAAATTCCCTTCATTAAAAATTTTTTGCCAATTCATGATCTGGCAATTTTTCTCTTTATGTCTAACTACTAGTCATATCTCCGTGATATGTAATTACTGATTTTATAAAAATTAATTCAGTCGTCCAAGTGGTTGGTTCTTGTGCCAATCATATTGAGAGGCAGAATTTTAGTCATTAGGGACATGAGAAAACTTCCATTATCAGCTCTAAACAATGATTTGGTTTGATCCTTTGGTCTTAATTACTGTCACTGATGCTTTCATACCTATAATTACAGAAGACTATATCATGGAAGCAAATTTCATAGTGATCCTAACAATAGAAATATGAATAGAAACTTTAATTTAAAAATGTTCGAGTGACATTCTCCTCGCAGCAGCTGGAAGCATCTGTATTAACTTTTTGTTGGTTTTATGATTTTGCTTCTTTTGGAGGACTCAAAGGATATAGGGAAAAGTGGTAATCTGATGTTTTTCTACTTTATTCTGTCATTTTAGAAAGCAAGTTTAAATTAGATATGCAGGTTTCTTATCTCTTTGACCAAAACTGTGGAGAAACAGAGAAGTGAAACATGACCATAGCCCTCTCCTGGCAAAATTTTGAAGTGATTGGAAAGCACATGCCTCCATGCCTTTCCTTGCTAAGCCCCTTCTCCTTCTAGTTTTTTTGTCTCTCTATCCCTCAGTGATGTTATGCTTACTATGTCTTAGTCCCTGCCAACACTTGCTCTTCAGCTGTATCCACACTGAACTAGAGGGATGCATCTTCATTCAGTTTATTTTAAATCAAAGTCTGTGAATCACCTCTCTTAAGAGAATTGCCTTTTATTTCTTATCTATAAATACTAAGAGGGAAGCTTTGAAATTGTTTTAGAATGAGGAGATGCAGAGCTTTCGTGAACCTTGAAAATGTCTGATTCATTCTTATAATTCATCCATTTATCTACTTTTTAATTAAAAAAAAAAATCTAGACCGGAAGCAGTGGCTCACGCCTGTAATCAGCACTTTAGGAGATTGAGGCAGTGGATCACAAGATCAAGAGATCAAGACCATCCTGGCCAACATGGTGAAACTTCATCTCTACTAAAAATACAAAAATTAGCTGGGCGTGGTGCCACACGCCTTTAGTCCCAGCTACTCGGGAGGCTGAGGCAGGAAAGTCGCTTGAACCGGGAAGACAGATGTTGCAGTTAGCCAATATCATGCCACTACACTCCAGCCTGGTGACAGAGTGAGTCTCTATCTCAAAAACAACTAACAAAAAAAAATTCTGAATGTCTCTATGCTCTGGGTGCCATAGCAGGTGTTGGTAATAAATAAAATATAGTTTCTTTTTGAAAGCAACTTATCCTATAAATCTAGTAAATGGGGAAGTAAATGTAAATACAGTCATATAATTGAATTCAAATTTGCAGATGCAATTATATTGCCTTTGCAGAGTGCAGTGCAGATGAAAAAGAGAGTAGAATTTAGTACATCGAATGAGAGAAGTCAGACGAGACTTCACAGAGAAGGTTATATTTGAGCAGAATCTTAAAGGAAAAGTATGTGTTTACCAGGAAAGCAGAGGGGAGAAGGGCATTCAAGGCAAAAAAGTTGGGAGGATAAGGGAGGAAAAGATATTCTAGAGATAGAAAAATCACAAGGGCATAAGATAGTATTGCACTTTCAGGGACCTACAAGGAGTTCATTTAGCTAGAATGTGAGATGCAAACAAGAAGAAACTTCATGGGAATTGATAAATCTTGAAAGGAAGTTAGGGGCTATGTGTGCTATGTCAGTGTTGTTTGCTCTGAATTAATTTCTGGCGTTTGTGCAACCCTAGATGTATCCATTTAACGGTGACTCTTAAGGTAGGTATTTTGTGTAACAGTACTCCAGACGTAACGATGTTCCCATTTCTCTGGTAAGCTTCTTGGAAATGGCAAGAAGCTTGAGCTTGTTTGATGGGAAAGACCTTGAAGGATTTTAGACAGAAAAGGAACACGACCAGAAGTGCTATGTTGGCAGCAAGGAGAATAGGTTGAAATAGGACAAGCCCGAGAGCACATCAATGACAAATACTTGAAACATCCCACACAACAGAGTCTGAATACAGTTGGTAACAACAAGAAAGCTGCAGGAGACCTTAAGCAGACAGAATCAATTGGATTTGGCCACCAATTAAATGTGAAGCAGTCTTGGGGAAATTTCAGGTTTCTGATGAGAATGTTGCATGGTATGGCATTTCAAATAAGTCCAAGTCTGTAGGAAAAGATGAGCAAGATGAGGGCATGTGGAACTGGGGATGTCAGTGAGACATCCAGGGGAACTGTTTTGTAGACATTAAATTACAGGGGTCTGATGTTAGGCCATTCTTGTATCACTGTAAAGAAATACCGGAGGCTAGGTAATTTGTAAGAAAAGAGCTTTAATTGTCTCACATTTCTGCAGGCTGTGCAGCAGCATAGCAGCCAGTGTCTGCTTCTGGAAAGGACTCAGGAAGCTTCCAGTCATGTCGGAAGGCAAAGGGGGAACAGGCACATCACATGGCAAAAGCAGGAGCAAGAGAGAGACGGGGGAGGTGCCAAACACTTTTAAACAACTAGATCTCAAGAGAACCCACTTGCTATTGTGAGAACATTGCCAATGGGATGGTACTAAGCCATTTATGAAAAACCCACCCCTTGATTTAATCACCTCCCCCAGCCCCCACCTCCAACGTTGGGAATTACAGTTCAATATGAGATTTGGGTGGGGACACAGATCCAAACCATATCAGGTCTGGTGCTCAGAAAATGGGCTGAGTAAGGCTGGAGGTACACATTGGAGAGTCACTGGCATCAAAGCGGCAAACCACTCAATGGAAGTAATTATCCAACAAGCATTTGGAGAGAGAAAAGCATCAATGTTGAAACCCTGCTGTGTGAAGACATTTAAGAAGGGAGAAGAGTTACCACCAGAAGAGGTCAAGAAAGAATTGTCAGAGGTATACAAAGAAACCTAAGAGTTGAGAGTAAGGAGAGGAGTTATAGAAAATAATATAAGAACCAGCCAGGCACGGTGGCTCACGCCTGTAATCCCAACACTTTGGGAGACCGAGGTGGGCAGATCAAAAGGTCAGGAGTTCAAGACTAGCCTGGCCAACACTGTGAAATCCCATTACTACTAAAAATACAAAACTTAGTCAGGCATGGCGGCATGCGCCTGTAATCCCAGCTACTCAGGAGGCTGAAGCAGGAGAATCATTTGAACCTGGGAGGCAAAGGTTGCAGTTAGCTGAGATTGTACCACTGCACTCCAGCCTGGGCAACAGAGCGAGACTCCATCTCAAAAATAAATAAATAAATAAATAACCATAAGCAATAAAATAATTAAATCAGAGTTTTAATGACACAGAAAAATACTTATTTGGAAAGAAAGAAAAGGAAAGGGGGGAAGAAAAAGGGGGACACAGAGAGAAGCAACACAGTAAAAAGGCTTTGTTCTTTGTGAACTTTTTTCAGTAAAAATACCAACTAGACTCCCGGCTAATGTGGCAGTGACAGGAAAAGGTTGCATTAGCCAGAAGAGATGAGAAGGGACATTTTCACATCTGAGTTTGGAACTCGATGTGCATGAAAGGGGGTGTCAAAAGATGAAGTCAGCATCTAGGCCGTGCTAAGGAGCTTGAACTTTGTCTCAAAGGAAACATCAAAGCATTTTAAGCAGGGCAGAGATAAATCCAGGGTGGTGCTTTAGAAAGAACATTCTGACAGCTATGCAGAGGAAGCCTGGACCGGAACAGGCTTACAAAAGGAGATCAGTCAAGCGGTTGGTGAAATCCCAGCCAGGGAAGATGAGATCCTTCATGAGGGTATGCCAAGTGGGTACCAACCCCATGACTGCTTTGAGATTTTCTTATCTGTCTTTGATAGAGTGTGGCTTGTTGGTCCATCCTGGGGATTCTAATAATAGCCATCAGTATGAGCAGCCAACAAATTGCCCAACTTGCTCAGAAGGCAGATACTAAGCCTTGCTGCTACTTGGTATGACCATTCTTGGCTTTCAGCAGAGCAGTGTTTCTGCTCTCCGCTTCACCATGCCACAGCTGTAGTCTTGAAGAAGGACTGTGATTTCAGCACCACACAGCTGTTCAGCTCAGCTCTAGAGGTGCATTTGCATCTGAGCTCTATGAATGGCACCCAACAAAGGCTTGCAGTATGCAGCTTTTAGCCCTTAAAGGGATTTTCCACTCCCCCACTCCAACACCATCCCCACATAGGAGAATTACTAACAGTAATTCTGCAATCTTCTTGACCTATATTTTAAAGCTGTGGTTCTCAACCAGAGGCAATTTTGCTGGCCCAGGGGACATGTGACAGTGTCTGCAGACATTTTGGTTGTCACGACTGGGAAGAAAGGGGCAGAGTGTCACTGGCATCTGGTGGGTAGAGGTCAAGGATGTTGCAAAATATTCTACAATGCGCTGGACAGTTTCCCACCTGCCCCATCCCCCTACAACAAAGAATTATCTGGCTCTAAATGCCAGTAGTGTCAAGGTTGAGAAACTATATTCTAAAAAGCTGGACAATTATTTCTTAAAAACAAACATTTTATTTCATCGCTTATCACAAAAACATATTTATCAGGTTATCTCTTTCCAGCCATCCTGTAACTACTATGAAGTGAAATGAAGAACTGAATAAGTTGTCTGGCTATGTCCAACCAAAGATTTAAAAGAATTTTTACTCAATTATTAATACTCTAATTATTTTTTTTAATTTAATGGTTTGGAGTGTCCCTAAACGTGCTGGAAATATTTACTGTACTTTCAGCTTTGGACTGTGAATTGATTAATAAAACAAAAGTTGAAACATGCAGATAGGTTATCTTATGAGATTTGGGCCGAAAATATTAGCATTTTCAGGTACCTGTAAGCTTAGGTTATCTTACTAGATTTGGGCGAAAAATATTAGTATTTTCAAGTACCTGTAAGCTTTTTCTATATATACTTAAACTCTCGTAAATCAGAAAAGACATCATTCCCCTCTTACCCACTCCACTGAAATAGGATCCAAAAAACAAATGCCCTGACCTTCATATTTATACATTGAGATTCAGCCAACAGGTATAGGGCATAGATCCTATTGAGAAATAGCCATCATACAATAGTTTCTCTCTAGAATATTAGCTTCATTTTGTTTTATTTTACTCAAAAAAGAGATTGTTTGCAAGCTATAATCCTCTCTTCCGGGATATTTCAAGGAAAGAACAAATTCTGGCAGAATGCAATAGATCTATGCCTCTATAAGGCAGAAGACAATTCACACATCCCACAACTACTAAAAATGTATTAGGTTTATATTAGAAAGATAATCTGTCTTCTCAGCAAAGTTTCACTTGTTTTTTTGCCACATTCTGACTTCCGTTTTTTTCTAGCCATTATGTATAATGTAAGAAAATGAAATTCAAACAGAACCCTGCATTTATCATAAACTAAAACTAAAACATATGTCATCAGGGCAGGTATTGAAGCATTCAACAACTCAAGTGAATCGTAAAAAAAAGTGTTATCTAGAAGGATTATTTTATACTGTGGTAAATGAACTCCTTAGAATTACTATGGGAACCAATGAGTCACACAGGAGCCCCAGAAAGGTAGACAGGGCGGAGTAGGAGCCCACTGCATTCTTCCTTTTGGCAGCATGCTGATTGGGACCTTTGTCTAAATTGCATCTGCAATTGCTTTTCAGTGTCATGTTGGAATTCCTAGAAGGGCACTCTGGCACCATATTTTCCCTTCTGACTTTGAATAGGATTACCATGAGAGGCAAAGTTCTAAAATGTACTAAAGTCATTTTTTTATGATTAAAACATTTTCAAATAAAATGAAAATCTGATAGGATTGTAGAGAAAGCTGTTGTTGTTTGCTTTGGAACATACTCCTAATCTTTGGGTATAGGACTTCAAAATAAGGGGAGCACAGCCATTTAGACAATAGTCTGTGTTATTAAATATCCTCCACTCTGAGCTTGTTTAATAATCCATGCATATCTCTGCCACTGCGTTTATCATATTAAATTTGAATTATCCCTTTATGTGCTGTCTCCATTAGAGTGGAGGATTTTGAGATAGGGACTATGTATTTATCCATGTTTCATTCCCAATGCCTGGTCCAATTACAAAAATGAATAAAGGCACAGATAGGTGGATGGAATGGAACTGAGCACTGAGAGATAGCATTGAAAATAGGTCGGAGGTGGCATTGATTTGGGCTCAGAGCTAGCTGGAGCATATACTATTAATGAATTTTTAGAGAAAACAGTCAAAGCATAAGGGTAAAACATATTTAGAAAATGCTGAGTTGTTTCTTGTAAACTGAAAGACTTTGAGTTCATAATTTGTCCATATGCACTGTGAAATTTTGAAGAGAAATAGAGCATATAATGTTTCAGAAATTTATTTGACCACATCACACCCATTAACTATTTCAGAAATGGTGTTTGGTGAAATGTCATTTAGAAAGCACTGGCCTGCATCCAGAGGCCTTCTTTAGTGAACCGTCTTTATTTTATTTCATTAATGTTATTATTATTATTACTGTTTTTAGAGACAGGGTCTCGCTCTGTTGCCCAGGCTGGAATGTTGATGTGTGATCAAAGCTCATTGCAACTTCAGCCTCCTGGCGTCAAGTGAGCCTCCCTCTTTGGTCTCCCAAAGCACTGGGATTACAGGCATGAGCCACCATGCCCTGTCCACTGCACCATCTTTAAAAAGAAGTCCAGAGCTATTGGTGAGAGAAATAAAAAGAAGAACATAGGAACTTGAAAGGTTAGGTTTGGGAAACTTAATTTTCAGAGTGAGTACTGTGGGTTTGCAGAAAAGGTAAATTATTTTTAGAAAACTATGCATTGGGTAAGTGCCAAGCTTCAGTTAAAAAAAAGAAAAAACACAAAAAACCATAGAGATTTGGAGAAGTAGGGTTCTTAAGTCAAACTAGTGACAAGATACCCAATTGTACTTATTTTTAATACATTTTTAATCCTCCATAGTTATATATGAAAGTGGCCTTAACAACTGTTTTTTCTTGCCTAATCAATGACCAAAATACCTTCAAATCACTACCTCAGTGATGTCATCTCTTAAGACTCTTTGCCTCTGTCTTCCCGCTTTAGCCACATGAAATAATTGCTGTCCTTCAAACACACTGATCACAGTCTCATTTTGGGGTCCATGTGTCATTTTTTCCCCATGCCTGAAAAACAATTCCCTAAGTACCACTGATTATTCTGCTCTCCCAAGTGGCACTTCCTCAAAGATTCCTTCTCTAGCTAAAATATCCTGCCACCACTCTCCCTTAATCTTATTTACTTTTCTTCATCATGCTTACCACTGCCTGAAATATTGCATATATGTGTATGGTTTATTTTCCTTTACAGGAGTATAATCTTAATAAGGGGATCCGATGTTAAAGGTATAAAGACAAATAAGAGACAGTCCTTGCCTTCATGGAGCTTCCAGGCTTAGCTGAATATAGGTCCCTCTCTGTCCTCCATTGCCTGGACACCCCAGTCCTAATGGAGACTCCTTAGCATCTGTGACAAACTAAGAAAACTAAGAATGGTTCAGTCATACCAAATTTTGCACAAATTTGCCAAAGATGTGAGAAAATCCTAGTCATAGAACTTCCTCACAATGTGATTGTGAATTAAACACACCTTTGTAAAAGGTGAAATATCGTAGAATGACATATTTATTATTATTATTAGTGTTGAACCAGCACTTACTTTTTATTTATGCTTGCATTTCTGAGCTAAACTAATAAATTCATCTTTCAAATGAACAGCTTGTCTCTAGGCATAAATTGGGTACATTCAGAAACACAATAGCAATTTCAGGCTCACCAACTTTTAGAATTCTATTGCTGGAAGGGACCTCAGAGATCACCTAGTGCAACCCCCTCATTTTCGTATTTATGCTTACGGCACTAATTATTACAATCTACCGCAGTGAACAGTGGTCAGTAGGCATTAACAGACCCAGAGGAGTGCTCTACCAACTTGGTCTCTAATTGGTGGTTGCAACTTAATCTTGGCATAAGAGAAGGAATTATTTTTTCTTTACTATAAACATATAACCTGGGTCTACATAAAGTGCTTCTTTCCATATTGAAGAATGAGATAGTGGGAGAAATTATGCATTAGATATTAACTGAGCTTGCCTGTCTTTGCCAAATCACATTTTGTCATTTGGAGAAAATAATCTGGATTGAAAATTGTTCATTTAATGTTCTGAGCCATTCTGAGATAAATATTCTGATGTGAAAATTCAATGGACTGCATGATCTAAAGGAACATTCAAACAGAAAGTAGTCAAATCAATAGTGCAATGATCACACCAGAGCAAGATAAATGTGTTCTTTTATCAAGACACATTTCAGGAGCCAGGGTGGCCTTCCTTGATAATTCACTTCAAAAATCAGCTTGTGGAAATGAGTGCAGACATTTGTCAGTGACTCTGAGGATTTGAAGAAGTCTCTGCACTATTTTTATAATTCCACTATCAATTTTTTTAATCCCCTGCTATAAAGTACAAATGTCATTAAAGGGTCATTTTTTTTTTAATTGCTGTTGTTGGAGAGTGGATAAGAAGTGAACGTTATCAAAATTTTACCTCTTTCTTTCTCTCTCTTTCTTTCCTTGCATCCTTCCTTCTCTTCCTTCCTTCCTTCCTTCCTTCCTTCCTTCCTTCCTTCCTTCCCTCCTTCCTTCCTTCCTTCTTCTCCTTTTCTTTCTTTCCTTTCTTTCTCTTTCTTTTTCTTTCTTTCTTTCCTCTTTTCTTTCTCTCTTTCTTTCTCTTTCTTCCTTCTTTCTTTCTTTCTTTCTTTCTTTCTTTCTTTCTTTCTTTCTTTCTTTTTCTCTCTCTTTCTTTTATTCTTTCTCTCTCTCTCTTTCTTTCTTTTTTTCTTTCTTTCTTTCTCTCCTTCTTTCTTTCTCTCCTTTCAAGAGTCCCACTCTGCTGCCTAGGCTGGAGTGCAGTAGCATGATCTCGGTTCACTGCAGGTTCCACCTCCCCGATTCAAGCGATTCTCATGCCTCAGTCTCCCAAGTAGCTGGAATTACAGGCGCAGGCCACCGCACCTGGCTAATTTTTGTTCTTTTTGTAGAGACAGGGTTTGACCATGTTTCCCAGGCTAGCCTGGAGCTCCTGGCCTCAAGTGATCCACCCACCTCAGCTTCCCAAAGTGCTAAGATTACAGGTGTGAGCCACTATGTCCAGCCCCCTTTTTATTCTTCATTATTTTCATCAATTAAATTTAAGATGACTGAAATATTCTTATAACCATAATTATTACTTAAAATTTGCATATCTGACCTAAATTTTTATTATAATTGGTTTTAAATTTTAAAAAAAGTTTGCAAGGAGCAGGATTGATCAATTGAACATATAAAGGATAGCAAAATAATACTCTTGACTTGGATATAAACTCTATTATATGTTGGAGTTTATATTTATATATACTGCACACTAAAAAAACCTTTTAAAACTTGTACAATGTTTAAATGGCTTTTTAATTCTACAATGCACCACATCTGGTTTAACTGATTCTTACCAGCATTCACGTGTCACTTTGGGATGGTGGGCAGAGGCTAAACTGTTTAGCAAATGGATACTCCACTAAAGCTCCACTGTTACAATTGAACAGGAACAACAGCACTCAAGCATCAAAACAGCATATGACTAATAACTCCAGGCAATACACTGCCTTAGATATAGATCTGTGTTTTGTAATGAAAATGTAATCATAAAACTTAGACTGGATTTTCTATCCTGCTAAGCCAAGTTACCATCAACAAACATGTTAATACTTGACAGCACATTTCAGCACCTTAATGTCAGAAAATAAGGGCATGCCAATTTTATTCAGATCTCAACGAATTCCACCTACTTAGGCATCTCCCAGCTTGTGGGTTAAATGTAATTTTAAAATTCTGATTGTGCAATAATTGATAGTCATATTTTAGGAATTGTGTTTCTTTTTTTTTTTTTGAGACAGAGTCTTGCTCTTGTTGCTCAGGCTGGAGTGCAGTGGCGCGATCTTGGCTCACTGCAACCTCCACCTCCCGGGTTCAAGCAATTATCTTGTCTCAGCCTTCTGAGTAGGTGGGATTACAGGCACCCACTGCCACGCCTGGCTAATTTTTGTACTTTTTTAGTAGAGATAGGGTTTTGCCATGTTGGCCAGGCTGGTCTCGAACTCCTGACCTCAGGTGATCCTCCCACCTGGACCTCCCAAAGTGCTGGGATTACAGGCATGAGCCACTATCCCCGGCCGGAATTGAGTTTCTTATTCAAAAGGCAAATAGTAATTTATAGTAAAGGTTTTTTGTTTTGTTTTGTTTTAAAATAAAATGTGTCTAATGTTTCACAGTTAAAAATGCTCTGTGGCTTATTTAACAAGAATATTTTGTAATAGAATTATTCTATTCCTCTTTTTCCTTCTCATGTCCTATGTTATACCTTAGCCCATGTGTCAAGACAAATGTTTCCTATTAACAAGATTGCTTTATAAATTTTAGGACTTATTTTTAGTCATTCATTCCAAAGACATTTATTAAGTTTCTTTTCTAGGGCAAACAACACTGTTAGGTGCTCAGGCTATAAAAATGAATAAAACAGAGTCCCTTCTCACTGAGAGCACACAGGATAGACGTTCATGTAAACAGGTACCCACAATACATTTTCATAAATAATGTAATCAAGTCAGGAACAGACAGTGGAAGTTCACCCTCACCCCCAGCCGTCTCTCTCCTAGCCCCCACTCCCTACTGACCGCAGTATGTGATGCTCCCCTCCCTGTGTCCTTATGTCCTAATTGTTCAACACCCGCCTATGAGATGGTGGGCAATATTTTTAAGAACCTTAAACAGGCTGTGCCAAACTAGATGGACTTTATCCTGGCAAAATGAAATGGTACATGGTATTAAAATACTAATTTAGACATTTAAGATTGTTTTTTCACTTGTCAGTTAAAAAAAAAATAACGATTCAGTTGACTTAACTTACTTTGCACATGTTTCCAAGAATTACTTTAACACCAGAATCACATCTGTGGAAAACAATCTGAGCCCAAGACTGCAGTCTAAATGCACAGGGTTTCTCTGAATGACAGTGTCCAAGAGACTCACACAAAGCCCTTATCCTCAATCCTCAAAAAGATTAATGCCCAGAACAAGTTTGGAAGATCAATTAGGGAACGTCAGAACAAAGCCAAGACTTTTTCTGGTTTTTGGCCGGACCTATACAACGGTGGAGTAGGCAGATGGCTGCATGTTGATATTTATGGAACATTAAAATAAATACTATCTCCAAATATCTAACATCCACAATTGAGTTTGTTGAGGTGGGCAAGGCACTGTCCCCTGAAATCGCTGTTAAAGCACTAGCATCTTGCCTAGGAGTTACTGTATGAGCATATTAGCATCAGGTGCCCTGGACACCTAAAGGATACCAGGTATTCAATTACCTCTCAATTGGAAAGGAAAGGTAAGTAAATTTGGATCTGAGATATCGCCTTCCCCACACTGGCCAAAGAGTGGTATGGCAGAAAGTTCAAAGGAGGCAGAAAGTTTGGGTAGGACTAGGGAGAGATGTGAATATGCTTTTGTTTCTTCTGACCCAACTATCACATCTATCATCTTTCTGAAGTTTAGAAGCCTGAGTCACTAAAAGTCATAGAAACTGAATTGGGGGAAACAGAAGCAAAAAAAAAAAAAAAACACTTGCAGCTAAGTACATTCAGGTGTCTGCAAGGTACCAGGTGATAGAGTTAAGTTAACTCCTTTTCCAGATGGGAAAGGACCGTCAGGTCTCCCTACATCTTTGTCATTTGGTTTGGGTACCATCTACCTTCCTTTTTGGCATCATTTCGTTCTACTTGTCCCCTGGAATGAAAAGATCTTTCTTATATAAACTCAGTAATTTATCTCTCTGAGTTCAGACTGACTTCACAGTTGCTCCCATCCAGTGTCCTAGAGAATTCCAAGGCTCCTGGCAGGGTCTGACCAGTCCGTGGCAGCTTTTGTGATATGCTGGTCACTGTCTGACACCTGTCACCAGCCAGCTTAAGGCTGAATGTCTCTAGCTCCCTGCAGTTGACCTCATTGGTGGTCCTGCTTCATGTTGTACTATTCTCTGCCTTGTCAGCCCTCTGTGACAGCTTAGGGCAGAGTCCTCCTCTTCTCCCATATCAAATCCCTTTGTATCCTTCTTTCCACATGGTGTCCGTTCTGGTTGAATGTAGAAAAAACATCAAGGACTGACAACCCAGAACTCACTAACTGATGAAGCATCCAGTCCAGATTACTTCATCCATAATAATTTCCCTGAGGCATGTATATGTGTGAAGGGAGGATGGAGCTAGTGTTGCTTAGAAGAATCCCGGGGTCTCCCTTATCACTGTGTGTATTCACATAAATGAAATGTGTGCTACAATAATCATTATTATAAATTGAAAACAGTTATTGAACACTTACTGTGTGCCAACCATGTAAAAATATTTTTCATAATTTTACAATTTTAGCTCTAAACATCATACTATACTGCCCTTAGAACAAAAGAGGCCAGTTGTCTACATTTACAGAGCATTAGGCTTGATATGACATTTTTCCAGAGCTCCTTTGCTAGTTTCCTCAATAGATATCACCACTCTGCCTCTCTTGACTTAAAGTGGGAATATTGCCTGTCTCTCACACACATGCGCATGGGCATATGCACACACACACACACACACACACACACACACACACACATTTTCAATTTCCTCCTGCTTTGTGTTTCATCGGGGTTATGGTCACAGCGGCTCCCCTGTGGGTCCCCCACATTGTTAGCATTCTGATGTTCATTTATGAGTGAGTGAATCAAGAACAACATATTCCCTGGTAAATTGGGAGTTTAAAAGGTGTAGTCACAATGCAACAAAAAAAATGCTCATAAGACATTATGAGCCAAATTGAAGATTCTGAGTAATAATTAAAAAAAAAAACATTTTTCTACAGCATTTCTCACTTAAAAATAGCAAAGTTCGAACATAAAGACAAATTTCTTAAGCCTCCCAGAAAGCCCAGGATTTAAAGAAGGTGAAAGAAAGCACAGATCCCACCTGTGCCTTGACCCATTTTCCAAGATAATAAACCAAAGGTTCCCTGCCTACCCACTCACCCTCCCTCCCAGAAAAAAAACTTAACGGTGCTATACAGAATTCTTCATTATTTCCACAATTTGTCAATACCCTATTTTCAATTTTCCCATGGAGAAGGAATTTCTGCCTGGTTGAAAGGAACATAAAAAAGCTATCTGGATATAATTCTGCTAAATACTCATGATTTCATAATAAAGCACTCAATTTAAATAGCTGTTCTCCAGAGCACTGATTACGGTATTTCCTCCTTAAACTGAACAAATTTTCCTTCCCTTTTCATAGATAAGTGCCAAATCTTAGACATAACAACCTGCTTTCATAAATTCATAGTTTTTCCAAAGTGACAGGACATCAAATCTGAAATATGTAATATTACCAAACTAGTGTTTTGGTTTGTCCTTAGAGCCCAAATCATGTTTTAAATCAACATCAGCAAGCACTTCACTAAAGATCTCTGAAAAGTTAAAAAGGTCATATAATACACTAGATAAAAGTAGCATATTTTCCTTATATATACATATTTAACTGTGTTAATTATATAATCATTTAATGCATTTGAGTTTTATGTCTTTTTTATTGGGAAGCAACTGAAATATTTTTCTTACCTTAAAGATACTCTATCATGTAATAGGACTATTAAAGCATCTCAAATATCACAATATGTTTAGATTTATCTACATTTAAGACTTCCAAAAGTCACTATTCTTGAAATAGGTATTGTTTTGATAGATGTCCATTTTAATTATTTGAAAGATTCAAGTTTAGGCTCCACCCTAGGGATGCCTTTGATCTGGGCTGGTTGGTACGTGATGTCCACAAATTCAGTATTCTCTTTGGACTATTTTCTCGCTTTCCCTGAATGTAACTTTTAAAACATGATGCTTACACCTTACAGAGCTTATTTTAGTGTATGTGTCCTTCAGAATGGATTGTTATTAAATTGTAGTAACCAACAACCCCCAAACTGCAGAGAGCCTTCTGATGAGGAAGGTGTATTTCAGTCATACTGTGCTTCCATCTGGAGTCAGCAGGGGGCTCTGTTCTACACTGTTCTCACTTCGGGGCCCAGCCTGCCCAAGCAGGACAATCTAAAATATTGCAGATCACGGTCAGGAAGGGAGGAAGCATGGCGAATCACACATCGGCTCTACCCAAAAAGTAAGAAACTTTTTTGTTTTTTGGTTTCTACCCAAAAGTGACACACATCACTTTTGCTCACATCCTAATGGTCAGAACAAGTGAAGACTAACTTCAAAGACTAACTTCAAGGGGTTCGCGTGAAGACTAACTTCAAAGGGGTGCAGCAGCGCCTGGATGAAGGGGACCTAGAAACACCAGTGAAGAGCATTATGGACCCATTTGATCCTGAAATATTTAGTACACTCTCCTTTTCCCGTGCAAAATACGCTCACCCTTTTTATTCCAGGAGAGATAACCCAAAATTTCCATTCAGTCACAGCATCTAGCTCAAAGAGTAGGATCTCTGGATGACAGGAAGGATGGGCAGGCTCCGTAGCAGGGGGTGATGTGTGATAGTCTGTAAGTCCAGTGCCAGTTATGCCCCCCACATGCTCAGGACCCCAAAATGGAGCAAACAAAGGACCACGGAAATAAATACTCGCATTCAGACAGAAGAATGGGGGCACACACAGCAGACATAGGGCTGGCTGTAGCAAGTCTAAATTCTCATTCCTTAAGTATTTTGAGGACTACCTTTACTTTTTGTCTTTATTTTTTTTGAGACGAGGTTTCACTCTATCACCCAGGCTGGAGTGCAGTGACACGATCTCCACTCACTGAAGCCTTGACTTCCGGTGCTCAAGCTATTTCCCATCTCAGCCTCCCAAGTAGCTGGGACTACAGGCACGCACCACCACACCCAGCTAACTTTGCTTTTTGATAGAGACAGGATTTCGCCACATTGCCCAGGCTGGTTCTGAACTCCTGATCTCAAGCGATCCACGCATCTCGGCCTCCCAAAGTGCTGGGATTGCAGGAGGACTACATTTAATTAGGTACTGTTTTTACTTACTGGAGGTAACCCCCTTGTCTTTGGTTCTCTGTGGCTCCTGGTTCTGCTCTCTGGGAGAGTCCTCCTTTCCATTACTCTCCTTCAAATCCAAAGTGAGTACCCGAGGAATATGCCCACCTGAAAACTGAGCCATCTGCACTTCCTGCCTGCAGACAATTGGAGGTCCCTGCGTCATTTAGAGTTTCAGTCAGTCCATTTTAATGCAAGTTGATGATCCTTTTGGTAGTATAACGCTCTTAAAAATTAAGTTGGCTCCCTACATACTTGACAGTGAGCTCTATTTTCAAATAGTCTCTCCCACAGTCCTTTTTGAGACAAAATTCTGACATTCTATGGCTTTCTCTTGTCCGTGCCTTTTGCTTCCTGCTTCATTAAAGCTCTGCTGAGCCCGTCAAGTTTTTGTGGAAGAAACACATACTTAGTCTCCTTTTTGTTCATTTGAGTGGATTTAATGGATACCACATCCTTGGTGAGAACTTTGATATAAGACCCCTTAATTCTTTCAGTGATTTTAACAGTCAGTGTGAAGGCCATACTCCAAATTTACCTTTGTGAAAAGGCTACATGTTGCTTGCCTTCCTTTCTCTAAGGTTTTTTAGTTTTCTCTTTTGTTGTTAGGGAATGAAGCATAATTGCTACTTCAAATTCTAAATGTTCTCTAATTTACCGACTCTCTCTATTTCCTTTCAACTTATTGCAGATTTGCCACTTGTTCTCTGGGCTCATCCCTTTTTTTGTAATATACCTTCCAAAAGCAACCACGAGCAACCGATACATACCAGCAGTTTCCAAACTCTTCCCCTAAAGCTACCAATGCATTAGGTACATAATCTGCTGCCCAGACTACTGTGAGGTTTCTGAGACAATTTTAATAAAAGGTTTCACTGTGGCATTGCATCGGTCATCACCTTGTTTTGCTTCAGCAATAGCTTCCTTGTCACTTGCTGCCTGAACACCAAGCCATTGTCATGGAATTCGGGATTTTGATCTCCTAGTATTACCCTTCAAGTTTCCATTTTCTGTGTTAGTCCAGAGTGACTGGATTAATGCTATGGTAAGAAGAAATTTCCCAAATCTCAGTGGCTTAAAACAATACAAGTTTATTTTTTCTGGTTCTACATGTCCGAGGCTGCACTTACATATTTATCACCCAGAGATCCAGGATACAGAGCCTCCAATCTCTGCTCTGTTCCCAAGGAAGAGGGAAGAACATGCAATGAATCAAAAGGGGACTTTTTAAGTCTTCTGCCTTGAAATGGCCATTTTGAATCATTGACCAAAGAAAGTCACATTGTGGTGCCTAATTTTAAATGGTTGCTGGGAAGTGTGAAGTCCTTCCTAAGCACGCTGTAAACCCTTGAGTACTAACTTTCGCTTCATCTCTGAGCATTTGCACATGCTGTTTTCTCTTCCTGGAACATCCTTTCCTTTCTCTCCTCTGCCTTATGAAGTCCTAATTCAAAACACAGTTCACAGGTCCCCTATGCCAGTGGTCCCCAACATTTTGGGTACCAGGGACCAGATTCATGGAAGGCAGTTTTTCCACAGACAAGGTATGGTGTATGTGTCAGGGGATTTGGGGATGGAACTGTTCCATCTCAGATCATCAGGCATTAGATTCTTATAAGGAGCTCACAAGCTAGATGGCATGCATTCAAAGGTAACAACAGGTTTCACACTCCTGTGAGAATCTAATGTTGCCCACTGATCTAACAAGAGGAGGAGCTCAGATAGTAACGCTCACCACCTGCTATGCGGCCCAGTTACTAACAGGCCATGGACCAGTAGCAGTCTGCTGTCCAGGGACTGGGGGCACCTGCCCTATGCTACAAAACATTTCTCAATGTGAGACTGAAGAATAAACCCTACTCTCTGGTGTTCTTATGGAATGTTGCTCTAGCATTTGCCAAATTGCATCCTTAATTATGCATTCATGTGATTTTTCTCACTAGACTTTGGACTCTTTGAGGGTATGATTTGACTAATTTTTTCAATTCCAAGCACCTACACAGTGCCAGGCTTATGGTGGATGCTAAAGGAATTATCATGGAGTGAATTTGTTTTGAGATATCAATGATAAAATCTATGGTGGATTCTTTCTTCAGATTAAGATTTTAATTATACTTTTTTGATATAATAATTTTGAATGAAGGATTTGGTCTTGCAATTATTTTTATTTGAAATGGTCTTCCATTTCTTTTCTTTCATCCCTTCTTCTATTATCATAGTCGAGGCTTTCAAAACAATGCACTTAGACTACCCTAACAGCTTCTTAGCTAATGTGCTCAGTTTTACTCCTTCTCATTCATTCTATGGCTAAGATAATTACTTCCCATCATGAAAAAGTCATTGTTTTGACCATACCATGCCCTAGAACCTACAATGATTTTCTATCATTCATCAGTTCTCACTCTTAAAATACTATCAAATTTGGAACTCAGCCTTCATCTCACAGCCTACTTCTGGTTGTCATTATCCATTCCTTCTCAAAGCTTCCACTCTCCTTCAGCCTCAAATAACTTCCCATTGATTTCAAGATAAAGTCAAGGCAACTTTAGGATTCTCTAAGACCCTTCCTGACCTGCCTCCTTTCTTTCAACTCTAGACTCACCTTTCTCCTTATCCAATTCTCTACTTCCATTTACAACTGGAGCTACATCTAATTTATCCAAGTTCTTCACATCCATCGCGTCTCTCTCATTTCTAGAACTTTGACCTACTGGCCTGAAACTCTCTTCCCCTTCCTTTTAACAGGCCAAATTCTGCTTTCAGTATGACATTCTTCCAGTATGTCTTTAAATCTTCCTTCATTGGAATGTAATCATTCTTGGCTCTCCTGGACTTGGTCTTGGGTCTGTTTAGCATGCTGTACTCCCACATAACGTCACCTGCCACAATTTATTATTTTCATCCATTTAATCGTCTAGGGGTGAGTGCTGAATTGTATCTGCATGTCTACAGTAATAATCACAATGGTTAATATTTATTAGGTACTTTTGTGTCAAGACATTTTGATTGGAATTTTGTATAATGTTGCAGATACTAGCTAGTAGTTCACTAAATCCTTGCTATCTTCTGGCATTTCCCAGGCTCCTAGGTAGTTTGATGTAAGCAAGTGATCACATTCTAGCCAATGAGAGGTGAGATAATAAGTGTCACTTACATATATTATAAATTATATAACTATATATTATATAATTATAAGTGTCACATATATATGTCACTTATATATATTATATTATAAATCCTGCCACCCAAGATCATCTGTGTTCTCTCCCCTTCCTTTGAATATGGCTGGCTGACTCACTGCCTAGTAGAATGCAGTGGACGTGATGCTGTGTCCCCTAACGTGATGCGTTAGGGACCACACCTTAAGACATCTGCAGCTTGTGCCTTTGTCTTCTTAGAGTGCTGCTTCTAGAAGGCAAGCCACCATGTAAGAAGTCTGTGTTGATTTGCTGAAAATAACAGCTTCTAGCTTCATCCATGTCCCTACAAAGGACATGATCTTGTTCCTTTTGATAGCTGAGTAGTATTCCATAGCATATGTGTGCCACATTTTCTTTATCCAGTCTATTCTTGATGGGCATTTGGGTTGATTCCATGTTTTTGCTATTGCGAATGGTGCTGCATTTATTGAACATACACGTGCATGTATCTTTATAATAAAATGATTTATATTCCTTTAGGTATATACCCAATGATGGGATTGCTGCATCAAATGGTATTTCCCATTCTAAATCTTTGAGGAATCACCACACTGTCTTCCACAATGGTTGAATTTATTTATATCCCCACCAACAATGTCAAAACATTAGGAAAAATAGCTAATGCATGTTGGGCTTTACCTAGGTGATGGGTTGGTAGGTGCAGCAAACCACTAAGCACACATTTACCAATGTAACAAACCTGCACATCCTGCACGTGTACTCCAGAACTTAAAATAAAATAAGAAGCCTGTGATGAGAGTAGCCAAAGACGTTTCTTTATGCTTCCAGCTGTTCCTTCTGGTATGCATGCCTTTGGGCGTTCCTTTTGCTAAAATCTGGGCTGGGCCTGCAACTTGCTCTTGATTAATAGAGAGTGGCCAAGGTGATGCTATATCACTTTGAATTCAGGTCATTAGAAGCCTAGAAATTTCTTGTCTGAACTTTTTGAGACACACACTCTCAGGATGCTCCCTCTTAGCACCCAGCCGCCATGATGTGTGAAGTCAAAGTCACATAGAGAGGACAAGTATAGGAGCTTCACATGATGCTTATAGCTGTGCTCCCAGAAACAGTCAACATCAACTGTCAGTCCTGGGCCTGAGATTTTGGACATCCAGATCAGTGAAGCCTTAGGATAACTATAACCCAGTTGATATCTGGCAGCAACCATATGACAGACCTCAATCCCATGAGAAATTATCATAAATTGTTGTCCTGTTACCAGCAATGGACAGCTGGAGCAAAATCTGACTGCTCTGAGACCTTCATATCAAAGCAACCTTGTCTGCTACTGTGAAGGATGGCAGCCTGACTGCCCTAGAGGAGCTGCTGCATTGGCTGAGAGTCTTATTATCTCTTAGCCATGCAAGAAGAAAGAGGCCACATTCAAGAATACAAAGAGCCAGATACGCAAGTGAAATCTTTTGGACTTGCTGACCCAGGTTAGCCACTGATGAACACGGATGAGTGAATGACCCCAGGGGATACCACAGGGAACAGAGAAATGCTTCTCTGAGCCCTGCCTAAGCTCCTAGCTCCCAGAATGGTGAGCACATGAAAAGTTGTTGCTTTGCACCATGATGTTGTGATGTAATTTGCAATGCAGCATTAGATCATCTCAAAATACAGAGTATTTGAGATTAGATCTATTGAATTCAAAGCCAGATCTTTTTAGACTGTGATTTTAATGCATCTATAAATTAACAGGAGCAATGGACTAAAGTCTGAAGGTGCTTAAGGATGAGTTACTGAGTGCTTCGAGAAGAAAGGAAGTTATTTAAACACTTATGTCCAAATTGTTGGATGGTAACAGTGATGGGAAAGGGCAGAGAAGGAGACTCAGCTGCTCCTGTATTTGTGGAGGGCATCAGATACATTATAGAGGAGGATGCAGGACTCTGTTTGCTCAGACCTGTAGCTATGTACCCATGGCACACAGAGTATGCATTTGTGTGCTGCTTCTGTCTCCTGCATCCTTCCCTTTGACACCTCTTTCTTCACTTCTTCATGTTCCCAGAAATAGGTATATTCTCACTCCTCACTGTAGTGCCTCCAGCATATCAACTGATCACCAGCATCTGAGTTGTTTGGAGAAAACCAAAGAACACAACCAATACAGAAATCTCCCTATGACCGACAATTCTCTGCTCCACTTGCTTTTTTCTTTAGCCACTTCTCCAGATAGACAACAAGCTCAGCGGGTGCTGCTAGAATCAAGACATCTGTTCACCCACAGTCCCCTGCACTAGAGCTGTCAGCAGTTTGTATGTACAGCAGGGAAGCCATTTGATATTAGCTGCTCCCCAAAACCATGCACCCTGCCATACCTCTTCACATTGTCATGCTGGTTTGAAACCCACAACTTTCCGGAAAGCTCCACCCCCAGAGCTTGGTTGTTTATTTCTGGACAACATACTCTTGGAACCTAAAATCCTGGTTGCAGTTTGACCTGAGCAGTTGTTAATTGTACAGTGTAATTGGGACAGAAAACAGAGCAGCTGTCTCTGCCAGTGCGATGGGCATCAACATGACTGCCCCAGAGGAGCTGCTGTATTTGCTGGGAGTCCTACCCTCCCGAGCATTAACACTGCTCCCTCGGATCCAACCCTCAGAGAAAGAGTGCTTTTCCAGAGTGTCTGCCTGTCCCTCTCTGTGCTCAGGTCAGCTCTGCAGAGCACGGCCTGAGATTTTTCATTTCTTCTATTAAAAAAAAAAATCTAAAGTATGCAAATGCTTAGCCTGAAGGAAGAGCTGGCACTTTCATCTTTCAGAAAGCAAAAGAAGCAGTGGTGAGAATGACTAGTCTGGATTTAATTCTAACCTACAAGGAAGGACATGTTGATGGGCCCTGAATAACAGGAAACTTAGAAGAAAGAAATGATCTCATCTTAGAGTTACTAATTATCAAACACAAATGTAATGAGTATATCAGACACAGACCCAGGCTTTATAAAGGCAGATTTCAAAAGTTTCCAAGAAAATGTATAAAATAAATGTCTTAGTTGGCTAGAAATTCTAAAGTAGTAGAAGATGGACATTCTTAAAATAAGCAAGCTAGGAACAAGGAAACAGAAAAGGACATGACATTCCCTTACATGTTTTCAATGAGGAAAACATCTGGAGGAGCCTGGAGTGGAGGGTGATATGAAAAGAAATCAGTGGCTGAGTGTGGTGGCTCACACCTATAATCCCAGCACATTCGGAGGCCCAGGCAGGCAGATGATGAGGTTAGGAAATCAAGACCATCCTGGTTAACATGGTGAAATCCCGTCTCTACTAAAAATACAAAAATTAGCTGGGTGTGGTGATATGCGCATCTAGTCCCAGCTATTCAGGAGGCTGAAGCAGGAGAATCGCTTGAACCCAGGAGGTGGAGGTTACAATGAGTCAAGATTGTGCCACTGCACTCCAGCCTGGTGAAAGAGCGAGACTCTGTCACACACACACACACACACACACACACACACAGACACACACACACACACACACACACATCAGTGTGGCTGCACAAGAAGCCTCTAACCCATTTATATTTTAAAATACCATACATGGAAGACAGAAGGAAGAATGATGGCCTAAGCCAAATAAAAATGAGTGACAAATTCGGCAGATATAGTGACAAGGAAGTTAATGATTCAAAGTAAATGAAGGCTTGTAGAAAATGCATGTAACACTTAAAACATCTTTGGGTGAATTTAGGTTATGAAGGATAGGGAAGAAATAGACTTGTTGCTGAGGCAGGATTATTTACAAATGAAAGAGAATAAAATAACAAAACCAATAAACAGGTACTTTGCCTCAATAATTCCTGTAAGGAAAAAGAAATTCTAGATGTTAAAAGGCTAAGAGACTGTATTTAAATAGAATTGGTGTCTGAAATGGGTTAACAAGGCACTGACCCAATAGCCTGAAATGATTCTCTTCTCTGCGTCAAGCAAATCTTTCCCCAGAGTGATGCAGAAGAAGAGAAGCATAGCCAATATGAGGGACGATGGCCGAGAAGAAGCCTCAGTAATTCAAGTGTGCTCCACAGCCTGGCCATGAGAATATCACCTGGAAACTTGATGAAAATGCAGTCACAGACTTTATCTCAAGTCTTCTGAAGCTGCATTTTAATCATATGTCTTACATGATACACACAGTAAAGTTTGAAAAGCTCTGTTCTAAAAAAAAAAAAAAAAAAAAAAAAAAAAAACAGAGACAAATAAATAATATAATTTTCAATACAGGTCAATTCTGTACACAAAAGCATGCTGAGTTTTGACACTAATCTCAGCAGAACTGGAGGAAGAATGATTCCAAAGATGGCTCTGTGTATACTGAAGGGCTGCAGTCATCTTTAGGCCTGGGAGAAGTCCACTATGAATTGAGCACACCAACTCAAGCCACCTTAAAATAAAATGAGGGTGGTAGATCAGAATATCAGGTACCGTTGTGTGTTTGTGAGAGAACACAGCATAAGAGTTTTTTTAAAAAAATGGGTCTGGAGCCAGAGTACTGAGTTCAGATCCTAGTTTTGCCACTTGCTATGTGACTTTCATCAATTGCTTATATTCTCTGTGTCAGTTTCCTCATCTGTAAAACAGAAAAAAACAAATAGCAACTACAAACAACAACGTTGTTTGTCCCATAGGTGACTGTGAGGATGAAATAAGCTGATCAAATAAAGCACTTCTAAATGCATATGGAACCCGGACTTTATCTTGGAACAGAAAGAGAACAGTGATGAAAACTGATAAATTCCAAATAAAACCTGTAGTCGTAGTTAATAGCATCGCTGTTAATTTCTTAGTTTTGACAAATGTGCATAGCCGTGTAGGACGCCAGCATTAGAGTGACCTAGGTGAAGAGTATAAGAACTTCTTGTACTATCTTTGCAGTTTTTCTACAAATCTAAAATGTTTTCAGGATAAAGTTTATTCTCCAAAAAATAAATACTTCCTAACATAATAAACACTCTATAAAGGCAAGCATAATTGTGCCTAACACATAACAGTACCTAACATATAACACTGCCTAACATGTAATAAACACTCAGTAGTGTGAGCTATCATAATGGTTTTAAAAGTTTGTTTATTGATAGTCAGTATATAAAAATCGAGAGCATCTAATATAGGCACACTGAATCATAATCCTGATTCAGCAATGCCTCTTGGATAAAGATTTATAAGATGCAATTATCATGTTTTGAGCTAGGAACCCAAAGAGAGCTAGTGTATTTAAAGCTTGAACCCACTAGTTTTCCTTTGAGCAAAATACATCCACTTTAGCTTTAGTGTGGCTTATGAAATCAGAGGAGGTGCAGGATAACAGGCCCTGGAAAGGGAGGATTAGGGAAACTCTGGCAGTCTAAGAAGCAGGAATGAATGGACAGTCTATTCAGCAGGCAGCTCAGGGAGGTATAAACCACGGTAGTTTTCATCTTTGGGTCCCTGCAAGACTCATATTCCAAGGAGCAAGAACAACTAATTAGCCTAGTCTGAGTTATACGTCCCCTCTGGAGTCTAGCACAAAACCAGAGAAGGGAGGAGGGAGCTATAACAAGAAGGAAAGGAAGGAGAGCCTAGGCAGGCAAAAGAAACAGACATTCAGAAAAGTCCGGAGTTTCAAAAAGATCTTAACAAACTGGAAAAGAATTCTAATAGTATAAAGTCTATACTATTCAATGGTGAAACTCACCCTGCCACCTACCTGCCCTGACACCTCTCTAGGAGGAGGTTAGAGAGCATCCTTGGTGGGTGAAGGTCCTCCTGACACAGCACTGATAAGAAGGTTTTCTGCTCTTGTTTGGGTTTCATATTTTAGCGGAAATTGAATCTGAAATAAATAAGGTAATGTTCATGGAGGTTCCATTGCTGGGTACCTTGATCTCCAAAGTGAGATATATGCAACCAGAGGGGGGCAAAATAGTTCTCTGTGGGAAAGTACAGTTATTAGAACTGCTATTAATATTTACATTTTATTCAAAGAAAGAAATTCACTGAAATTAAGTGATCTTTGTTTTATAGATTCCCACTGGCATGCTCTCTGGGACCAGAAGCTAGATGATCACGTCATGTACCCCATACCATATATGGGTTTGGAGCAAAGGTTTCACCCTGGTACCCACACTCTTGTGTGCTTCAGGGATTGTGACATACTTCAACTTAAACAGGCCCAGTTAAGTGTGTTGAGAAGTAACTTGAGAAGGTTCTCGCAATGGGGCACCAGATCAAGAGTAAAACTAACAATAGAATAAGGAAACCAAACAAGGTAGAAGAACTTGTACTTCTAATTCCCAGCACAAACTCCTTATCAGCCACACGAAGAGATAAAAGCAACAGCAATCTAAATAAGTCTAAAGAAGCTGGCCAACAAATTTGAAATTGTCAAGAAGAACATCTGAACTATAGGTTTAGATCTATAACATTGAATGATAAAATTTTCTCTAGGCCAGGCATGGTGGCCCACGCCTGTAATCCTAGCACTTGGGGAGACCGAGAGGTTAGGATCACTTGAGGTCAGGAGTTCAGAACCATCCTGGCCAACATGCTGAAACCCTGTCTCTACTAAAAATACAAAAATTAGCCGGGTGTGGTGGCACATGCCTATAATCCCAGCTACTCGGGAGGCTGAGGCAGGAGACTGGCTTGAACCTGGAAGGCAGAGGTTGCAACGAGCTGAGGTTGAGACATTGCTCTCCAGCCTGGGCTACAGAGTGAGATTCCATCTAAAAAAAAAACAAAAAACAAAAAACAGAAAAACTTGCCCTAACTCAACGGTTCTATATGGGGTCACTTTGCCCCTGAAAGGACATTTGGAATATTAGGAAGGTCTAGACATTTTTAGTTATTAAAACTAAGAGGTGCTACTGGCCTCTAATGGGGAGAGACCAGGAATGTGGCTAAACCTCCTATAATGTACATTTTATAGCCCCCACCACCAACAAGGAATTATCTGTCCCCAAATCAATAGTGTCATGGTTGAGAAATCTTGAACTTAATTAAATATGTATTGTGCCTTGAGATTGCAAATGTATATATTCTAGGCATATACAATTTATAAAGTAACATATAAAGTTAAACATGTAACAATATGTATTCAAAGTACCTTTATCACAGACAACTGTAAATCAAAAAGAGGGTTTGGACAACATCAGAATAGCACATAATAGATGCTTGATAAAAGTTATTGTTTGTCTTTATTTAAAGGCTGGTTAAAGTTTTTGAAACCATGTCACTGAAATTATTGAAGAATCTGTGATTGTAGAATATAAAATAGAAGACGAAGAAGCATGTTAGCTGCCTTCAGAAAGCTGAAGGAGTATTCTGTAGAAGAAAGATTTGTCTTAGCAGTGTACCTCCAGGGAGTCAGAGCTAAGATCACTGAAATCAAACACCAAAAGACTATTTGATGCGATAGAAGGAAGATTTTTCTAACAATTTTCGTGGCCAGGTGATGAAATGAGCTAAAGCACTACAGGCTGTTCTCACTTGGGATGAAATGCAGACCAGGATGAGCTATCTGGGCCTAAGCTTGACAATTCTGCAAATTTGCTCTTAAAAGTGTGAATAGCTTCTCAAGCAGTTTGCGCTATACAGTATTCCAATGCGCCACACTGTGTGTTTAAAGTAGAGGTTGCAAACTTGTGGTCCTTAGGAGTGTGTTGTGCTTTCCAGAATGGTGTTTAAAAACATGTATAAAAATAATACTCAATATTTAGCAATACTTATTTATTTTTCTTATTCAACTTTTATTTTAGAATAAAGGGGATACATGTGCAGGTTTGTTACAAAGGTATATTGTGTGATGCTAAGGATTAGAGTATGACTGAATTCATCACCCAAGTAGTGAGTAGGGTACCCAATAGGAAGTTATTCAGCCCTTTCCTTCCTCCTCCTCTTCCTGCTCTAGTTGTCCCCAGTGTTTATTATTCCCATCTTTATGTTTAGCTCCCACTTATAAGAGAACATGTGGTATTCGGATTTCTGTTTCCACATTAGTTCACTTAGTATAATGGCTCCCAGCTGCATCCATGTTGCTATAAAGAACATGATTTCATTCTTTTTGATGGCTGCGTAGTATTCCACGGTGTGTATGTACCACATTTCCTTTGTCCAATCCACCATTTATGAGTACTTGGGTTGATTCCAAGTTTTTGCTATTGTGTATATTGCTGCAGTGAACATAGGGTTGCATGTATCCTTCAGTAGAATGGCTTATTTCCCTTTGGGTACATACTTAGTAATGGAATTACTGGGTTGATGGTAGTTGATCTCTTCATTTTTGAGAAATCTTCAAACTGCTCTCCACAGTGGCTGGACTAATTTATATTCCTATCAACAGTTTGTTAGTGTCCCCTTTACTCCACAACCTTGCCAATATCTGCTGTTTTTTTTACTTTCTAACAAAAGCCATTCTGACTTGAGTGAGATGGTACTTCATTGTGGTTTTGATTTACATTTCTCTGATGATTTATGATGGTGAACATTTTTTCATATGTTTATAGGCCAATTGCAAGTTTTCTGTTGAGAAGTGTCTGTTCATGTCTTTTGCCCATTTTTAAATGAGGTTATTTGCTTTTTGCTTGTTGATTTGTTTAAGTCCCTCATAGATTTTGGATCTTTGTCAGATGTATGGTTTGAAAATATTTCTCCCATTCTGTATGTTGTCTGTTTACTCTTTTGATAGTTTCTCTTGCTGTGCAGAAGTGCTTTGTTTAGGTTCCACTTGCAAATTTTTGTTTTAGTGGCAATTTCTTTGGAGAATACCTCCATAAATTATTTGCCAAGGTTAACATGGGGAAAAGTATTTCCTAGGTTTTCTTCTAGCATTTTTGTAGTTTGAGGTCTTATATTTAAGACTTTAATCTATATTGAGTTAATTTTTATATCTGGTAATAGGTAGGGATTCAGTTTCATTCTTTTGCATATGGATAGCCAGTTATCCCAGCACAATTTATTTAACAGAGGGTCTTTTCCCCATTGTTTATTTTTGTTGAGTTTGTTGAAAATCAGCTGGTTATAAGTGTGTGGCTTCATTTCTGGGTTCTGTAATCTGTTCTATTGGTCTATGTGTCTGTTTTTGTGCCATTACCATGCTCTTTTGGTTACTGTAGGCTTATAGTGTAGTTTGAAATCAAGTAATGTGATGCCTCTGGCTTCATCCTTTTTGCTTAGGATTGCTTTGGCAATTTATGCTCTTTTTTGGTTCCATATGAATTTTATAGTTTTTTATACTTATATGAAAAGTGATGTTGGTAGTTTTATAGAAATACCATCGATCTGTAAATAGCTTTGGGCAGTATGGCATTTTAACACTATTGATTCTTCCAGTTCATGAGCATGGAATGTTTTTCCATTTATTTGTGTCATCTCTGATTTTTTTCATCAGTGTTTTGTAGTTCTTGTAAAGATTTTTCACCTCCTTGGTTAGCTGTATTCCTAGGTATTTCATTTTTTCATGGCTATTATAAATGGAATTATGTTCTTAATTTGGCTCTCAGATAGAACATTATTGGTGTATAGAAATGCTGCTGACTTTTATATATTGATTTTATATCCTAAAACTTTACTGAAGCCATTTGTCACTTCTAAGAGCTTTCAGGTGAAGCCTTTAGGGTTGTCTACGTATAGAACCATATCATTAGCAAAGAGACATAGTTTGAGTTCTTTCCCTATTTGGATGTCTTTCATTTCTTTCTCTTGCCTAATTTCTCTGGCTAGGACTTTCAGTGCCATGTGGAATAGGAGTGGTAAGGATAGGTATCCTTGTCTTGTTCCAGTTCTTAACATTTAGAAAGCAAATGACTTAACATAAGTAATCCAGGGTTCAGGTTTCTTCTGTAATATGAATAGATATGTCAATATCAAGTCCATAGTCCTACCTAGCAGTCAGAAGCTGGGATTATCTGCTTTGCTCATTTCTATAACCTGCTTTAACCTAGAGTACTTGAGTTTTGGAGGTAAGTAGTAGTTTAGGAAGCCAACTATAGCCACAAGACTTGGCTGCTAATCCTTCTGCCTTCATTTACTAGTGGTGTAACCTTTGGCAAGGTACTTAACTGCTCTTTAATCTTTTCATCTGGGATATGAAAATAACAATCATACCCCCCTCATAGGGGTGTATGAAGATTAATTGAATTCACTGCATACAAAGTCCCTGGAAGAGTTTCTGGCACATAGCAAGTATTCAGTAAGTGTGACAATCATTTCAGTCTGTGGCCCCTGGCAGAAAGGCTGCCTGCATGCACACATTCTTGGCAGAGTGTTTGAGTCGGCATGGGTCCGTTGATCTGATGTTACCATTTTAATGGATGTTATACTAGGAACACAAGTTATGTTTCTATGCAGAAGTTGAAATAATAGTCTAGACCATTTTTTTATGTCAGCCCTATGACTACGTAGAGTAATGAGCATGAAATAAAGATGTGGTTGGGGAGATGAGAAAGGGCAGTTTGCTCTGTTTTATGTGTCTTTGATAATTTCATGTCAGAAGTTCACAGTGGAAACATAAGTCTACAAAATTACAACTTTGGGGGAACAATGGGCACTACCACTATAGTTCAGCACTATGACACTGGGGACTAGAGGAGAGAACTTGAAAGAGAAATTTAGAGGAGATGGAAAGAATAATGTTCAAAGATGTCTACTCAAGCACCGAAGGATAACTTCAGTTCCCAAGGACCACTGACCTAGCACTTCATCATCTAGGATATTCCAATCAGTTAATTTCAAATGAAGCTTGAGTTAAAATAGCATTATCATCTTGCCTTCCTGGAATTAAAGGTTTATTTTTATTATTTGTGTAGGTTTTCTTTCAGTTTTATGGAAAAAAATTTGAAAAATGGATAGAGTCCATTAGGAGATAAATGGAATTTAGTGAATTTTTACCCGCTGAACAAAAAATGGCTTTGAAATTGGTTGTATAACCTTCTTATTTCAGGATCAGGCCGAACAGAGATGCCACACATACCTTTTGCTATTGGCTGCTATTCAGAGCAAAACCACAAAGCCTAGAAATTGCAGGTTCGTTCATTCTTCAGTGCTTAACAATCTCCCAAGGAAGGCAGATGCATTTTCCAAGATAGCAGTTTCATCAAAGAACAGTCGATAATGAGAGATAAAGAGCTGCCTGGCGGCTTGAGCTTACGTCTGTTTCAAGGATTTACTGAATACTAATAGAACATGGCTTTTGTTGGAGAAGAAGCCTTTGCAGTCAGTGATTGCCTTGTGTCATTAAACCTAGCCACCAATTGGTTTGCCCCACAGGATCTATAATAGTTTACGAAGTCAGGGAAAAAATATTAATTATATTTGTTTAATTTAAAAAGAAGATGGACTTTAAGTATGTGTTTGTTCATGCAATAGTGAAAAGATTTGTGTGTGTGGTGAGTGATTTCCGTTTCATTACTACAGACTGGCACGTGGTACGTGTAGGAGGCAGAATGAAGTGACCTGGAATCGCATCCCAGTGAAGGGAGTTTGAAACCCCACCTGGCTTTATAAGCATATTCTATTGGTCCATCCTGTTCATATACCCCCTGAACTACATAATTATGCTTTTCATTACATATTATCTTACGTTTTCTCTATTTGTGTACATCACTTTTGATGTATAATATACATTTCACAAGATCCCAAGGTATAATATACATTTCATACATATATCCCAAGGTATAATATACATTTCACAAGATCCATGTTGTTATTAGGAGAAACTGGGCACATGCCATAGGTTGAAAATACATGTTGATTGAGTGTCACAGATTGTGGGTTCAGAACGTGATGGGAAGAAAGAAGAAGGCTTTGGCAGATTCCAGTAGAAGCTGAGTTTTTAAAGGAGTAAATGGTAACATATGAAAAATTTGACCTAAGTTATGAAAAAAATAAAACTCCATTAAGGTGGCTTCTTCCAACTTTCTCTTAAGACAAGACCTTCAAAACAGAAATTGACAATTTTGAATGATGAAGAGAAGTCTTTGACTATGCCAAAATGGATGTAATCTTCAAACCATATTTGATTTTCTCATGATATGATAGATTAGGGTGATGTAAAACCAGATTAAAAATCTGAGTTCTTTTAATATTTGATATTCAGGTTTCCCTCTCACTTCTTTCTGTTTTTCATCTCCATGATTTTTGGCCTAATAAAGGCTTAGTTAAAAATAGATAAACAAAAAGGTGTCCAGTTACCTTTTTTGCTGGTGATAATCATAGGAAATACGTTTACTTTCCTTCTGGAACCAATGGTCTTATCCTCATTCATTTGTGGCATCAATGAAGGATATTTGAAATTTATGTGAAAATTAGTATCACATAAGATTTTCAACCTGATATCTTAACATGATATCAGTCAAATACTTGGGCTGAGGTTCCAAACACAGCCATTAGGTGGGATTGGTGCCTTCAGTACTTTCTCTGAAGTTAGAGAGGCAGTGAATGTCATCCCCACTGTTCCATGGCTTTTCTACAAAAGCTATGATGATTTTTTATGTACATACCAGCATTTTTGACATGTACAATTAATCTGTGTGTGACTCAAAATGCTGCCTCTCCTACAATGGGTGAGCGATGGATTTTGATTCTGTCAGGGCATACTCAGGCGCTTCTGTGTTTGGGTAGCTTTCATAAAATCAATACATCACTGAAGTCCTTCCTACAGAACTAAGTAATGGAAGCAACCACCTTGAGTCACCACGTCTATAAATTTTTATAGTACAGTTCACCAGACATATTTCCTCTATTCTTTTATTTATTGTATAAGAGAAAAGATGATAACTTAACATTTGCTGAACAACTCCTATGGTCAAGTTTTGTATAGGGGCTTAACATTATTAACTCTTCCATAACACTCTGAGTGAAGTGCGGTTTCATTTCTACAAAAGGAAATTGACGCAGAGCAGTTAAGTGACTTGCTCAGGGTACACACACTAATGGACGTTAGAGTGGGGATTTGAATCTAGATCTGTCTTAAAACATAGCGTATGATAATTATCCTTTTTCTTTGTCTCCTATTTAAAATAACAATTTTCAGTCTTCGGCATTTCTACCAGTCTACTTACATCATATGTGTAGAGCTGACATTTATTAGGTAGGATCACATCTCATAGCTTCATGTACTGTTTTAAATTTACACTTTTAATCCTCATCATAATTCTGCAAAGTCAGTAAAATTATTACCTCTTTTATATTACAAATGTGGAAACTAAGGCATAAGAATGCCATTTCAATTGCCCAAGGTCATGTGACTATTTAGTGGCAATGCAGGCGTGTGGCTCTAGAGCCTGTCCTTGTAATCACTGTCCTCAGCTGATATACTCTGTATGCTGTACTGTGTTGAACAGTGCACAAACACAGCTCTGACCTTGAAGTATGCCATTTAGTATATTGATATCTAATTACCTAATAGGTACTCAAAATAGTTTCTCTAGGTGTCTCCTTTCAAAATGGTTTATGCACTAGCTGAATTGGGCTGAATAAATAACATTTCTCCATACTATGAGTTATACATGTTTAGGAGTTGTTAATTTCTCCTATTTAATAACACTGTATCTGTGAAAGACCAATTCTCTCTATTCTATTAAAAACACAGGAGAAATTATATTTTTTATTCTTTTAATAAAAGTATAATTTCTGTGATGTTTGTCCACCAAATTATCTTTTCTGTTCACTATAAATTAATTACAGATGGTATGTGGGCCAAGGGGGGTTACAATATATTGTCATTCACATTATTTCCAACAGAGGACTCAAAGTAACATCTTACAATTGCTTTGAGTTTTTTTTTTTTTAAATAAAATAAAATAAATGGGCATCTTGCTTGCCTTCGAAGATTCCTTTGCTAATCTCAGATTGCCATCTGAAATTTTAATTAGTGATTTGAAATGTGCTTACACAAAGAACCTTGTCCAAGTTGTCTGTTTCTGCCAAATTAAACTATTAAACTAAGTAACCTAATTAAAATCCTTTTAGCTTTTAATCAATATTTTATTTACATCCATATTTCCCAGGAAGTTTAATGAGTTTTTGGGAAGTGATAGTTATTTCTGTCCCATTTATCAAAGGTCAATTTTAAGAAGTAAGTTCTTTTCTCTAAGGCCGTGGAAGCAGCAAGAAACAGATGAGGACACCTTTGGTGAGAGCCCTTCTGTCCTCTACAAGCCCTGGGTGCACAGGAAGCTGGGCAGTGCTCCTGCAGCTTCTGGGTGAGGTAGCTGAAAGGAGCAGCTCCACTGCCCTATATACAGCCAGTCCCCCTGCCCTTTCCTCCCAGGGGCCCTGGCAACATACCTGACAGTGATTACAGGGAGTGAAAACCACAATGTGCTCTCCAAGCAAAAAAGTAGGTTCCCCTATTCCTTATCCTTAAGAGTCAAATAGTTTCATGAGGGCTCTGGGTGCGGTAGCCTGTTACCCCAGCACTTTGGGAGGCCGTGGCAGGTGGATCGCTTGAGGACAGGAGTTCGAGACCAGCCTGGCCAACATGGTGAAATCCCATCTCTACAAAAAACGCAAAAATTAGCCAGTCATGGTGGCAGGCACCCATAATCCCAACTACTCAGGTGACTGGGGCCTTTGTATTGCTTGAACCCAGGAGGCGGAGGCTGCAGTGAGCAGAGATTACACCACTGTATTCCGGCTTGGGCAACAGAGTGAGACTCTATTTCAAAAAAAATAATTTAATGAGGTTTATGAAAATAGCATTCTGTTTATTCATTTCCTGGTCATCCCTCCTCACTCATCCCATTTACCTGAGGCAGGCACTTTCAGATCACATTATAAATTTATTTATCAAAGTCTCTAAAAAGCATACATGACTTCCTAAATTTCTAAATTTTAGACATCAACCATTAATTTCCAACTGTAGAAAATAATGATTTAGCTTCTTCAATCTCCCCAACTCCTATCCACATCCATATTTCAACCAGTCATCCCATTGTCTCAATACAAATACAGCAGAATCTTGATTCTATAGGCATTTAATGTTGATATTTTTATGACCATATAAACACTATTCTCACTTAAGTCAGTAGGATAGCATAATTTATTTTCTTTCCTTGAAAACTCTTTTTTTTTTGAATTTGACTATCTTATTTTCTTGTTACCTTAGTTTTATTTTTTAAAAATTATTACACTTTAAGTTCTGGGGTACATGTTTGTTACATAGGTATACACGTTCCATGGTGGTTTGCTGCATCTATCACCCCATCATCTACATTAGGTATTTCTCCTAATGTTATCCCTCCTGTAGCCCTCCACCCCTTTGTTATCCTTCTTCTAGCTCCCCAGCCCCCAACATGCCCCAATATGTGATGTTCCCCTCCCTACATCCATGTGTTCTCATTGTTTAACACCCACTTATGAGTGAGAACATTTGGTATTTGGTTTTCTGTTCTTGCGTCAGTTTGCTGAGAATGATGATTTACAGCTTCATCTATGTCCCACAAAGAATGTGAACTCATCCTTTTTTATGACTGCATAGTATTCCATAGCATATATGTGCCATGTTTTCTTTATCCAGCCTATCATTGATGGGCATTTGGGTGAGTTTCAAGTGTTTGTTATTGTGAACAGTGCCACAATAAACATACATGTATATGTGTCTTTATAATAGAATGATTTATAATCCTTTGGGCATATACCCAATACTGAGATTGCTGGGTCAAATGGTATTTCTAGTTCTAGATCCATGAGGAATTGCCACACTGTCTTCCACAATGGTTGAACTAATTTACACTCCCACCAACAGTGTAAAAGTGTTTCATTAGGTTCTAACTACCAAGAGATGTGAAGGACCTCTTCAAGGAGAACTACAAACCACTGCTCAAGGAAATAAGAGAGGACACAATAGAAAACTAAGGATTTTGTATTTAGAAAACACCATTGTCTCAGCCTAAAATCTCCATATGCTGATAGGCAACTATAGCAAAGTCTCAGGATAGAAAATCCATGTGCAAAAACCACAAGCATTTCTGTACACAAGCATTTCAATTACAGACAGAGAGCTAAATCATGACTGAACTTCCATTCACAATTGCTACAAAGATAATAAAATACCTAGGAATACAACTGAGAGGTGAATGGAAAAAAAGAGCTGGAGATCACAACATGCAGAATATGAGATTTCACTGAATTCTCTGTTTCTCAGCCTTCATGAGGACCCTCGGCTATGCCTGGTGTTCTATACTCCAGAGACCCTTTCTTTTACCATCTCATTGATACCAAAGGCATGAAGCATAATAAAGCTTCACTCTTTTTCTCTGGGTGGCCTATGGAGAGAGTGGGGATTGGATCTCAAACTGTTTTTCAAAGAAACTTTAAAAAATTATTTGTTTTATGTCTCTCTCACGCAAACACATCCTTCCAAGTGCCCTGGTGCTGTACATGTCTGATCATCTTGGAGTTTCTGCACAAAGAATTGTGTTTCTTCTCATTGTTTTCCTATAGCTGAGTCAGCTTTTGTGTGTGTGTGTGTGTGTGTGTGTGTGTGTGTGTGTGTGTGTATCTGCTAAATCTATTACTAAGTGGTCCTTTTGTTTTTGAGCATCCAAAATGTTGTTTCTCTATTCTGTCCATTTTTTCTTTATTCTGATGGATTAGAAACAAAACAGCAATAATGGATACAACTCTTTATTGTCATTAGATTGAGTTTTTGAAAGAAGTGGAGATAAATATCAATACCATTATGCTCTTTTGTGTGAAAAACTGTCAAACGACTCTAAAGCTGAGTGTCTTAAAGCAATAAACATTTAATATTGCTGAGAGTCCATTAATCAGCTGGATAATTCAGGTAATCTCAGCCAGGTCTAGTTAATCTTTCCTGGACTCACTCAGGTATTATGGTGAGCTGACAAGTTGGCTGGACTCTGTCCGGTCTAGGATGATCTGATTCATATACCAGAACATCAGCTGGTTGACCAGCTGTTTGCTGAGGTGATAAGTTTGCCCAAGCCATGGTTCTCTCATTATCCAGGCTGTCCTAAGCTTGTTCTCTGATGGTTCTTAGGATTAGCTTTCCAAAAGCAAAAGCAAAAGGACGTAACCCTCATGATTGCACATGGCACATCATCACTTCTGCCACATTCCATTTGCCAAAACAGGCCACAAGTGCAACCAGATTCAAATAGTGAGGAAATCTTGGTGGACAGAACAACAAAGAAACATTTCAAAGGCTTCAACAGAGGGAGTGGTAAAGATGTGAAAACTTTCTTGCAGTCAGTCTACTACTTATGTTCTATCCAGTGATTTTAATCAGAATTCCCCTTGTGATATATAGAATAATGATTCTCCCAAAGATGTTCACAGAATAATCCCTGGAACCAGTGAACATGTTATCTGGGATGGCAAATGGGGCTTTGCAGTTAGATTAAATTAAGGATGTTGACGTGAGAATGGGGAGGTGATGTGAGATTATCCTGGTGGGTTCAATGTAATCATAATGGTCCTTCTAAGCAGGTGGTAGGAGAGGAGGAGTCAGAGGAGATGCAAAGACAAAGCAGAAGTCTGAAAGATGCCATCACAGGTAGGGCCCACAAACCAAGGAAGGCAGAGAGTTCCTATAATATGGTTTGGCTGTGTCCCCACCCATATATCATCTTGAATTGTAACTCCCACAATTTCCACAAGTCCTGGGAGAAATCTGATTGGAGGTAATTGAATCATGGGGGCAGGTCCTTCCCATGCTGTTCTTGTGATAGTGAATAAGTCTCATGACATCTGATGGTTTATTATTATTATTATTTTGAGACAGAATTCACTCTGTCACCCAGGCTGGAGTGCAATGGTGTAGTCTTGGCTCATGCAACCTCCACCTCTCGGGTTCAAATGATTCTCCTGCCTCAGCCTGATGAGTAGCTGGGATTACAGGTACCTGCCACCATGCCCAACTAATTTTTGTATTTTAGTAGAGACAGGGTTTCACCATATTGGCCAGGCTGGTCTTGAAATCCTGACCTCCTGATCTGTCTGCCTCCACCCCCCAAAGTGCTGGGATAATAGACATGAGCCACTGTACCTGTCCTGATCTGATGGTTTTAAAAATGGGAGTTTCCCTACACAAGATCTCTTCTCTTGTCTGCCACCATGTGAGATGTGCCTTTCACCTTCCACGATGATTGTGAGGCCTTCACAGCCCATAGAATTCTAAGTCTATTAAACTTCTTTCTTTTGTAAATTGCCCAATCTTGGGGATGTTTTCATCAGCAGCATGAAAATGGACCAATACGTCCTCTAAGGCAGAAAAAGAAAACAACAGATTCTCCTCCAGAGCCTTCAGAAGTTATACAGCTATTCCAACAAATGGATTTTAGGACTTAATTTCTGAAAGTTTTAGATAATGAAGTTATGTGGTCTTTTAAACCATTGTGTTTTTGGTAGTTTATTGTATATTATTAGTATGGAAAAGCTAACACACCTCACTTTCCTTTCAGTTCAGCCATGATACATTTAGAGTTTTTGCCGTATTCACATGCCCGTTCTATTATTATTTTCTTCACAAAAGGAAACCTATTTTGAAAACAACATATTCCTATTGGAAACATTAATATATCTGAAATAAAGAGGTATTCCAGTTTTTTTTTCTAACACATGTAAAATAAATGAAGTTATTAAGAAAAATATTTGCTCATATTCCACAAGAGGGGCATATAGTATTCAGTATTTCTCAGTTTTATTTGACTATGTTGCTCTTTCTTTGTGCAACTCTAATTTCCTAATTAGCTCATTGAATAAATATTTTGTTGAGCATTTACCATGTGTCAGACATGTGTGAATAAGAAAGATGAAATCTTGTCTTCAGAGCTAACACTTTAGTGCAGAATACATACGATACATACATTTTTTAAAGTGCGTAATAAAATTACAGGCTCTGATAAAAGAAAGTGCTGTGCTAGAGAACAACTGGGCACTGTAAGGTGAAGGTCTGGGATGTGGGCTAGGCTAGTATCTGGCAAGATTAGTTCCCTGGAAAGAGGTCATTTACAGGCTCATATTATTTTGACATTGAAATCTTCCAGCTCCCTACTAAGGAAAGAAAATTTCTCATTCTGGCCCATCTAATTTTTGGCCCCTCTAATCCATCAGCAAATTCTATTGATCACTGTTTGTACGTCCTCTTGTATCACTTACTTATTTCCATTCTCAATTTCTCACCCAGGCTAAAATTCTTACAGCAATTCTTTAAAAGCTTCTTATGAAGTGACTTTTCATCTTTTTCTGCCTCGGTAGCCTGGATGGATGCAACATGCTCTCCAGGGATTGAAATAAGTTCTGAAGATGAGGGTCAGGGATAGAAATCCCACAGGTGATTGACAGTGTTTCCACAGGCAGGGACAGTTTTACTTCAGTGACTCCATCACTTTGAGTAGGAGGTGCCTCATTGCTGCTTTAGGACAACAGAAGTGTGCCTTCTTGGCCAGGCACAGTGGCTCATGTCTGTAATCCCAAGCACTTTGGGAGGCCGAGGTGGGCAAATCACAAGGTCAGGAATTTGAAACCAGCCTGGCCAACATGATGAATCCCCATCTCTACTAAAAATACAAAAAATTAGGTGGGCATGGTGGCAGGTGGCTGTAATCTCAGCTACTCGAGAGGCTGAGGCAGGAGAATCACTTGAACCCAGGAGGCAGAGGTTGCAGTGAGCCGAGATGATGCCACTGCACTCCAGCCCAGGCGACAGGTTTCTTTTTCTGTCCTGGTAGCCTGGATGGATGCAACATGCTCCCCAGGAATCGAAAAAAGTTCTGAAGAAGCATGTTGCATCCATCCAGGCTACCGGAGGAAAAAAAAATAGTGTGCCTTCTCTAGAGAAGTAACTGAGAGCTGGGGGTGTTAAAACGGAACCTGTGGGTCTACTTTTCTGCCCCCTTCTGCCCTTCCTGACCCAAGGCTCTCTTCTTTACAGTGCCAACTGGGAGCAATCCTAACAGCTGTCAGGGCGCACCAAGATAAAGAGTAATCAGTTTCCCAGTCTTCTTTAAACTGCCAATCTATGAAGGCAAATAGGAGAAGATTTACATCAGCTTTAGGCTTGTCTTCAAGTTCACCCTTTCCTGCCAAGTGCAATCTCTGATCACTTGTTTTGGTGTGTAGGTGTGTGTGCTTTCTGCTTTATATAACATCATCATGATTTTTGGAGTAAAAATACATTTTAGGGATCATTTAATCCAAACAGAACAGTTTAAGAGATAAAGTTAAAGTCTAGAGATATCATGAAACTGGCTAGAAATCACATACCTGGTTGCTGACAAACTTAGGATTCGAATTTGGGATTCCTGACTCATATTCCAAGTCGAAGCTACCATATTTACCATCCTGCTGAGAAAATGTAGAATTGAGACAAATAGTTGCTTTAAAGTTTATTTACAACTGTTGTTTGAAATTATATAACATACTCTTAGATTTATTTATTTTATCAGTGTATAGTTTTTGGTAGTAATTGCCTACAATATAGTCTATGAAATATATATTTTTGGCTGAGTTCTTTCTTAACTTGTGTGCCCTTGATTGTAAATGATTCATTATCTTCTCACTGTACTTACGTCTGGGGAATTTTACAACAAATGCTTCGTAAATTCTTTTTGTTTCCCCTGCAACAATTTTTCGTGTCCTTACTACTCATAAACTAGAAGAAAATAAAGCAATGCTTCAGAGATGTCCTGAAGGGCGAGTTCTTGAAACTTTCTCTGATATAAATCATAATGTGTTTTCTTTGACAGGGGGAATACAGCCTTAAATGCAGACCTTCTAAGAAGAAATTGCAAGAGCTTTTTCCCAATTAGCTGCTCTCAGAAATATATTTAGAATAGTTTCTGCACAGTATCCTTCTTTAGTAGTCCCCAGGTAATGTAGGAAATCATTAGATAACGGCTATTTCAATTCCCTGTTCTTCATCCAACCAGTGCAAAGTGACCACCAACACATTTGATTTCTCATGTTCTGAATTTTTTTTAAAAATACTTTAAAACTCTTTATAAACAAATTATTCACTGTGTTGACAGGAAAATGGAATGCACAAAGCTAATCAAAGATTTTTATACTCTACCTAGTGTCATGGGCAAAATTAAACTATGATATTCCTGACCAGTCCATGTTTGCATGTACTTTGGGTACATCAGGCACAATAAAGTGCAGGACGCATGCCATTTCTCTCATTCCCTGAGCCAGGCAGACATAACCAACCAAACACATAACCAGGATGCCAAGGCTTTCTTTATGTGTCCTCAGAATCTTTCTTAACACAGCCTCTGGGCAGTCACTACACAATAATGACCTTATGTATGTGGATTTCCAACTTAGTAAGAAAAGTTGTACTACTGTAGTTATTATATCTACCTTCAAAAAACACAGATAAGAAATCCTAAACATAAACAAATAAGTGATTCATATAACATATTGTTACTCATTTTTTTTTTTTAAGATAGAGTCTCACCCTGTTGCCTAGGCTGGAGTGGAGTGGCATAATCTTGGTTCACTGAAGCCTCCATCTCCCAGGTTCAAGTGATTCTCCTGCCTCAGCCTCCTGAGTAGCAGGGATTACAGGTGCCCACCAACATGACTGGCTAATTTTTGTATTTTTAGTAGAGACAGGGTTTTACCATGTTGGCCAAGCTGGTTTCAAACTCCTGACCTCAAATGATCTGCCCAACTCAGCCTCCCAAAGTGCTGGGATTACAGGCATGAGCCACCACATGGGGCCAATATATTGTTACTCTTATTGCCTTCCCTTGATGTTGCCCATTGAAAGCTTTTCTTTTTTTAGTTGATAATGGCTTCCCAGAAATTCATCTTTGGAAAAACCTTTCAAAACCTTAATATTCCCTGTATTAGTCCATTCTCACACTGCTATAACAAACTACCTGAGACTGAGTAATTTATAATGAATAGAAGTTTAATTGACTCACAGTTCATCATGGCTGGGGAGACCTCAGAAAACTTACAATCATGGCGAAAGGTGAAGGAGAAGGAAGCCACCTTCTTCAAAAAGTGGCAGGAGAGAGAGAGCAAGAAGGAAAGTGCCACACTTTTAAAGCATCAGATCTCATGAGAAGTCACTCACTATCACAAGAACAGGAAATAAAAAATCTGCCCTTGTGATTAAATCATCTCCCACCAGGCTCTTCCACTGACACATGAAGACTAAAATTTGACACAAGATTTGAGTGGAGACAGAGAGCCAAACCATATTATTCTGCCCCTGGTCCCCCCCACCAAATCTCATGTCCTTTTCACATTTCAAAACCAATTATCCCTTCCCAACAGCCCCCAAAATTTTAATTCATTCCAGCATTAACTCAAAATTCCAAATTCATCTGAGACAAGGAAAGGGCCTTCCATCTATGAGCCTGTAAAATCCAAAACAAGTTACTTACTTCAAAGATACAATGTGAGTGTAGGCATCAGGTAAATGCTCCCTTTCTAAATGGGAGAAATTGACCAAAACATAAGGGCCCCATGCAAGTCCCAAACCTAACAGGGAAGCCATTAAATCTTAAAGCTCCTAAATCTCCTTTGACTCCATGTCTCACATCCAGGACACACTGACACAAGAGGTGGGCTCCCAAGGCCTTGGGTCTCTGTGGCTCTGCAGGATACAGCCCCCTCGGCTGCTTTCACAGGCTGGTGTTGAGTACCTGCAGCTTTTCCATGCACACAGTGCAAGCTGTCGGTGGACCCACCATTCTGGGTTCTGGAGGATGGTGGCCCTCTTCTCACAGCTCCACTAGGCAGTGCCCCAGCAGAACTCTGTGTGGGGGCTTCAACCCCACATTTCCCAAATGCATGCCCTCATAGAGGTTCTCCATGAGGGCTCCCTGCAGCAGACTTCTGCCTGGACATCCAGGCAATTCCCCCCATCCTCTGAAATCTAGGTGGAGGCTGCTCAACTCTTGACCCATAGACTCAACATCACATGGAAGCCACCAAAGCTTGGGGCTTGCACCCTCTGAAGCAATGGCACATACTGTACCTTTGTTGTTTTTGCCATAGCTAGATCTAGAGCCACTAAGATGCTGGGCACCAAGTCCCAAGGCTGAGCGGAGCAGAAGCACCCTGGGCCCACAAAACCATTTATTCCTCCTAGGCCTCCAGGCCTATGATGGGAGGGGCTGCCATGAAGATCTCTGAAATTCCCTGGAGAAATTTTCCCCATCGTCTTGGCTATTAACATTCAGCTATTCCTTACTCATGCAAATTTCTGCAGCTAGCTTGAATTTCTCCCCAGAAAAATGAGTTTTTCTTTTTTACTACATGGTGAGGCTGCAAATTTTTGAAACCTTTATTTTGCTTCCCTTTTAAACATAAGTTCTAATTTCAGATCCTCTCTTTATGAGCACATATGAGCATACGTCTTTGGAAAAAACCAGGTCACATCTTGAATGCTTTGCTGCTTAGAAATTTCTTCCACCAGATATCCTACATTATCTCTCTCAAGTTCAAAGTTCCACAGATGTCTAAGGCAGGGGAAAAATGCTTCCAGTCTCTTTGCTAAAGCATAGCCAGAGTGACTTTTACTCTAGTTCCCAATAAGTTCCTCATCTCCATATGAGAACACATTAGCCTGGACTTCACTGTTCATATTACTCTCGGCATTTTGGTCACAATCATTCAACAAGTATCTAGGAAGTTCCAGACCCTCCTTCAACTTTCTGTCTTGTTCTGAGTCCTCTGAACTGTTTCAACCTTTGCCTGTGACCCAGGTACAAAGTCACTTCCACATTTCTAGGTATGTTTATAGCAGTACCCTACTGTTAATACCTGTCTTCTGTATTAGTTTGTTCTCATGTTGCTATAAAAAACTACCAGAGACTGGGTAATTTATAAAGTGAGGAGGTTTAATTGAATCACAGTTCTGCATGGTTGAGGAGACCTCAGAAAACTTACAATCATGGCAGAAAGTGCAGGGGAAGCAAGTATCTTTTTTTGCAAGGTGGCAGGAAAAAGAAAGGGGGAGGGGTAGTGCCACACTTTTAAACCGTCAGAACTGTGAGAATGCACTCACTATCATGAGGACAGCAAGGGGAAATTCACCTTTATGATGCAATTACCTCCCACCAGGCCCCTCCCCTGACATGTGGGGATTACAATTTGACATGAGATTTGGATGGGGACACAGAGCAAAAGCATATCTTTTTCCTTGGTAAAATAAAGATGGACTTGAATTAAGTTTCTCAGTTCTAAAAATATGTACGTCTATTATTTGTGTCCAAGAACATTTGCTAAGAAAACACATTTAAATTGATGTAGAAATTAATATATAACTAGAGATAGTATCTATTTAAAAATTTTCCAAAAAGAGGCCTAGCATGGTGGCTCAGGCCTGTAATCCCAGCACTTTGGGAGTCAGAGGCAGGCAGATCACATGAGGTTGGGAAGTTCGAGACCAGCCTGACCAACATGGAGAAACCCTGTCTGTACTAAAAATACAAAATTAGCTGGGCATGGTGGTGCCTGCCTGTAATCTCAGCTACTCAGGAAGTTGAGGCAGGAGAATCGCTTGAAGTAGGGAGGCGGAGGTTGCGGTGAGCTGTGATTATGCCATTGTACTCCAGCCTGGGAAATAAGAGCAAAACTCTGTCTCAAATAGACAAACAACAACAAAAACTTCCCAAAAAGAAATGTGTCTGAAACTCTAGTGTGTATATAAAGTACTAAAAAAAGTTTTCAAGTTACATGATTATATATACCAATAATATGTAAGTAGAACTGATATATAATACATTTTTCTGTTATTAGTAAAATGTAATATTTCAAAATGGAATTAGTGCCCTCATGTAACATGTTTGTGAATGTGACTTTGTCACTCAACCAGCATCTAGCTTAAAAAAAATAAACAAACAAAAATGGGAAAAAAATTGGCTTAATATGGCCAGGGGCAGGAAAACCTTTGGATATTGGAGTCCTGAAGTATGTATATCCTTCTTAGAATTATACTGCTAATTTTCCCCATCATAGGAAGGTCTTCTATTTTTTCAGCAGTGTAAGGAATGCATTTTAGTTGAGGGAAATGGAGGATATGATTCATTGACATTTACAAATCTCAATTTGTAGAGAATCTGTCATGTTCAGGAGAGATGGAGATCAGGCTTACCTTCTACACTAGTTTCTTACATTAGGAGAAATAAAATGAAAATAATAATAGGTCAATTCAGAGCATTACCATATAAAACCTCAGGAAGTCCAACAACAGTAAGAACTGAAAACAAAAGAAAGTCAGGTGATTAAACTGCAACGCCCTCAGGCAGAAATTAGCTTTAGAAACCTAGCCAGCTCTGTTTGTGATGGGCTGGGTATCACTCTAGATTCATATCAATAAAGTGCATTTGAAAGAGAAGTTGACTAGGTAAATAAATGAATGAGGATAAGCTTTCTCCTAGAGATTCAGTTTGTGCACTGCTCATTTAGAAATAATCATGTTCTTCCATTTAAAACATATTTTTGTACCGATTGTATAGTAGATATTGATACTATCTCAGAGAGAAATATATACTTAAGACACAAGACAAAAATGTTTACTTATGTAGATTTTTTTATCATGCAAATTTAGCCAAAAGTTTTACTCTCTCTAATAATTAATGATAGACACCTAAGCTGTGGTAATCTTTAGGGCTGTTACCGGTGTTTCAATTCTAGTGGAATATTACATCCCTTAGACCATACGACTTGCGTTGGCCTAACATGATGACAAACATGAGCAGCAATGAGGTGTTTGCTTCTGGGCGGAAGCCTTGGTGAGCCCATATGCAGTCAACCATGTTCCTTTTTTCATGCTCTCGTGACATTGTAGATGTAAAGGTTCTGTCATTCTGAGCCCCTGAGTGGGAGTGACATGGAACAGAGCTGCTGTCAACCTAAGAAAGCAATGTAACATACATGGGAAATATATTTTGGTTAAGATGCTCAGACCTGGAGGTTATTCATTACTGCAGCCTAGTGTAGCCCATTCTAACTGATAAGAAAGCTTTCTCTAGCATTTAGTGTTGCAGCAGAATTGCATGATGAAAAAGCAGCAGCTACAACTTAGCTGCAGAGAATATTGGATCCAAATCACTTAACTATAATCTAACCCCTTCTCAATACTCTATAGTCAGGTCAGTGCAAATCTCTCTGGTGGCTTAAACTCTCTTTACTTTGTGGATACTCCCAAATCATAGAAATAAATAGATTGATCAGCAGGCCAGTGGGGGAAGAGAATCAGAGTAATGATTAAATGGGGGAGACTCAATGGATGGAGGGATCAGTTTTACTGAAATACATGTTGGAAAGAACCCAATAATTCTGCAAAATGAATGGTAAGGATTTCTAAATTAGTTATGAGGTTTGAAAATTCAGTAACCTTGTTCTTCATATATCAAGGATCTATAACAGGCTGAAACTGTAAGATCAACAAATAATTAAGTTGTTTGAACAAAGGTTAGATGATAAATATGAAAATCAGGATGTCATTTACTTTCAGCATGACTTATACTGAAATTGCTTTAACCTGTTGGCTTCAGCATCCTTATCTGCAAAACAAAAAAAGTCTTTTTTTTTTGGGGGGGGGTATTTATTTATTTATTTATTTTTCCCCATTTATTTATTTTATTGCATTTTAGGTTTTGGGGTACATGTGAAGAACGTGCAAAATTGTTGCATAGGTACACATGCGGCAGTGTGATTTGCTGCCTTCCTCCCCATCACCTACATCTGGCATTTCTCCCCTTGCTACCTCTCCCCAGCTCCCCACCCCCCACCGTCCCTCCCCTATTTCCCCCCAACTGACCCCAGTGTGTAGTGCTCCCCTCCCTGTGTCCATGTGTTCTCATTGTTCAACACCCGTCTATGAGTGAGAACATGCGGTGTTTGATCTTCGGCTCTTCTGTCAGTTTGCTGAGACTGATGGTTTCCAGGTTCATCCATGTCCCTACAAAGGACCCAAACTCATCGTTTTTGATGGCTGCATAATATTCCATGGTGTATATGTGCCACATTTTCCCTATCCAGTCTATCATTGATGGGCATTTGGGTTGGTTCCAGGTCTTTGCTATTGTAAACAGTGCTGCAATGAACATTCGTGTGCACGTGTCCTTATAGTAGAACGATCTGTAATCCTTTGGATATATACCCAGTAATGGGATTGCTGGGTCAAATGGAATTTCTATTTCTAGGTCCTTGAGGAATCACCACACTGTCTTCCACAATGGTTGAACTAATTTACACTCCCAACAGTGCAAAAGTGTTCCTATTTCTCCACATCCTCTCCAGCATCTATTGTCTCCAGATTTTTTAATGATTCTAACTGGCATGAGATGGTATCTCAATGTAGTTTCGATTTGCATTTCTCTGATGACCAGTGATGATGAGCATTTTTTCATATGTTTGGTGGCCTCATGTACATCTTCTTTTGTAAAGTATCTGTTCATATATTTTGCCCACTTTTGAATGGGCTTGTTAGTTTTTTTCTTGTAAACCTGTTTTAGTTCTTTGTAAATTCTGGATATCAGCCCTTTGTCAGATGGGTAAACTGCAAAAATTTTTTCCCATTCTGTTGGTTGCCGATTCACTCTAATGACTGTTTCTTTTGCTGTGCAGAAGCTGCGGAGTTTGATTAGGTCCCATTTGTCTATTTTGGCTTTTGTCGTCAATGCTTTTGGTGTTTTGGTCATGAAGTCCTTGCCTACACCTATGTCCTGAATGGTTTTGCCTAGATTTTCTTCTAGGGTTTTTATGGTGTTAGGCCTTATGTTTAAGTCTTTAATCCATCTGGAGTTAATTTTAGTGTAAGGTGTCAGGAAAGGGGTCCAGTTTCTGCTTTCTGCACATGGCTAGCCAGCTTTCCCAACACCGTTTATTGAACAGGGAATCCTTTTTCCCCCAAAAATCTTAAATAGAGATGAAATTCATATTTGAACTAGATTTCGATAAGTTCCCTTACATACAGTGGTAGGCTGGTACATTTTTCAACTTTTTTTTTCCTAGTGTTTGCCCCTTTTTTTTTGGCATAAATACTTCCAACCAGGACAGTTTCATGCTGTTAACCTAACATGACTGGATGCAGGGCTGGCGAAACTTGCTGATGATCATCCTCCATTGCAGCCAGAACAGGCTAGCTTTAGCACATCAAGATTATATTAGGTTGATGCAAAAGTGATTGCAATTTCTTGTTATTACTTTCAATGACGAAAGCAACAATTACTTTTGCATTAACCAATATCTTTACTGCTATAATCCTTGCAAATAAAATGACTTCTGAGAGCTTCGTGATTTATTGTGATTCCCAGGATCTTGACCCTTCTCTGAATTTTTAGAATTTATTGTATGTGCCATTCACTTGGCATTTAACTGCATATTTTCTTAGACATGTCTCACTTTTACATCTCGTTTTGTTTAACTTTTAAAAATTAATGGTTTGGTAGTGATATGTCTTTTTTTTTTAAGCTAGAAAATCTATTACATAAGGGTAAATTTTCGTTTTTTGTCTCTCAGTGTCTCTTCCACATCTTGGCTCATTTAATGGTTTTTCAGGTAAAAGTGACATTTAAATGATCCCCCTGCTTATTTCTGTGCTGAATAAATTCAGCTTAATATTTTCAGGTACATACATGTTTAGCAAACAATAAGCCTAAGTGACTATTTTGCATGTAAGATTCTCTGCCAAATGACATTTGTCAGTTTTATGTGCACCTATTTTAAATTACAGATTTAAAATATGGTAATAATTATGAGGAAGAGGCTGAGAAAAAATGAATATTTGGGAGAGTTTTACATATTAAGACATAAAATTAGTTTATAATAGAGCCTACTTTCAGTATAAGTGATCAGATTGTAAAATGCTGACAGAGTTGCAGATTTAAAGAATAATTCACCATTTTATTGTTTACAGGCACAAATGCCCAATCTGATGACAAAATATGCTTCAAACATCTGTTAAAAGGTTCTTTGGTTCATTTTTGTTTCAAAGAAAGGGAATATTAATATTGTTGAATGTTCAAATTATTCAAGTGGCATTCATTGTAGAGCATAGTATTAATTACCAACTGAATCAATGAGAGAAACAAAAAGCAATTGTTTGATTCAAAATAAAAGGTTGGAGACATTTATATGTGTGTGTACGTGTTTATTTTCTGTTTCTCTAATACCCTGCATCAAGAGACAAACTAGTATTCATCAAAATGAGCTAGTTTTATGGAAAAATCAGTGCAATTCAGCCTCCTTTCCCAAATTGGAGTAATTTAGATAGAAATAAATCATAATGGTGCTTATTTCAGGATTCTTAGCATGTGCCAAAAAGTGTTCATTAGCTGTCCCCATAGAGGTTCAGGACACTAAGAAACAATGTATCTGGATGACAGCAGGGAGCCATAGCACCACCACAAATAGCATTGGTCGATACGATCACTCATCTTTTCAAGACCAAGAAAACTAAAGAACATAAATCATTTCGGTTATGTGTGAATGTGCTAAAAAAAAAATGAGAAAATAACTTTTCTCCTAATGGCTTCATTTACACTGAGTTTGGGGTTGTGTGTTGTTGTTATTTTCAAAAAGGAAAGAAAAGGTGAAACACCATGAGTCATGGTCTGTGTCTAGGAAGTAGATGAAAAACCAACAGCTGAGTGAGTAAATTCAAATTCTATAGGATATTTCTGTAATTCATAGGCTATCACAGGTGATAAATAAAAGCATGTCCTAGTTCCTGCAGTTAGCCAATTTTATCAAAATGTAAATCTTTGGTGGCTTTTTTTTTCTTTTTTTGGTTTATGTGATTTTAATGTAAGCATTTTATATCAGTAACTTGAGGAAGGATCAATTGAATTTATGAAGTCTGAACAACAGAGAAAAAATAAGCTAGAAAAACAAGAATGAAGCCTCAAGGACCTGTGGAACAATAGCAGAAGATCCAGCATCTGCATTATTGTGGTCAATAATACAAATTGACTATTTCTGTAGACTACTATTATTGTAGTCAAAGAAGGGCACGAAGAAGAGAGAGGCGCTTAAATAGTATTTGAATAAATAGTGGGTGAGAACTTCCTAAATTTAGTGAAAAATGCAAACCGACAGATTCAGGAAACTGAATAAAATTCACGTATTCACAGTTATTTAATTTTAATTTTTTATTTTCATAGGTTTTGGGGACAAGTGGGGTTTGGTTACATGAATAAGTTCTTTACTGGTGATTGCTGACATTTTGGGGCACCTGTCACTTGAGCAGTACACACTGTACCCAATTTGTAGTCTTTTATCTGTCATCCCTCTTCTATCATTTCCCCTGAGTCCCCAAAGTCCACTATGTCGTTCTTAAGCATTTGCATCCTCATAGCTTAATTCCACTTCTAAGTGAGAGCATATCTTTGATGTTTGATTTTCTATTCCTGAGTTACTTCACTTAGAATAATGATCTCCAATTCCATCCAGATTGCTGCAAATGCCATTATTTTGTTCCTTTTTACAGTAAGTAGTATTCCATGGTATATGCATAACATGAATTCTTTATCTACTCATTGATGATAGGCATTTGGTCTGGTTCTATATTTTTGCAATTGCAAATTGTGCTGCTATAAACATGTGTGTGCAAGTGTCTATTTGATATAATGACTTCTTTTCTTCTGGATAGATACCTAGAAGGGGGATTGCTAGATCAAATGGTAGTTCTACTTTTAGTTCCTTAAGGAATGCCCACAGTATTTTCCATAGTGATTGTATTAGTTTACATTCCCACAAGCAGTGTAAAACTATTCCTTTTCACCAAATTCCCCCCAAAATCTTTTTTAAAAACTGTTTTCATTATGGCCATTCATGCAGTAGTAAGGTGGTATCACATTGTACTTCTCATTTGCATTTCCCTGATCATTAGTAATGTTGATCATTTTTTCATATTTTTGTTGGCCATTTGCATATCTTCTTTTGAGAATTGTCTATTCATATGCTTAACCCACTTTTTGATGGGACTTTTTTTTCTTGCTGATTTGTTTGAGTTCCTTGTAGATTCTGGATATTAGTACTTTGTCAAATATATAGATTGGGAAGAATTTTCTCCCACTCTGTGGGTCGTCTGTTTACTCTGCTGATCGTTTCTTTTGCTATGAAGCTTTTTAGTTTAATTAAGTCACAACTGTTTATCTTTACTTTAGTTGCATTTGCTTTTGGGCTCTTAGTCATGAACTCTTTGCCTAAGCCAATGTCTAGAAGGGAGTTTCTGATGTTATCTTCTAGAATTTTTATGGTTTCAGGTGTTAGATTTAAGACTTTGATCTATCTTAAGTTGGTTTTTGTATAAGGTAAAAGATGAGGATCCAGTTTCACTCTTTTACTGGTGTGGTTTGTCAATTATCCCAGCACCCTTTGTTGAATAGGGTGTTCTTTCCCCACTTTATGCTTTTGTTTCTTTGTTAAAGATCAGCTGGCTCTAAGTATTTTTTTTTTGTTTGACAGCGTTTTTGCTCTTGTTTCCCAGGCTGAAGTGCAATGCTGTGATCTCGGCTCACTGCAACCTCCACCTCACAGGTGCTAGAAATTCTCCTGCTTCAGCCTACCTAGCAGCTGGGGTTACAAGCACCCACCACCATGCCTAGGTAATTTTTTGTATTTTTAGTAGAGATGGGGTTTCACTATGTTAGCCAGGCTGGTCTTGTACTCCTGACCTAAGGCAATCCACCTGCCTTAGCTTCCCAAAGCACTGGGATTACAGGTGTGAGCCACTGTGCCAGGTTTTTTTTTTTTTTTTTTTTTTTTTGGTTTTTTTTTTTTCTTTTCTCACAGTTATTATAAAAGGAATTGAGGT
>NW_016107406.1:4890111-4959492 GCF_001604975.1 Cebus imitator
AGCTCACTGCAACCTTTGCCTCCCAGGTTCAAGTGATTCTCCTGCCTCAGCCTCCTGAGTAGCTGGGATTACAGGCACCTGCTACCACACCTGCTAATTTTTGTAATTTTAGTAGAGACAAGTTTTGCCATGTTTACCAGGCTGGTCTTGAGCTCCTGATTTCAGGTGATCCACCCACCTCATCCTACCAAAGTGCTGAGATTACAGGCATGAGCCACCACACCTGGCTGTACTTGGCTTTATTTCTGGTTTCTTTATTCTGTTTCATTGATGTATGTGCCAATTTTGATTCCAGTACCATGCTGTTTTGGTGACTATGGCCTTATAGTATAATTTGAAGTTAGGTAATGTGATGTCTCCAGATTTGTTCTTTTTGCTTTGGCTATGTGGGCTCTTTTTTGTTTTATATGAATTTTAGGATTGTTTCTTCTAGTTCTGAGAAGAAACTAGATGGTGGTATTTTGATGGGAATTGCATTGAATTTGTGGATTGCTTTTGGCAGTATAGTCATTTTCACAATATTGACTCTACCCATCAATAAACATGGGATTTGTTTCCATTTGTTTGTGATCTATTTCTTTCAGCAGTGTTTTGGAGTTTACCTCGTAGAGGTCTTTCATCTCCTTTGTTAGGCATATTCCTAAGTGTTTTACTTTTCTCACAGTTATTATAAAAGGAATTGAGGTCTTGATTGGATTCTCAGCTTGGTCTCTGTTGGTGTATAGCAGGGCTACTGATTTGTGTACATTATTTTGTATCCTGAAACTTTGCTGATTCATAAGCTTTTGGGAGGAGGCTTTAAGGTTTTCTGGGTATAAAATCATATCAGCAAACAGCAACAATTTGACTTCCTTTTTACTGATTTGAATGGTCTTTATTTCTTTTTCTTGTCTGATTGCTCTGGCTATGACTTCCAGTACTAGGTTGAATAGAAGTTGAAGTTGCGACAGTAGGCATCCTTGTCTTGTTCCAGTTCTCAGGGAAAATGCCTTCATCTTTTGCCCGTTCAGTATTATGTTGGCTGTGAGTTTGTCATAGATGTCTTTTATTACATTAAGGAGTATCCCTTCTATGTTGATTTTGCTGAGGGTTTTAATCAAAAAGGGATGCTGCATTTTGTCAAGTGCTTTTTAGTGTCTATTGAGATGATCATGTGATTTTTGTTTTTAATTCTGTGTATATGGTATATCACATTTATTGACTTCATATGTTAAATCATCCCTGTATCCTTTGTATGAAAACCAGTTGATCATGGTGGATTATCTTTTTGATATGCTGTTGGATTTGATTAGCTAGTTTTTTGTTAGGAATTTTCACATCTATATTCATCAGGGATATTGTTCTGTAATTTTCTTTTTTTGTTATGTCCTTTTCTTGTTTTGGTATTAGGGTGATACTGGATTCAAAGAATTATTTAGGGAGGATTCCCTCTTTCTCTATGTTGGGAATGGTGTCAGCCAATAGGATTGATAACAATTCTTTGAATGTCTGACAGGATTCAACTGTGAATCTATCTGATCCTGGACTTTTTTTTTTTTTGGCAATTTTTAAACTTACCATTTCTATCTCACTGTTATTGGTCTTTGCAGAGTTTCTAACCCTTCCTGGTTTAATCTGGAAGGATTGTATATTTCCAGGAATTTATTCATCTCCACTAGGTTTTCTAGTTTATGTGCATAAAAGTGTTCATAGTAGTCGTGAATGATTGTTTGTATTTCTGTGGTATTGGTTGTAATATCTCCTGTTTTGTTTCTAATTAAGCTTATTTATATATTCTGTCTTCTTTTCTTGGTTAATATTACTAATGATCTATCAATTTTATTTATCTTTTCAAAGAACCAGCTTTTTGTTCTATTTACCTTTTGTATTAAAACTCACATATTTAAAAGTGAGAAAGGTTAAGGGACCTAAATGAGATGGAAGTTTATACATTTACTTGAGTGGTAAGATGCTGAAATATCTACATTTATATCTATATCTATATCCATATTAACAGAGACCCAGAGCAGCAACTACAAAGATTATACAAAAGATACACTCTTATATATTGCAAAGAAATAACTAAAAATAAATCAAGACAGAATCTCCAAAAATGTTCAAGAAACCCACTAAAAGACAGGGAAAGAGAGACATAGGAATGGAGAAACAGACAAGACAATCAGAAAACAAATTTTAAAAATGGTAAATTTAAGCTTTAAATGGTAATTAGTATTTTCAACATAAATTGTCTAAATACACTACTCAAAAGATGGTAATTGGCAGAGTGGATAAAAAGCATGACCATCTTCATGTATATGCTATTTGTAAGAAATTCACTTAAAATTCAATAACATAGGAAGGTGGAAAAGAAAATGGAAACACACACACACACACACACACACACACACACACACATGGATACCTTTTAAACAATCAAAAAACCCAAGCAGAATAGACACTATTAATATCTGATAAAAAGATTTCAGAGCAAAGAAAATTACTACAGACAAATGAAACATTACATAATGATAAAAGAATCAATCCACCAAGAAGATATAACAATTTGATTTGTGTGCACACAAAACAACAGAGCCTCAAGATACATAAAGCAAAAATTCAAAGATTAAAGAAATAGACAAATTCACAATTACAATTGGGGACTTCAACACTATTTTTAGCCATTGATAGAATTAGTACATACAAATCAGGAGGAATACAGAAATTCTGAAAAATACAATAAACCAGGAGAATCTAAATGACATACATAGAACACTTCACTCAACGATAGCAAAATACATAATTTTTTCAAATGCCATGGAACATTCACCAATATATATCATATCTGACCATAAAACAAATGTCAAACATTTAAATACATTGATATCACACCGAGTGTATTCTCTAATTATAACACAATAGTTAACCAATAATGGAAAACGACAGTAAAATGCCTAAGTATGTGGAAATTAAACATCATCCTTCTAAATAATTCAAGAGTCAAAGAGAAAGTCTCCAAGGGGAAAAAAAAATACATTGAACTAAAGGGAAAGGAAAAGAAACATAAAAATTTTGGGGCATAGCAAAGCAGTGTGGAGAGGGAAATTTGTCACACTCAGTGGTTACATTAGAAATGAAGAAAGGTCTCAAATCAATACTATAAATTATTACATAAAGAAACTAGATAAACAACAAACTGAAAGCAAACAGGGGAAGGAAATAAAAAGCAGAAATTAGTAAAATTGAAAATAAGAAAACAGTAGAGAATATCAATGAAACAAAAGGCTAGTTGTTTTTAAAAAATCAATAACATTGATCAATCTCTAGCAAGGCTGAAGAAAATAAAACTGAGAAGACATAAATCACCAATATCAGGAATAAAATGTAATACCTCATTACAGATCACGCAGCCATTAAAAGACTCTTAAGGGAATCATATGAACAACTTTGCACTACTGAATTTGGCAATTTAGTAGAAATAGACCAATTCCTTGAAAACCACAAGCAAGTAAAATTCAATCTAGATGAAATAAATGATCTAAATTGTTATATCTCCGTTAAAGAAATGTAATTTATAATTTAAAATATCTCTAAAATAATTCCAGACTCAAATTGCTTCTCTGGTGATGTCTACCAAAATTTAAAAATTAACACAAATTTTAATTTAAAAAAATTTAAATATTTTCCTGAAAATAAAAGAATGTCCCACAACAATTTATAAGGCCAGTATCAGACTGATACCAAAAACAGACAAAGATGGTATTAAAAAAAGAAAACTAAATGAACTTAAATTCTCAAGAAAATAGTATAAAATATAATACATAATATATGTAAAAAAAGTATGGATCATGACCAAGTGTAATTTATTCCAAGTACACAAGTACACTCTATGTATTTTTTTAATTTCCTTTGAACATTTGGAAACTGATAGGGTAATCTATCACATCAATAGGCTAAAGAAGAAAAATCATATGATCATGTCAATTGATGCAGAAAAAGGATTTGACAAAATCTGACATTTATTCCTGACAAAACCTCCCAGAAATTTAGAAATAGAGAAAAATTATTTCAACTTGATAAAGAACTAATAAGTTAGTTTGCAAAATCACAGGGTCCAAGATCAACACACAAAAATCAATTAAAGTTTTATATACTAACACTGAACATGAGGAAATTAAAATAAAAAATAAAATTTACAATAACTACAAAGAATACTTAACAAACGTGTGGATTCTGTGTGCTAGACGTTACAAATTTCTGATAGAAGAAATTAAAGATCTAAATAGACTGAGAAACATAATATATTTATGGATTGGAAGGTTCAACATAGTAAAGATGTCAACTGTTCCCAAATTGATCTATAGATTTAATATAGTTCCTATTAAAAATCACAGCAATAATTTATTAAATGTAGATATGTTTATTTTTAAAATTATATAAAAGCAATGCCCTAGATTGGCTAAAACAATCCTGGCTAGGAATATAATAAAGCAGAAGTCACTCTACCCAACAGTAAGTCTTGTGATATAGCTATCCTAATCATGCAATGGAAAAATGAAAAAGACATGAAAAGATAGTTAATAAAATGGAAAATAAACAATAAAAAGTGTCAATGTCATAAGTAATTTAGTAAATATAATACAAAATAGAAAGATGTTACATTTTTCCTAAATTCTTAAACATTCAAAATTTTGTCAATAAGTGCATGAGATAATATATATTCTTACAGAGTTTCTATAGAGCCCTAATTTTCTATTACTTCTTTGTAAAGTGCCTTTTCAATATCTGTCGATCTTTAAAATATGCTTGTGCTTTTGAGGGGTTTTGTTTGTTTTCTTCTGGTCCTTACGTTATTTCTTTTTTCTATAGGGCTGGTGGTTGTAATTCTTTCTCTTTATCTATGATAAGGATTGTATTGTTGTCGTTTTAATTTTTTTAGTAGAAGGGCTTCTTTAAATATTTTAGAGTGAGACAATGTAAAGTTGCTTATTGTCTGTCTATATAAGTAATATTATTCTTTAATAGTGTAGTCTGTCACAGTGTGAAGTCTTTTCTCTAAAATAATTCCATGTTTTTGGAGAAGGAAACTTTAAAACATTTTTTACATAGCTGAAGAAATTCTCTGAAAGAAAACATAGGGTGTAGTGGGAAGGAGAAACCTCCATGCACAGTTTTTCAATTCATCCTCCTAGTTTCAGCCCAATGCTGCTCTCACATTTTTCTTTTTTCTGTTTTCTATTTTTCTCATCACTTTTGTGTCTCTTTTCTGTTTCCTGCAAGGTAAATTGGCTCATTCTTTGGATTTACCTCTCTCTGTGGTTTTCCAAGTACTGCTTTAGCAATTTCTACTCTTCCATCAACTCTCTAGAAATATGTTCAGATCACTCCTATCACACAGGTCGTCTCTCTGTTAAAAAAAAAAAATTATTCATTACGGTTTTTAAAATCTTTTAGGACTCTTTATTATTGCTCTACAGAGGCCTCTGAGGAGGGAGGATATAAGGCTTATCTGCTTTTTAAAAATATAAAGTTACATTAACATTAGAATAATCTCTCTCACATTTTTTCCCATATGTACTCCTTTTTATTTTTATTAGAAACATAAAACCAAGTCCACAGTAAATTTAGTTTTTGTAAGCAATTTTGTGGAGATGGAAAGTATCTTCCCGGAAAATTCCATTCCTAGAGCAAGAAGCCAGAGTCTTCTCCTGGCAGTCTATCTCTGCTGGCAGAATTAGAGAAAATAGAAGAGGAAAAACACATAATAATGATTCAAATATTGATTCTATATACACTGTCCTTTACATTGATTTTTATATTATTATTTAACAAATTAGAAAAATGAGATTATAATACAAAGGCAAATTAGAAAAAAATAGAAAGGAAGGCAATTAGAGACTCCAGGGAAAACAGAAAGCTATAGAAGAAGAAATAAAATCAAATGAAAGTAAAGAAAACAAAAATGGAAGGCTAGCTCTGTCATGAAATATTTATATTTCAAAATGATAAAATATTGTTATTGATTTATTAATAAAACATTGTTAATTTTAAACTTTTTAAGATAATCTTATAAAAAGTATAAAAAATAGGACTAACATTTATGTAAAAAATGCAATATAATTAACCTTCATAGTGCAAAAGAAAAAAATTCTGATACTAGAAAAGATATTGAGGGAAAGTAGTTAGAAAGCTAAAGAAAATTCAGTTTTCCTACAAATCTCTTACAAATTATGTAAAATAAGGTGTAGTCAAAAAGAAAATAAAAATATTAATTATCCTACAAAATACCTAATATTTCAAATGTTTTCAACAAAGTAACTTAAGGTAGAGATAGGTCTACACTGGAATCTTTTAAGTAAAGATAGCAATATAAATACACTAAAATCAAAAAACAAGACGAACTGATTGAAGCATATTATCTAGACAAGTGAATATAATCATCAAAAAAAGCTAGCAGAATTATATGTGTTTATTCCTCAGAGAATGCGATTTGATGGTGAGAAGTTTGGGAAGGAGGCAGATAATAATATTTTTGAACCTGTGTACTTAATTACTTGAAATAAATGTAAAAGTTACTTAAATCTATGTTTATTTATTTACAAGAATAATTTGTTGTTCACTGTGATTTGAAGGGTTTTTTGTTCCCATAATAACAGAGAAATATGTAAATCTTTTAAGAGAATTTCAAAAACAGAGAAAATTTCAAAATACATGAATACTTGGCATATTATTAACATCGTGCTCTTTGTCTACCTTATTCTTAGCACAAATAGATATTTTATAAAACTTGCATAAAAAGCTCTCTTTTTAAAAACCTATGTCTTGAATATTTTTATATTAGTTTATAAAAATAGTTTTAAATTAACTTGTATTACTTTATATAAAAGTATAATCATTTAACTAATCATTTATTGTTAAACTTTTCTCTCTTAAAAATCTTTCTCAACAAATATTTTTATGGTTAGCCATGATTATTCCTCAGGACAAATTTCTACATATATATTGTCATAGAGGCAGGCACTCTTCATAAAGATTGTATGAATTCATATTCTCAACTAAAGTGCAAACTATAACCGTATCTGTGTGCTTTCATTCAAACAAGATAAGAAGACTATTTTAATCTTTGCAAAATGTAAAAAGGGAACAGGCATCTTCTTACAATTCTGTGAAAACTAGTAAGGCTGATTTGGTGTGTACATTGGCCATTTTTAATTTTTTGAAATTATCTTTTTTATATTGATTTGTACCATTTTTATATTGATTTATAAGAAGTATTTTCATACTAGTTTTTAAGACTTCTTTACATATTAAGGGTATTAGCAGATCTTAAAAATGATTAATAAAACATAAGCATGGTAATATAATAGACACACATTTTAAAAAGAGACTACTAGGAAGGAGGAGATGTTTATGGGTCCTGTTGGAATTGGGAACTCATATTCTGATGCTGGACAAGGAACTGGGGAGTTTGAAAGAGGTTAACAGAAAGAGGTTTTTAGCTTTATTAAACATCCCTCTGCAGAGGATGACTTAATTTGAATTTCATAGCTGGCAGGAAGCTAGATGTTGATATTTAGTTGGATCTAGGAAAATAAGTACAATATTTCTTGCATATGTTAATTTGTGGACTGAGATCTATACCCACTATATTGATCATATAAGCATGTGGTCTATAATTTCATGGAAAGATTTTGCAAAGACAGGCCTTGACAACTCTTGATAATTGCTACTTCTGAGAAGTGACGTGAAATCCAGGGATGTAAGATAGAATGGAACTTACTGTTGACGACATATTTGTAGAGTTCGGTTTTGTTAAACCAAACTGGACATTTAATTTTTTATTAGCTCTATAATAAAAAACTAAAAATAAAGACCTGCACATACCACATGTTTATAAGTTATATAATATGCATATTTATTCATCATATTACATGAACATTATATATGAATATCAATATTTTAATATTTGAAATTGCTATTTTTTATGGCTTTAAAAAATCATTTTTAAGGTTTGCAATACATTATCATAGTATGAATCTGAATTCTGTACCAACTGTTGATTTTCTAATGTCTACCATGGGGGGGTATTTTTTAAATGAAGGACATGTAATGTGCCTAATAAAAGACAAATGGCCTGCTGTTTAAATATATCTGGAGAGAGAGTACGAAAAAATACATTGATTTTAACTGCTCTTAATTTTCTCTCTCTCTGTATCTCTTTTTGCTACCTTTATCTCTATCTCTGTCTCTATCTATCTATCTCTGCTAACCACATATAATGCTCTTGTTGAGATGAAGAAAAAATGCCCCATTTTTGGCTTCCTACTCCCACCTTTAATCTTTCTTTAGAATTCAACAAGCATAGATAAAGTTATATTGTCATGGACACTACTGACACTTCTTCAGCCAAAATGGGCTAATACTTATTATTCTCTCGAACAGAGGCAAATGACTGCCCATGCTTTCTGAAACTGGAGCTAGAATATATAGAAATTTAAAGACACTTTTCATTCACATTGAGTTGCTTCTCTGTTAGATTATTTTGTGCCAGAGGATGACTCCCAGGCAATAATATCCAAATACTTGACTCAGGATAGTTTAACAAAAGGATTTCTCAAAGTTGCCTTTCAAAAGAGTTCATATACCACATGTAATGAAAGACATGTGTTATTAATTAATTAATTAATTTATTTGTTCATTCACTCATTTTGAGACGAAATCTTGCTCTGTCATCCAGGCTGGAGTGCAATGGTGTGATCTCAACTCACGGAAACCTCCTTCTCCCAGGCTCAAGCAATTCTCCTGCCTCAGCCTCCTGAGTAGCTGGGATTACAGGCCCATGCCACCACACCCAGCTAATTTTTTCTGTTTTTTAGTAGAGACAGAGTTTTACCGTGTTGGCCAGGCTGGCCTTGAACTCCTGATCTCAAGTGATCCTCTGGCCTTGGCCTCCCAAAGTGCTGGGATTGTAGGCGTAATCCACCATGCCTGGCCAAAATCCATATTTAAAGAGAAAAAAAGATGACAAATATTTTAAATGAATTTGTAAAACCTTTCTTTAAAATGAAACAATCATCAGACTTTTGTGTGGGTTGATAATATTCTTCTATTAAATGTACTTTTTACCACCTTAATTTGATGAAAAAGAGAAAGAGGTTATCCTCCAAATACAACTTTTCCCACTAACATAAATCTGAGAGAGAAAGAGAGAAAGAGACTGACTCAAGGAAAGGCAGCCAAATATTTATTCTTTGGCCAAGGCATGAAATTGTATTTTGGCCTCATTATAGATTACAAAACCAAATCATCAAGCCATTGGCATGTATGATATGCTATGATACTTACTGGCTGGCCCTGTGTATACATAAATCAATCAAAAATTGATCATCCTTGTGCATTTGATCCAACTTTCTCCATCAATATAAGTGGCCTGGTAAAAGGCCATCATTTTCAGTAGTAAATCAGCTGTGATGGATCAAATGTATCAACTGGTATGCTAAGAGATTATTTGACTAAATCTCTTTTTTTAATCCAACCATTATAGACAGAAGTTTTTATCTTTACTTTCTTGCTCAGCAAGAGAAATATGATCAGAAATATATATTTAAAAACAGTCAGTGCAGTGCTGAAGATGTTTGTTACTGGATCTGAGTGAATGGTAACTTGGATGTACTCACCTTCTAAAAATTTATCCAACTTTAGACTTATGATGTGTATGGTTTTATGAATGTATGTTATACGGAGATTTTTTTAAAAGCAATAAAGAGTCATTGTTCTCTAAGATGTGTTGATGTGATTTTTATCCAGAGGCAATGAAATTAACCACAAGTGACATTTGGAAGCTTTTTAAATCATTTTCTGACTCATACCCAAGCATAATTTTTCCAACCAAAGGAGTTGCTTGACTACAATTGTTCTCTCATCTGTATAGTTTCATATTCCATAACCCTTTAAAATTATTTTCTTTGGTTTTGTCAGATTAATATATGAGTTGGTCATTTTGAGCACTTTGATTATGATTGTGTAATTTCCAGTTCAAGAGACAGAAGCGTTATTGAAAATAATTGTTTTCCGGATGAGCACAAAGGAGAGGCATAAATGCAATAAAATCTTAACCACAAGTATTATCCACAGATTTAAAGCATCACCTTAGGTCAAAAGCATGGCTTATAAATTTTGAAATGTTTGAAACAAATCTGTGATGAATAAAAGCTTTCTGCAGGATCCAGTTGATTTTTCTATGAACTCACAAGAGATTCTTATTTCCCAAAGTTCTGTGGATCTCAAGATTTCCTCACCCATACGTGTGCATACGTACAGGAGTCTTTCATTTGATGTAGCAGAAGTTCTCCACCTTAAAAAAAAAAATGAGTAAGTCTTATGTCTTCAGGAAACTAACAAGTAGTCTAATGCTTTGTTGAACATAAAGATGAACAAAAGCAACAGTAAACATGACAATGTTAAGCTTATCCATCATTACTATCACTGTTGTCACAATGGCCTTTTTCATCCATTTCTCTGCTAAGTCAAATGCTAGATGTTTTACCTGTAACACCTGGAATAAAAACTAATCTATTACTATCCATAACCTATTAAGTATTACACGTAATATTTAACCCTATATTTAATGGGATTATTGAATTCTCTATTATATTCATTTTATAGGTTAAAAACAAACAAACAAAAACAGAAAAACTGTGACATTAAGTTTCCAAAATTCAAGATAATAACTTCTTGAGAGAGGGAGAAAGATGGGATTTGGACAGAGCATGTAAAGAGCTTCACAGAACAAATTTTTTACTTTCTTGAGCTAGAGAGATGACTAGTACATTCAAGAATGCATGCTCTTATACCTTTTGATTACTTATAAATATTATTTTGTATTTAGTCAAAAATTTTTTTCTATTTATTTATTTCATTGCATTTTAGGTTTTGGGGTACATGCGAAGAACATGCAAGATTGTTGCATAGGTACACACGTGGCAGTGTGATTTGCTGCCTTCCTCCCCATCACCTACATCTGGCATCTCTCCCCTTGCTATCTCTCCCTTACTCCCCACCACCCACCGTCCCTCCCCTATTTCCCCTCAACTGACCCCAATGTGTAGTACTCCCCTCCCTGTGTCCATGTGTCTCATTGTTCAACACCTGCCTATGAGTGAGAACATGCGGTGTTTGACCTTCTGCTCTTCTGTCAGTTTGCTGAGAATGATGGTTTCCAGGTTCATCCATGTCCCTACAAAGGACCCAAACTCATCGTTTTTGATGGCTGCATAATATTCCATGGTGTATATATGCCACATTTTCCCTGTCCAGTCTATCATGGATGGGCATTTGGGTTGGTTCCAGGTCTTTGCTATTGTAAACAGTGCTGCAATGAATATTCATGTGCATGTGTCCTTATAGTAGAACGATTTGTAATCCTTTGGATATATACCCAGTAATGGGATTGCTGGGTCAAATGGAATTTCTATTTCTAGGTCCTTGAGGAATCGTCACACTGTCTTCCACAATGGTTGAACTAATTTACGCTCCCACCAATGGTGTAAAAGTGTTCCTATTTCTCCGCATCCTCTCCAGCATCTGTTGTCTCCAGATTTTTTAATGATCGCCATTCTAACTGGCGTGAGATGGTATCTCAATGTAGTTTTGATTTGCATGTGCAGAAAGCAGAAACTAGACCCCTTCCTGACACCTTACACTAAAATTAACTCCAGATGGATTAAAGGCTTAAACATAAGACCTAACACCATAAAAACCCTAGAAGGAAGTCTAGGCAAAGCCATTCAGGACATAGGTGTAGGCAAGGACTTCATGACCAAAACACCAAAAGCATTGACAACAAAAGCCAAAATAGACAAATGGGACCTAATCAAACTCCACAGCTTCTGCACAGCAAAAGAAACAGTCATTAGAGTGAATTGGCAACCAACAGAATGGGAAAAAATTTTTAGTCAAAATTTTAACAAGCAAAACCTGAGACACAGATGTGGAGGGATGGGTACAGCGTCTACTATGCAATACTGCCTCTCACATTCATTTTATAACCGTTTTAAGACTTCACTGTACTTCTGCTTTTCAATGTAGCAACCAATTATATTTCTCTTCTATCTACTTTTTGACTACTCAATAAAATCAGTGTGCCTATAGTTGAGAATTGTGCAATTTAGTTACTTCAGTGTAGGAGGGCTAAGGTGTTACAAACATAGTGTTTTAACAATGGGTCCCAATCTCAAAGCACTATAGTAGTTTTTGTTTAGTGTAAGCTAGGAATCAGAAAAAGACACACGTATTTCTTATTAAACTGAAGTACTGAAGTTAAGAAATCTAGGTGATCTAGACCAACCTAAATGATACAGCTGGACTGAGGAAGACAAAAAAAAAAGCACTTCAAGGAGCTAGATATAGAGATTCTAGAAGGTAATAAGGTAAGATTATGATGGGAATAAGGAAATTGAAGGGAAATATCTAAGATGAAATATTTTAACTGAACTTGTGAGTCCAGACATTTAAAATATCTAATAGACCCGAAGGGGACTAAAACAGGGAACCTTCAAATAATATTTTGATTAGCCTCTGTCTCCATTCACCTTGGAAAAAAATTAGTTGTTGAATAAATGAGACATGACAATCTCCCCTAACTAATTGGAATGTCCAATATTGGTTTGAACATGTATGGATAACACTGCAAATAATTCAAAAGCATATTAATTAATGAGAGGAAAATTAATTTCCTAGTTGGTGATCTATCTGATGCATGACTCAAAAGAATAACATTTATCAAAATTTCACATAAGTTTACTTAGTGTTAACTATGCAAGAAAATGAGGACATATTCATTCTTAACTTCAGCAAGTGTTCCATTTGGGAATAGTTGAATTAAATGCAAACCCTAGCCTCTATGCTGAGAGTAAGCAGAGAGAGAGCCTGGAGGTAAGTAAAATGCTCCAGTCAGATTTAGCATGTTACTAAAATACAGAAAATGCTTTTGATAAAACATGTTCTGAGGCTATGTCCAAAAAAAGTATCCTATAATAATAGTTGTGATGAATATCCTCACTACAACATGAATTTGGGTCCAATAAACCCATTCCAAACCTCTTAATTATCTTTCTTACATCTAGTCTCAGTTCAAGATATTTCAGAAATTGACAGACATTTTTCAACTGGTTGAATTGGAGAAATTGTTTTTATTGACTGGACTGGTTTCCAGTAAGTCAGAAGAGTAAGGAAAAATCTGTCAAGGCAGGCCAAACAAATTCAACTGATTCTTACCCAATCTAACAGTAAATAAACCAACAATAATGATGTGCTCTTCACATAGCATATGTAAGTGCTGCTTGTGAAAGTTGAAATTGAATATCTCATGTTTTAATTAATGCTCAATGTTTCAATTAAATTTATGAGAACAGTAATACAGATTGAAAATCCCTAATCTGAAAATCTGAAACTTGAAGTGCTCCAAAATCCGAAACTTTTGTGGTGCCAACATGATGCCAGAAAGAGAAGATTTCACACATAAGTATTTAACACAAACTTTTGTTTCATGCAGAAAATTATTTTAAAATATTGTATAAAATAATCTTTAGGCTACATGTATAAGGTTACATAAAATATAAGTGAACTTAGTCTTTACACTTGAGTCCCATCCTCAAGCTATCTCATGATGCATCTGCAAATATTCCAAAATCCAAAAAAAAAATCAAAATCCAAAACACTTCTTGTCCTAAGCATTTAGAATAAGGAATACTCTATTTATAGTGTATAATCTATAGTCTATGGAACTGAAATAAAAACTTCCTAATTAAGCTATATCAATACCAATTTTAAATATCCATCTTGTTCATTCATATAAAAAGGAATGAATATGTTTTGATAAATTAGTAAACAGGGTAAATATTTAAGTGTAATAAATACCCAAGGGTGACAACACTAAACTGAGAGTTAGGAGGTATTAATTTCAGGATTGTTTTGGCTGCCTTAATAAAAACTAAATAAAAGTGGCTTGAGCAAGGTAGAATATTTATTTCTCTCTCATGTAAAGTTTGCATTGGTGGGTGGTTCAGGCAGGTGGTAAGGCCATCTTGCTTTGTAAGGCCATCCACGTTCCTTAGGTTCCTTCTGAATTGTTACTTGTTCATTCTCACAAGAATGGCAAAGCTGGTTTGCTCCTACCACACTCATGTCCACCAAACATCTTCATTCCAGCAGAGGAAGGGGGTAGAGAGTAAGCATTTTTCATTCAAGAACATGGCCCAAAAGGGCTACACATCAGTTCTACTCATTCATTGGCCAGAACTAAGTCACATGACAACATATGCTGCAAGGAAAACTGGGAAATGTAGTCTCTGGGAGAGCCGCCGCATACCTTCATGAAGACTAGATTGACTCTTTTCACAAAAGAAAAATGGGGAAAAATGGGTATTAGGGAAAATTATGAGTCTCATCAAATAAGATAGCTAAACTTTGGAAAGGACCTTAGTTTTCTCATCCAGGAATTAATTCTGTTGCCCAATTATATCATTTTTCTATGCCACAACATCACTCTTCAGCTTATTTGGAAGTTATTCCTGCTACCCAACATACCATTGACAATGCAGTTATTATCTTGTGGATTTGGAGAAACACCACCTGCCCTCAAATGCTACTCCACAATTTTGCTTTCATGGCTCCTGAAATTTCCATTTATTCTTTAAAGAAAAGCATAAATTTTAGGTTAGATTGATCCAGCTAGTAGGTTTCAAATCTGGTTTGATCTAACCTAAAATCTATATTTTATTCTTTATATAATAGAGTGGTACTAACTTCTTGTATGAGATTTGGGGATAAGGTATGTAAAGCACCTTTTAGTCTAGGAATTATTATATCTTCAGATAGTCCTTATTTAAATGCAGAACTATATATTATTAAATTAAGGTAATGTCTATAAAGTAGACTTAGGTAGTGCTTACTTCATCGAAAGTGCATTTTAGATATTGAGTTTTATGGGAACAGCAATTTTACTTAGTTCTCTGCCTTTACTATAACCTCCAAAGGCTTTACATTTATTTAGATTACAGGCTACTTCCAAATTTTCAAGCTCCCTTTTAATACCCTGTGTGCTTACCTTATTTTTTTAGTATATCACCCTGCCAGCAGCATGCTTTTTCCTCTCTCAGCAATTATTTTTTATATTTTAGAGAAGTTTTAGTTTGTAGATAAAATTAACTCAGATTACAGAATTCCCATATATTCCCTCACTGCTTCCTCATTAGTTTCCCCTATTATTAACATCTTGCATTAGTGTAATACATGTGTTACAATTGATAAGTCAATATTGATACATTTTTCTTAACTAAAACCTATATTTTACATTAGAGTTCACTCTTTATACATTCCATGGGCTTTGACAAGCATATAGTGGCATGTATCCACCATTACAAGATCATACAGAGTAGTCTCACTATCCTCCAAATTCCCTGCACTCCATTCATTTATCCCTCTTCCCTCCCCTGCAGTCCCTTGCCAACATTGATCTTTTTATTGTCTACATAGTTTTGCCTTTTCCAGAATGTCATAAAGCTTAAACATACACTACATAGCCATTTTAGAATGGTGTCTTTCACTTAGCAATATGTATTTAAAATTTCTCCATGTCTTTTTGTAGCTTGGTTGCTCATTTATTTTCACTGCTGAAGAATATTCCATTGTACATATGTAGCATAATCAGCTTTATGCATTTACCTTTTGAAGGGTATTTTGGTTCTTTCAAGTTTGGGCAATTATGAATAAAGCTGCTATAAACACCTATGTGCAGGTTTTTGTGTGGACAGAAGTTTTCATCTTATTTGGATAGATACCAAGGAGTGTAATTGCTGGATAATTATGATTAAGTGTTCATTTAATTTGGTAAGAAACTGCCAAGCTCAATTACAAAGTGGTGGTACTATTTTACATTCCCATCAGCAATGATGAAAATTCCTTTTTGCTCCATAAGAGCATTTCATGTTAATGTTTTGGATTTTAGCCATTCTAATATATTCATAAAGGTATCTCACTGTTGTTTTAATTTGTAATCCACTAATGACATATGATGCTGAACATCTTTTCATGTACTCATCTGCAGCTATATAACTTCTTTGGTGAGATTTCTGTTTAGATCTTTTGCCCATTTTTTTTTTCTTTTTTATTAAGTTTGTTGTTTTCTTATTGTAGAATTTTAAGGGTTCTTTGTATATGCTGAATACTAGTCCTTTATAAAATGTGTTCTTCAAAAATTTTCTGCAAATCTGTGGCTTGTCTTTTCATTGTCATAACATCTTTTGCAGAGCAGAAGTTTTTAATCTTAATTAAGTTCAACATGTTGATTTTCTTTCCTTCATGGATTGTACTTTGGGTATTGCATCTAAAGAGTCATCACCAAACCAAAGGTCACCTAGATTTCCTCCCATGCTGTCTTCTATGGGTTGCGGTTTTGCATTTATTAGCATGCTATTTTTTTTACCAGCCTTTTTGTATACACATACATAATCGATAGCATGTCTTATCGGTGGAAATTTATAGCAGAAATATCTCTGACTAACCTGCAGAAGCTACAATTTAATTATGGCATGAATTAATAAAGTTTAAACAAATTTACTACTCCAAATTTGTTTTCCTTTTTCAAAATTGTTTTGACTAGCCTAGTCTTTTGCATTTTAATACAAATTAGAATCAGTTTGCCAAGTATGACCAAAAAGCCTGCTGGAATTTTGGTTGAAATTGCACTGAACCTATAGATCAATTAGTGAGAATTGACACCTATGCTTCATGAGCAGGATTATCTCTCTATTTGATTAAGTATTTTTTGATTTCACTGAGCAAGACTTTGTAGTTTTTACTGTACAGAATTTTGTATTTTTATGCTATTGTAAGTGGTATTTTAAAAACATTTCTGATTATGCAGTTCAAGTATACAGTAATACAACTGATTTTTGTCTGTTGACCTTACTAAGCTTTCTTATTGGTTTAGTAGCTTTTTCATAGTTTTGGGGACTATAGACAATCATGTCATCTGCATTTAGAGACAATTTTATTTCTTCCTTTCCAATCTGTGGCTTTTTATTTCTTTTCCTTGTCTTACTGCACTTCCTAGAACTTCCTGTTCAGTGTTGAAAATGAATGATGAGAGTTGCCATGCTTGCCTTTTTCCTGATCTTAGTGGGAAAATATTCAGTCTTTCACTCTCTAGTATGATGTTATTAGCAGCAACATTTTATAATGCCTCTTTATCAGTTGGGGAAGTTCCTTTTTATTCCTGATTTGCTGAGAGTTTTCATCATGAATGCAAATGAAATTCCATTATATGCTTTTTCTGCCTCTATAGGATGAGCATGTGATTTTATTTTATTTTATTATATTTTGAGGCTGAGTCTCGCTCTTGTTGCCCTGGTTGGAGTGCAGTGGTGTGATCATGGCTCACTGCAGGCTCCCAGAATATCCTTTATTTGGAGGAGTCAGGGAAGTAGCATCCATGTTAAATATATTTGTGTGAACAGTCTAAGTTACTTCAATTGTTAAGATAGTTGTCTGGTAGCAGAATGTAAGAACCTGTGGTAACAGAAAAATTATATTTTAATGAAAAAGATTTTGGAAATCTAAAATTTTAGGTGTGTAGGTACCAAGAAAGGAAGGGCAGCTAGGGGACCCTTTACCCATCTCATAGGTCTGCCAAATTTGGCCTTAGTTTTTACAATATTTATAAATCACCTAATTTTTAGTTACAATTTATGTTCGTAGATTCATTGCCTTGATGAGATTCAGTTTCTTCCTAAAAGGGTATTACCATTACAACACATTTTATTACACATTTTATGGCTATCCATCAGCACCACATGACTCGTTCAAAATTAAAACTATATTTTTATGTGAGTTACATTTGGTGACACCTCAAACTAATTTTGAAGATTCACTGAGTATAATCAAGATGATAACAAATTTCCCCACATATTTTGTACATAAAAAATGTATTTATAGATATTAGTAAGACTATTTGGGAACACAAACTATAAGATTAAACAAACAGTTGTAATCTTTTCTTGTTGGTATTATCTGTTGTTTAATTTCAAACTAGAGTCTAAGATGACGTAGAAAATATGTTAGCTATTTCTTAGCGGCCGGGCGCGGTGGCTTACGCCTGTAATCCCAACACTTTGGGAGACCGAGACGGGTGGATCGCGAGGTCAAGAGATCGAGACCATCCTGGTCAACATGGTGAAACCCCTTCTCTACTAAAAATACAAAAAAAAATTAGCTGGGCATGGTGGCACACGCCTGTAGTCCCAGCTACTCGGGAGGCTGAGGCAGGAGAATTGCTTGAACCCAGGAGACGAAGGTTGCAGTGAGCCGAGATCGCGCCATTGCACCCCAGCCTGGGTAACAAGAGTGAAACTCTGTCTCAAAAAAAAAAAAAAAGAAAGAAAATATGTTACTATTTCTTAAAGTGAACTTACTAAAAATAAGGAATTTTAATGTAATTCCAAGATTAAAGAGTGACAAAATATCTTTTGTTTGTGATCTTTTCCCCTCATTCAAAATCATATGATTAAAAATAGGTGTGAAATTGCAAGCAATTAACATTTATATTATTTTTGAGACTCTTGTAGAGTTAGATTTGTGATTAACATGACAAAATTGCATCAAAAACTGTGGTTTTGCCTTCAATTTCACATAATGTTAAGTATTCTTACTTAAAAGGAGCATGTTGGCATTTTCTATGCAATATGGTACAAAAGAAAATTTATTTATTAATTATCTCTCTTCTTGGAGTATCAAAATATATTAGCCATTAGTAATGAATGAACAGGCTAAATTTTGAGAAGGTGAGTTTCCTTCTCTTTTTCATTTTTTGAGACACTAGAACATCACAAGGTCAAATAGCAGATGGTTTGAGAGTCCCACCACAGACATTTTACATAGCAATTTCAAATAAAAATTGTCTTATTTTTCTATAGCTTCGTAAAGAAATTATTTCAAAACTTAAGGTGGAAATAAGAAACATTTATTATAACACACAGTTTCTAAGAGTCAGGGAACTGATTGCTGCTGGTGCTTCTGGCTGGATGGTTCTCTTAGAGTTTCCGTGAAGATGTCAGCCAGGGCCACAATCGTTTGAAGGGTTGATTGGGTAACTCATGCGACAGTTGTCTAGAAGTCTCAATTCCTTGTCTCATGGGCTTTTCCAGAAGGCTATGTAAGTGTCCTCAAGACACTGCAGCTGGCTTCCCCTCCATATCTCCCAGAAAAAGCAAGGCAGAAACCACAATGTATTTCATTATCCAGACTCAGAGGCATCAAACCATCACTTTTGCCATGTTCTATTGGTCACCTAAACCCACCCTGATACAACATGGGAAAAAACTACACAATAGCATAAATGCCAGGAGGTGGAGATTGTTGGGTATCATCTTGGAGGCTGGGCACCACAAAATAAGGATACATTTAGTGTGAGGAGGTTAGTTTGATTTCTTCTTCTCCTCCTTGTCCTCTGCTGTCTCCCCCTGCTTCTCCTGTTCCTCTTCTAATTTTTAAGAGACACATTGTAATCACCATTAGCCATGGATTAGCTACAAATCTAAGAACACTCATACTCATGTATATAAATGGTCCAATAAACAAATGGATCCATTTATTTACAATTTAGCATATAAAATTTTCCCACATGCAAAACAATTTAAAATGCTGATTCAGAACCTAAAAAGAATCCATATCCAAATAACTATCGCTTACCATTTTACTGGAAAAATGTCATGATGGCAATCTTTATTAAGTTAATAGTGACAGTTTTCATAATTTTACTAACTTTTATTGGCTTGATTAACTTAATAATTTCTGAACATTGTAAAATATCTTGAAATGTATTTTAAGAAAATGAAGATTTCTCATCATTTCAGTAAATCTTTTCTACTAATTTGCACGAGTAGCTTAATCATAGGTAATGAATAAATAAATAATTGAATGAAATTTTACATAGAAACTTTCATGCATGTGTTTTTGTATGATTCATATCAAAATGATCTTTTCAAATATTTTTCAATGTGATTCATTAACCAGCAGAATGAATAGCAATGCTCGCAAAAAAAATGTAGATCCTTAGACGCTACCCAAAGCCTACTGAAGTTTGAAGCTACTGAGTTTGAATTCCACATTCCAGCAAGCTGTTAGGTGATCCTTACGGCTTCCAAAGAGGTCAAACTCCTTATCTTTACAATATATTTTTTACATTTAGCAAAACCCCATTTTGCATATTTGCATTATCCATGCCCTTTTCAGTGCTAGGTTTCCTTGTTGTGCTTGGGCTTTATTTTACTACACAGCCATAACATGGAATCATAGTATAAAGGAGGGTATGTTCCTCACTTGGGTGGAACTTTGCCAGATTGCCCCACTTTATGTTTGGGAGGAAAAGAATCTGAAAGTTGGGTTGCCAATTCAGGGCTAGCAAGTCAATGCACACATCAGCACCACTTAATCCTTTAAAATGCTCTTATATTTAAAATGTTTTCAATTTTTCTTTAGTGGAAATAATAAAGTGTCTTTGAATAAACAGTTTCTTCTGTTTCAGAAAGTTGTGTGTTTATCTCAGTGTGCCCAATCAATGAATTCCAAAAGGTTTATGGCTTTTTGACTCCTATGGGGCAATCAAAGGCTAAATTCTAAAGGATTTGGAAATGTCAACTCATAATACAAACTGGGTTGGCCTCGGGGCCTGAGATCAGAACCATAACTCACCATGTTTACAAATTATATCATTTGGTCTAGTGTACTAACTGTAAACTCACCAACAATTATAGTAGAGAAAGAATTACAGTCAGCCTTTTTCCTTCTTTCCTGTTGCCTGAACTGTCATGGCATATGGATTCTTCATCAGTCCTCAAATCACACAGAGGGCCTCCCTAGAAGCTACTCTTGAAATCAATAGGCAGCTAGGCTTTCAGGTGAAATACGGAATTGCTATAGACTTTTTAGGAAGGAGAGCAAATGGTTTCACTAATTGAGTCCCGTATGTTATTCCAGGCAGTTGTACACACATCTATGATCTTTAATAGAAAGAATGAAAATACTACATTTTGTTAGGTAGCCTACACTACACATTTGAAAAGTCAGTCTTTTCTTCAGGCTATTATTTTTCTGTTTGTGGTTCCTTCTCAACCAGTTCTCCCCAGTTGTGCTTAGAAAGGCATGACTGTGCACCTTTCTGAGGACAGAATGGAGGTACTTTACTTCTTTCTCAATATCCTCTTTTCCTGTTTCTTTCTCTACCCTACTTCCTCTTTTCTATCTGTCCCCTTCTCTTCCATTAATGTAGCTTTCAAAGCTGTATTAATGTTTCACTTGGCCTAAACAAGATGTGCTCACTTTATGACTTTGCATAAAAGAAAGGTAAGTAGTTTGTGGCTCTTCCCAACTGGCTGCTTCCATTGCCAAGTTGTGCAGTCTAGGGAATGCATAAATCCTAAGCTGTCAAATATTGCCATTGAACTTATGCTCACATGATTTGGCAACTTTAACAGAGTAAAGAAACACTGGCCAGGCACAGCAGCTCATGCCTGCAATCTGAGCACTTTGGGAGGCTGAGACGGTTGGATCACCTGAGGTCAGGAGTTCAAGACCAGCCTGGCCAACATGGTGAAACCCTGTCTCTACTAAAAATACAAAAATCAGCCAGGTGTGCTGGCATGCCCCTGTAATCCCAGATACTCAGGAGGCTGAGTTGGGAGAATTGCTTGAACCCAAACCCAGGAGGTACCACTGCACTCCAACCTGGACAACAGAGCAAGACCCCATCTCAAATAAAAAAGAAGAAAGAAAGAAAGAAACACTACTTATCTGCTAAGAGCCCAACAGCCTGATGGGTAGTACATTTACTTTTAGGACATTGTGCAATATTGACTCTGGATTATATTGCTATAGATACAAATATAGATATATAGATACTAATATCGATATACCTGAGAAAATGTAACTCCTTTACATTTCACATGCTATATATATAATTATTTAACATTTCATATGAAACTATGTATTTCATATATAGTATGTGAAATATAATATATATGAAATTGTACTAATACATATGAAATTATACTAATACATATGAAATACGTATACACAAAATTATGTATTTCATATATATTATTTTTCCATTATATGCATAATATATATTTCATATATATCAGTATATCCATATTTGGAGGGGCTAAAAAAGGTAGCAGAAATTAAGGGACAAAAAAGAATAGTGATAAGACAGGTGATATATTTATATTTTTATTCTAATCAATACATTAGCTGAATATATTTCTTAAATATATTATTTTTTAAGAAGTAAATAATATATTTACTTCTTAAATATATTAAGAAGTACTAGTGCCCGTGGAGAGGGGATGTGTGTGTATGTGTGTCTATATGTGTGTGGCACCATCTGTGAATATTTGCTTTTCAGGCAAAAGGTGTTGTGAACCATCAGCCATCCTATTTATTGGATAGTTGTCATTGATCTATATCTTACATTCTAGGCAAGATCCCATCAGAAATTGCCAATCTAGTAAAGACAGAAGCCAGGAGGATGGGTCACAAGAAAAGATGAGCATTTGTAGGAAAATACTATATATTTTAAGGTAGAAATAATGGGACTTTGTTAAAAGTTCTTAGAAAATAATATGCTTTAGAAATTATTTGTAGAATAATATTGAGAAAGTGGAGAATCAAGTTATTACCAAAAAAAAACGAGTTTTTTCCTGTCTCCAGCTTCAAAACTGTATTAGTGCACCAATTGGCAAGACTGATCAGAACCATCCAGGAAAATTCAACAGTGAGGGCAGTCCATCACAGAATCTGGCTGGTCATATTTCCTAGAGTTCCTCCAGCATCCACCCAGCTGCCACAGGAGCTAAGGGCTTTGCATTGACCCAGGAAAACAGTCTGATGGAAAGAGAACAGCTCCTTTTAGGTGATTCTTTGGGTCTGAAACTCAAAGTCAGTCCCCAAACCCCCAACATTCGCCAAGGCCAAGCACTGAGTTCTGTTCCCTCCTATCTATGCATAATTTTTATAACCTTTTTTCTTCCTTAGAAACCAATTAAGGTTTATTATAATTTGACAAGATGTCTAAAAACTACATTTTCCTTGGCCCCAAACACTTCCCAGAAGTATGGTAATCATCCTGTCCTATGTGATCATTGTAATTGTGGGAGCTTCATCATATTTTATTGTGGCATGTATTTATGTGAAGAGTAATGTTTATATGTATTTTTTAAATAATCTAGCTTAAGGTTATCCACTAGTGAATTTTCTCTCTCAGGTCAACACCATTTCTTATTTAATTATCGGCTTGGTTTTTTAAAATACCACAACTCTCTCTAAATTCAATATTGATCTATTACTTTGGCTTCCTTTTTTCATCTATAAAAATAAAAAATAAGATAGTGATGTTCTATCAGCACCTTTATGAATACTGATATTTCTCAAAAGTATGCTCTTATACTTCAGACCTGCTGTAAAGAAAATATGGAAAGAGCTTCTGGTTCCTTTGAAAAAAAAAATCAATGAAAATCCCAAGACAAGGCATAATGTCAAGTAAGTCCAATAATCAGACCACAGCTAATGACTAAAAAATCATGAGGTGGCAAAAATGAAGTTTTATGCCTGTTCAGGTTACTAAACAAAAAACTGACTGATCTTCAATCAAAGTAAAAATAATGGAGAATATATTGTACACCCCAATCAAATATTCTGAAAGGTCATCTAATTAACATTTTGCATTAACTCTTACTGTTCATTTTGACCTCAAAACACAAGAATATACTGTGGCATATTAGAGATTCATAGTGATTATAAAGAGAAAGCTAGAAAGCACTGCAAGTAGGGAGGACTCTTTCCTTTGCGTCAGAGATGTCAGAAGAGATAAGGATACTGAGCAGACAGCTGGACATAGAGGTGAGCATAAGATGGAAGCTAGATGGTGATCCAAATACCCTGATACAGACAAAGGCAGCTTAGTTCAAGAGTTCTTAAATAGGAGTCATCAGAGACCCACAGCTATGTTGCTCTCAGGACAAAGGCAGTCCTGAGTCTTGATTATATTAAATCTCTTTAGGCCTATTTGCAGAGTTGGCTGCACAAATAGATTAGAGAGGATGCTTATAAAATGTAGATACTCAAATAAAATGTTTCCTATTCTGCTTATCACGGTGGTTCAAATTTTGCCACTATTGATTACTCTCTGAAATGCTGAGTTGCTGCAAACAGTAAGAGACTGGGAGTATAGAATAAACAAGACATATAAAACGTTGATTAAAAGTCAATAAAATATTTAATAAGCAACTTCTAAATCAATATATTTGTATGAAGAAGAAGGGAGGGATATAAGGTGGAATTTATTTTTTCAATGAGTAAACATTTACAGATGCATACCCAGTATGCATCATGCATTGTATTTGCAGGTAGATCAAATGACAAAAAACAACTCAGCCCTAGAGAAGCTTTAACTTTTATAGTGCTTTACTAATTTTCATATTTAAGAGACAAACTACTATTGACATTCTTCACAGAATTAGAAAAAAAAAAAACTACTTTAAATTTCATATGGAATCAAAGAAGACCCTGTATAGCCAAGCCAATCCTAAGCAAAAAGAAAACAAAGCTGGAGGCATCACTCTACCTGACTTCAAACTATACTACAAGACTACAGTCATCAAGACAGCATGGTACTGGTGCCAAAACAGACATACAGAGCAATGGAACAAAACAAAGACCTCAGAAATAACACCACACATCTATAGCCATGTGCCCTTCAACAAACCAGACAGAAACAAGCAGTGGGGTAAAGATTCCCTATTTAATAAATGATGCTGGAAAAACTGGCTAGTCATATGCAGAAAACTGAAACTAGACCCCTTCCTTACACCCTGTGCAAAAAATAATTCAAGATGGATTAAAGATTTAAATGTAAAACCTCAAACCATAAAAACCCTAGAAGAAGACATAGACAATACTATTCAGGACATAGGCATGGGCAAATAACTCATGATGAAAATGCCAAAAACAATTGCAACAGTAGCCAAAATTGACAAATGGGATCTAATTAAACTAAAGAGCTTCTGCACAGCAAAAGAAACTATCATCAGAGTGAATAGGCAATTTCAAAATGAGAGAAAATGTTTGTAATATTACAAATGTCTAATATCCAGAATCTATAAGTAACTTAAACAAATTTATAAGAAAATGCAAACAACTGCATTAAAAAGTGGAAAAATGATATGAACAGACACTTCACAAAAGAAGACATTTATATAGCTAACAAACATGAAAAAAAGCTCATCATCACTGATCATCAGAGAAATATAAATCAAAACCTCAATGAGATACCATCTCACTCCAGTCAGAATGGGGATTATTAAAAAGTCAAGAAACAATAGATGTGTCAAGGCCGTGGAGAAATAGGAATGCTTTTACACTGTTGGTGGGAATGTAAATTAGTTCAACCATTGTGGAAAACAGTATGGCGATTTTTCAAGGATCTAGAACCAGAAATTACCATTTGACCCACCAATCCCATTACTGGGTATATACCCAAAGGAATAGAAATAATTCTACTATAAAGATACATGCACATGTACATTTATTGCAGCATTATTTACAATAGCAAATTCATGGAACCAACCCAAATGCCCACCAATGATAGGCTAGATTAAAAAAAAAATACAGTACATATACACCATGGAATACAATGCAGCCATAAAAAAGAATGAGATCATGTCCTTTGCAGGGACATGGATGAAGCTGGAACCGATCATCCTTAGCAAAGTAACACAGGAACAGAAAACCAAATACCACATGTTCTCACTCATAAGTAGGATTTGAACAATAAGGACACATGAACACAGAGAGGAGAACAACACAAACCAGGGCCTGTTGGGGAATGGGGGTTGATGGGAGGGAACATAGGGGATGGGTCAATAGGCACAGCAAACCACCATGGCACGCATATGCCTATGTAACAAACCTGCGTGCTCTGCATAGGTATCCCATTTTTATTAGAAGAGATAAAGAAAAACAACACCAAAAAAAACAAAAACAAAAAAATTTCTCTGCATGCACCTATTGTCTTAAATCTTAGCATAAAGAACCCCATCCCCTGCACTTTCATCAGTCCCTCCCACTTTCAGACTTCTGCTTTAAGTCTGAAGCTGAAGCAGAGAATCTACTCTCCAGCATTTCCAATGGACACCTGCTCACCCCTGTAGCCTTTTATCAAAGTTTTCTTCCAAGATCTGCATCACTAGTATTGAGAGAAGGATGGAGTTGAATGGACGTGGGAGCCAGGAGCACTGCTAGTTATATCCCCTTCATCATCTCCTCCCTGGGAACTGCTGTCTCCAGCCCTTTTGACCCCATTTTACATAGATATACCTGTCCACTCTTTCTATGTGCAAGACGAGGTGTTCTGAGTCAGAGTTTGTCTTCTAAACATTCAGTAAGTAGAATCATTATCACTTCTCTACCTTCCAACACACAGGATGCATCAGGTAGGCAACAATTTTGCGGACATCTGCTTGAAGCTTTATGGGAGGGAGGAGCTAATGACAGCAGCCAAGAGCAAGTTGCTAGTGTCCATCCAGACAGAAAGGGGAAAATTATGTGCCTTACTGAGTATAACAGCAGAAGTGGGTCTAGACATGGCTAATTGATCAGCAGTTATTCCATAAATAGAATAACAGGGTCTAGACATGGCTAATTGATCAGCAGTTATTCCATAAATGATCATCCTATTTTCTCTTACTTTTCTCCTTTTTCACTTCTCACAAACCTTTACTTTGAAAAGGATGGCCCATAATAGAAATGTAAGCTACCAACCAGCCATGGGCACCTAAAACAATAAAAGTGCCTTGTAAATTATAAAGTAGTACCAAAATGTTAACATGATTATTAAATTCACAAACGAGGCAGGAGAATGAGAAATAATTTCTGCCTTGCACAGGGGAGACATAACCACCTCAGTCACAGCAGGACAAACTCAGGTATGCAGTTGTTCTCTTCCAAATAATAGAATGCAGGGCTATAAATACAACATAATCAACTTAATGTCAAATTTAAAATAAAATAACAAGCTCTGTGCACTGTTAACATCAAGGTCAAGGTGACAAAAATCTGGACCTCCTGGTAAATTCTGAGTCATTCTTCAATCTCCAGGACAAAAACACTTTGCAGTTGTGTCTGGTTTAGTTCCAAGTCTTAATGCTAACAGGCTTTAAGCTCAATTACGATTTACCTGAGAAGATGTAACTCCTTTACTTATTAGCAGAAAGTTACTCTGAGAGTGAATGGAGGATCTGACTGAGAATGTTAACAGAGGAGTGAGGGCATGGAAGGACTACGCAGAGTCAACGCACCTTTCCATGGCTGAAGACCTAGAATAGGGAGAGGTATGGCCCTTGCCTTTGGACACGGGACATAGGACACCTGTGTGTAGGGATATATGTGCAGAGATAACTGGATGCTCCTCAACTTAAGATGAAGCAACACCCCAACAAACCCATCCTAAGTTAAAAATATTCTAAGTCAAGAATGCATGTAATGTACCTAACGGAACATCACAGCTTCGCTTAGCCTACCTTAAATGTGCTCAGAACACTTACATTAGCCTAGTACTGGGCAAAATTGTCTAACACAAAGCCTGTTTTATAATAAAATGTTGAATATGGCATGTAATTTATTGAATACTATACTAAAAATGAAAAACAGAATGGCTGTATGGGCATTCAAAGTACAGTTTTTACTCAATGTGTATCACTTTGCACCATCCTAAAGTCGAAAATGGTCAGTGGAACCATCATGAGTCAGGGATCTTCCTCATGGGGATAAGTACAGAAGTTTCTGGAGCCTTACCAATTCAGGAGAATGGGACTTAATGAGCACAGGGGAACATGGAAGGCTGGACAATTAGGCATAAAAGGAATATGCACTATGAGCCTAGAAAAATTGGAAGCATAATATTTTATGTTCTAACTGCATTTTCTTGTAAATGTGAGCAGTCAATGGATGTTTGAGGAAATTAGAAAACCTGGTCAATGAGTGTTAGCATTTATATAATATTTTGGTCCCTTAAGTTGTTTTCCTAGAACTTGTTTTTATATTAGTCAATAAGTATGCACAATTTCATCAACTGTTTTAACAAATTTCTTCATTGTTTTTATTTTCCCCAGCTTTAATTTTTGCATCTGGCCAGAGTTTCTGCAAAACCCCTGTGGTAAAGATGGCAGGCTTCCCTAGAGATATTTTCTTCCTTTTGGGGTGCTGTGGCTTGGAAGTGGAGGCTGTGTCCCTGGAGGCTGTGTATCCATTCCCCACTTCCTTGCATCTAGATAAGGCCTCATGACTAAATTCTGGTCAGTAAAATATGAGCAGAATTGATGTTCACCACTTACAGGCCTCAGTCATGTTAAAAAACAAAAAAACCTCCTATGCAGTCCTGTGCTCTCTTACTTGGTGTCAGTTGGATGTTATCTCCTAGGATCCCAGGATCATCCCCCACCTCATGTGTTGAAGATGATAGTTTGGTCAGTCTGGATCCCTCCGTCTCTCCCTCCAGCTGTAGACTGAACTTTCTGTGAGCAAGAAATGAATCTCTGTTTAAAGTCATTTAGGTCTTGCATGTGATGTGACGTTGTGTCTTTTCTTACATAATCCGGTACACTTTTGATGAGCAATGGAACCCACTTATCAATTCTTTTTAATGTTGGTGTTTTGGCTCTAAAGAGCTAGCACATTGCATACATGTCTGCTAAGAAACCTGTAAATACCTTGCAGTCAACTGTGTGCCTCTGGTCTCAGACTCCTTCATAGAGACAGGTCCCCTTTGAAAGATGAGCCTCACAAACTTGGCCATCATATGATAAGGCCTTGTCAGCAACAGAGTTGGAGGTTCAACTTCAGGAAGATCCTAACTACAATCATTGTCTCCAAAGGTCATTCACAGGTGGTGGCCATTATGCAATTATAATGGGATTCCAAATCAAATAAACAAATGAGGCAAGAAGACTTATTTTTTGTATCCTGTCTTTTTTCCTTCTGAGGCTTTAGAGAAGTGACAGAACAAAGTCAAAAGTGGCTTGTACTTGTTATCCAAATACTCTATTCTGAATGCTATGGGAAACAGGCACAGCAGGACCAGACGTGGATAAAATGAAAAGGTTGTACTCAAGTATTTGTAGCAAAAAGAAACGCCAGGAACAAATATTTCTGCCATCGATGGCCAGAATTTTTACTATGAATCTTGAGATGTATTTAACCAAAGATATCTAAATGATTAACTTCATAGAAAGTCAATGACAACGTTTAGTCAAATAGAATAAAGCTAAACTAAGGGATGAAGAAAATGCCCCCATCAAGAAGAAACTGCATAAGCCACTGCTGTGTTTTGATTTTTGTAGGATAATTAAACCAATTTAAGGGAAAAATGGGATTAAGAAACGGAAAGTGAGAGATCATCTAATCTACCAGTTTTTCAAAAGCCAATTCTCTGATCTATACTAGTCTGAGATAATGCTTTCCCAGTTAATGAACAAATAAATTAGAAAAATGAATGAGTTTTTAATATAGTATGCAACATAAATTATTATTCTTTATCCTATGATCATGTGCTTCTTATTTTTTATACTAAATGTTCTTTTCTCAAAGAAATTTTAGTCATAATAGTGTTTATTGGTGGTTTTATTTTTCTTTTTGATATCTTTTACTGAAAAATAAAGTAACCCTTAGCACCTTCACTTTTTTTTTTTTTTTTGGAAATTGTAATGGCTTCTGAAATTCTAGAAGCTATTCTAATTTATTCCCTGAATTCAAGTAGGACTATAATTCAGACTTGAAAACAGAATCCTCATCATGTTTTTTAGAAAGAGAGAACATTTTATAACATCTCTGAATAATACTTGTTTATGCTAAAGATATTTCACCATTAGAAATGCTCTATTTTCTCTGATACTAAGGGTTAGATGGATTAAATAACTTTATACATTTTTTTTCCTGTCCAGTGTCATAGAAATGTAGAGCTAGAAAGAGCATTTAAAAACATCTAGTTTAATTACTTGCTTTTATATAGAGATGCAGGCAGAGACACACAACAATAAGGTTGCTGGATCTGTAATCTGTGATTGGGTAATTGCACAAATAGGTCCTTTGAACTCTTGGCCATACTGTTTTCTATATACCATATCGGCGCCTTAATTAAATAGCAAATCCCACTTCTCAGGTGAAGCTCTTTCAAGTTTTGGCAAGCTTTGGTTTAATCTGATTCTTACCTGAACCAGGTAAGAATATCTATATTAATTATATTATGTATTTGTATCTATATTATAAAAATAATAATGCTTAATAGAAATTGCATGTCATTTGAATGTTAAAGTAATTGTATACTTCTTTACATATCCTATGTTGGGCAAACCTTCATATGGGGAAGCACTTGCCAACAGGGGTATCATGGTGCCAATGGAAGGTTCTATAATTGGGAGAACTGGGCTTACTTCAAGGATAGAGAAGGGAGGAGAGCCAAACTAAAACCATTTTTTTTTTCTTAAAATAGCTTACATTTTGGCAGACAACAATTTTTATTTACAACTGATACACAAATGAAAACAAGATTTGGAGAAAACTTGTACAGTTTTTAAACAAACTGAACTCTTTTACATCCCATATTATGATAGAATTCCAAACTTTTACAGGAAATGGATTTCCCCTAAAACATGATCCAACTTGAATCTGTGTCACTGGCAGTTTTGAGTCTTCAAGAGACAGCTATTTTAAGCTAAAGATTTTAAAATGTATTTCCTCACAACTATATATGTAAACTTACTATCACAGGAATATTAATACAATCCCTGTTTACAAATTGAAGAGGTGATATAAGTGGAAAATATGAAATAGAAAATTCAGAATGGTTCAGAAAATGAAATGAGAAATTGCTGCTGCTGTGTTAGCCTTCCGTCTCCCAGAATCCAGAGAAAATAACGCCTCTCCTCTCCTTAGCTGTGAAAGCAGGGAGGGTGCTTGGAGAGGGGATCAGAGCACACCCCATGTGGGTGTCAGAATTGTGCTTTGCCTGGTTGGAAAATGGGCACGTGGCTTTGGGAAGAATCATCCTTTGACACATCTGACATTTATAAAATTTACCTTAGTGGAGTATCCCACTAGCATGAAGCAAGTATTGCATAAATGAAAACTCTATGATACTATCATTTACATGTGAATGTGTATACAGATGTATAACAAGCATGTGTGTGTGTGTGTGTTTCTGTACAACCATATGTTTAACTGAATCGGGCTTTGTCTTCTTTCACTATCTTATTCTACCTGCACATTTAGGGGTGGTAGGGATCACTTATAACCCTGGCCTATGGGCTCCTACCCCCACTCATTTCCACTTCCTTGCTACAAAGGCTCTAACTGTGCTCACCTGGGCTCCCTGGAAGTGCCCCTTCCTCTGGGTACATACTGCCATAAATAGCGCTTCCTGCTGTATGAAATTTAACTCATTCCTTCCTGCCTACCTACCAGGTTCAAAACTTCTGGTCCTATCTGTAACTGCCTGCCTTTCCAACTCAATCCCTTACCAGAGTTGACATTTTTCCCTTCTCCTTAATAATTGTCCCCATTCTTCTGCTCACACCAACTGTTAAGTTCTTAAGATGAGAGCTGTCCTTTTTTTTTTAATTTTTTGGTTTACTCCATCAAGAGTTTATATTAAACAAAAAGAGTTTATATTAAACAAAAAGGGTGCAGTTTAGATAAATAAGCATGTGTGTATTATTACTGTAGACAGAATTTTGTTCCTAATGAGATAATTGATGTGCATTTCTCCATAAACATCTTGAAGATTTAAATGGGAGCTGTAGGCAAGTGAACTTACATGGGAACTAGAATAATGGCCCTCGGATTTTGTACTGTGGTTTTTGTTTTTGAACGGAAAATTTCTACTCTAAGTTGATTCACTTGCTAACCTAGGTAAAATACTAAATGGTTTTGTTTTGTTTTGTTTTGTTTTAGTGTGCACGCACCCGTGTGTGTGTGTGTGTGTGTGTGTGTGTGTGTATGTGTATGTGTGTGTGTAGAAATACAGTTTGACATTATGGAAGTAGAGTTAGCACTGTTCTAATTCCTAGTTCAATCTCTACGTATCCACTTCATGCCCCATCAGTCATGCTTAATAAATAGTGAATTCTAGGAAGTTTGAAATACATGTTTTCCATAGTCAAATTAATTATTTACAAAGTAAATATTATTTAGACACAGAGACTGACCCTTAATGTGTAGACTTCAGCAACTTTTGTAATATTTTCATGTTTCTGCTTACAATTGACTACTTGGAAGCCTTTATTTCATAGAGTTTACATCACTGGGCTATTCAGTGAATGTAGACTAGAGGTGATGGGCATGGTATGTGCATCCTCTGGTATTTGTAACTGTGTTTTAAGAAGTGTATCAGCATGCCTGTTATCAGTCAATGGGCAGGGGAATTCTGTTGCTATTCTGTAATGTTTCAAATATAGAGAAGCGCTCATGAGTTCATGGGTCATTATACTCTTGCTGATTTTACATGTGGAGAAAGATGGATGACTCCCCGGTGTAACATGACAAACTTCATAAAAACCTTTCCCCAACATTTTCTCTCTTTTCTTTGCTTCTTACTCTGTTTAATACAGAAACAACAGGGTACTAGCCTGTGGAGTTAAGGCCATGCAGCCTAGTGATTACAAGCATGGACTCTGGAGCTGGATTACTGAGTCCAAAGTTTAGTTCCAGTAACTATCAGCTGTGTGGCTTTGATCATCTACCTCATCCTCTCTGAGCTCCCATTTCCTCATCTCTATTGATGAAGAAAATAATAGCACCTGATCATTGTTGTGGGGTCAAATATGTAGATACGTACGAAGTATTTAGAACAGTAGCTACCAGCCACATAAGATGTGCCAATACAGCTATTATGATTGAGTATTTTTTTCTGGGGTTAAAAAACACTGAACTAAATCCAGAAGTCAGTAAATTTACTATGTCTCTAGGAAGTCTACTGGATAGAGGAACTCTGAAAGAAAGAGAGGGTATCAAAGATAAACTAATTTGTTTGGAGGTTCACCAAATATTCATAGTTCTAAATATCACATCCTCTGAAAAGCAGATATTTTACATTTTTACAGCCAAAGAAAAGTATTCTGAGAAATGCTAGAATGGCAGCCTCTGGCAAATGACTTGGGATACAAAGCAACCTGCCATCTTAAGGGAGTAATTTGGGCCTCCAGGTACATTTATTTATGCCTACTGTGCCAAGTTAGTTCTGCCCCGAGAGTAAAACCAGAGGAGCGAAGCTCTTTAAGCCATTCTAGTTTCTTCTTGGCTGGCCCCAGAACAACAAATTCCAGGATGGTAATTTTCTCACTGGGGCAATCCCAGAATATTAAGTTTCTCTGGTGATGAGTTCCTGGGTATGTAAATGACAAAAATGCTCCCTAAGGGCAATCCTTAAGAGCAAAGAGTATATGAAGTTGCTCTTTGCTCTTAAGCAAACGTCATTTAAGATAATAAGGGGATGTCTTGCCACCCCAAAACAGAATTTAGAAATGAAATAATATAAGCATTGAAAGAGACATTAAATGTAAATTATTCTAGTAAGCATTATTCTCATTGTCTGGCATGTAGTAGTTGCTCAATAAATATCTAATAAATGAATGGATTAATTAAAATGTGGCCCAGCTTCTGATGTAAGCTATAATTTTCCTTGTGTAAAGCTGGAACATTGCTAGTAATAAGAAATTTACCACCCAATTGAAGATTAATCAACCTCTTTTCGGTGCCGTGGATTTCTTTGGCAGTCTGATGAAGATCATGAACATCTATTTAGGATAAGGTTTTTTTTTTTTAATTACTTTATGGATATGTAATTGAAGCACAATAAACCTTACATATTTATGATGAATGATATGATGAGTTTTTACATGTACAAATTTCCATGAATATATCACCACGATCAAGATAAAAACATTTAATCACTTTCCAAGGATCCTCCTTGCTCATTTGCAACCTCTTATTCTCTCTGTCCCATCCCCAGGCAACCACTGATCTTCTTTCTTATACTTATTTTATATTTCCTAGAATTTTTTAAAAGTGGAACCACACAGTATATGCTCTTTTGGTCATTTATGAATGCCAGTTCAGTCAAGACGATTGATAATGTTATTCAAATCTGTGCCTTTGCTCATTTTTTTGCTTAGTGTGTTATCAATGGCTAAGTTTAAAAATTTCTGTGATAATTGTGAACTTGTCTATTTCTCTGTTTCATTCAGTTGATTGTTGCTTCATGTATTTTGACACTCTGCTATTAGATCCTTACACATTTGTAATTGTTATCTCGCTTTTATCATTATGAGAAAAATCCTTTGTATAAGCAGTAGTACTTTCTGTATTGAAGTATTCTTATCAGATATCAAAACAGTAGGTCAGCCTTTTATTGCTTACTGTTTGTGTGGTATATTTTTTCCCTTTCATTCACTTTCAACTTATCTGTGTTTTCATATTCTCTTTAATAGGAAATATAAAATAAGGTCTCACTTGAGGATCCACTCTGTTAATTTTTGCTTCTTAATTGTAGTTTTTGGACTCTTGACATTTAATGCAATTATTAATATTGTTTGATTTAGTTCTACCATTTTATTGTTTGTTTTCTGTTTTGCTCCTATGTATTCTGTTTCTTTGTTTCCTTTTTTCTTCCTTTGGACTGCCTGAATATTTTTTAACATTCTAATTTAAGTTTTCAACACTTGGCTATATTCCTTTGAATTTTCTTTTTTCTTACTGGTTGTTCTAGTGATTAAAATATGTATGTCTAGCCTAGTAAGTCTATCTATATTGTACTACCTCATTCAAATGTAGACTTTCATATTGCATTTATCTTATATGTATTAATATTATACATATGAACATAGTTTATACATTACTTATATATACACACATATAGATAGATATACCCCATTTGATAATTTTATTTTTTGCTTTCTATAATTACACACATTTTAAGGAACTTACGAGGATAATACACTCTACTACATTTACCCATATGTTTACCATTTATGTTGCTGTTCCTTTATTTCTGAAGAAAAACTTACTTTTGGATATAATTTCCCTTCAGTCTGTAGACCTTCCTTGACTATTTGTAGAGTTGGCTGGTGGCAAGAAATTCTTTTAGTTTCTCCACATCTGAGAATTTCTCCATTTCACCTTCATTTCTGAAGAATATTTTTACTATATATTGTACTCCAATTTCACTTTCTTTTTCTTTCAGTACTTTAAAGATGTCATCTTACTGTTTTCTCACCTCCACATTAGCTGGTAAGAAGTCTGTGGTCATTTAGGTCATTGCTACACTGTCCATTATGTGTCTTTCTCTCTAGCCACTTTCAGGATACATATTTATCTTTGGTTTATAACAATTTCATGATAATGTTTACAAGCACGGTTTTCAATGAGTTTATCCTGCTTGCAATTAACTGAACTCTTTGAATCTCTAAATTGATGCCTTTCCTCAAAACTGGGGAGTTTAGAGCCATGATTTCTTAATACTTTCTTCTGCTCCAAACTTTTTCTTTTACTTCAAACACTCCAGTGATGTATATATTTGAATATTTTAGTATCATCTCACAGATTCCTAAAGTTGTTTCCTCCCCTATCCCACATTTCATTTCTCTCTCTGTTCTTCAAATTGGATAATTTCCATTGCTCTACCTTCCAATTGACTGAGATTTTCCTTTGTATCTCAATTTTGTTGATGATCCCATTCAATAAATTTTTTTCATTTAGAGGTTCCATTTTGGGGTTCAAATTTATCATTTGGTTCTTTTTTATATATGGTTTCTGTTTCTCCGATGAGAATTCCTCTTTCCATTCTTGTCAAGTGTATTCTCTTTAGCTTGGAAAGCATGTTATAATAGCTGCTTTAAAGCCTTATCTAATAATTCTAACACCTTGGTCATTTCAGAGTTGGTATCTGCCAGTTGCCTGGTCCCTTGAAAACTGGTCACATTTTCCTGGTTCTCTCTTGTTGTATATTATAAATATGGGGAGCATATCCTGGACCGTGTATACATTATGTTGCTTAGACTCTGATTCCTTTAGAGAATGTTGAGGTATATGTTTTAGTAGAAATTTGTTCAATGAGGGTCAGACTGTAAACTCTGCTCCTCTTCTTAGGGCTGTGTTCAAACTTCAGATCTGTTTTTAATTATTTGCTAGGGTTTGGGTCTGCTGTATGCTTATATACAACCTGAGATTTTGATGACTTCAGACACAGAAATAAGGGAACTCTTCTGGCTTTCTCCCCACCAAGGTTTGCTCTCAGAATTCCAGCCCATAGTCACTTCTTATTCTGATTCTTCTGGCAAGAAAAAGATCTTTCTTGGAGCTTAACTGCCTGCATCACAAAGATCATCTTGCTGTAACTGGGGCTTTAAAAAAAAGGAAACCATGCGTAAAAAAAAAAAAAAAAAAATGTACGGAAAAAAAAGTGAAACTCACACACGTATGGTTTATTTCTACAAGATGTGAGTCCCCTTAAGAAGCAACCTGTATAGTTGTTTGTTTGTTTCTTATCCATGAATTTCTAGTTGTAATCAGTGGGATACAAGGGCTGTTCTGTGTTTAGGCTCCACCATGCTGAAACTGAAACTCTCAGATAAGGATTTTGTTATTTTGTTTTTCAAACATAAACAGTTGTATTTTATTATCCATTTTGGATTGAGGGATTTTACCAATTCTCCAGTGAGAAAAAATTTTAAATATAATCAGAATGCCAATTTTAAGTATAATCAGAATGCCATCATTTGTGGATTTGTTGTATATTATATTATCGGGCTTCAATTAACTATATGATAATATGTTCATAATTCTTTTTGAATGTCGTTGCCCCTTATTTTGCTGTCTTTGCAAAATGAAGTCCCAAACTGAAGAAACAAGTCATTCAAAATCTTGATACAATTTTAGAATAAGATTTTGAATGCTGAAAATAAATAGATAAGGCAAAGAAAGTTAATTGTGTAATATCCTCATTGGATTGGGCATGATATCTTAATTCTTCCATTAAGCCATGTCATTATAAACTGTTAAACTGGGGAAGTCCTTCCAAGTCACTCAGTTTGCTCTCATTATACAAGTGAATGGTTGAAGACAATAAAAACAAAGTGACATTTCAAAAATCTAGAGTCAAGCCAAGGCAAGCGGATCACGAGGTTTAGAGATCGAGAATATCCTGGCAAACATGGTGAAACCCTGTCTCTACTAAAAATACAAAAATTAGCTGGGCATGGTGGTATGTGCCTGTAGTCCCAGCTTCTTGGGAGGCTGAGGTAGGAGAATTGCTTGAACCCAGGAGGTGGAGGTTGCAGTGAGCTGAGATCGCACCACTGCACCCCGGCCTGGTGACAGAGCGAGACTCCATCTCAAAAAACAAACGATCAAAAAAAAGCCTAGAGTCAATCAATATCAGAACTCTACTTTAACTCAGATCAGTTCTATTCTGATCAGTTCTATTGGTCTAGTCCAATTCCGATAAATTCTATTGGTCTCGTCCAATTCCATTTCCCCACATTATAATTAGATATTCTGTACTTTAAACTGAGGCATTGTATTTTCAAGATTTGTCATGGAAAGATCATTATCCTTACTTATATAGCCATAATCCTTATTAATTGCAAAAAAGTTAGAGTTTTATTTCCAAGAATATTATAAGAATCACTTTATTTAATCAACAAATAATGCTCTGAACTATGTATCATTTTTAGCTCCATTTTCCAGATGAGGAAACTGTTAAGAGGTTTGGGATATTAAGCATCTCAGCCAAGGATGCAAAGCAAGTATATTGGCCAAAGCTAACTCCAAAATTTATAAACTGACCATTCTGACCCCAAAGTTTATAGTCCTAAATCTATGAAATGGTATCTCATGATCTGGCAAAAAACAAACAAAAGCTTTTGTAGATTTTTTCATGTGAAAATATGTAACATTACATGTAATCTGATTTATCTTGAGAAATCTGGGCTGTGATTTATACATAGGTACCCAATAGATAGTTATTGAATAAATGAATGATACCATCATCATCACTACTAATAAATGTTATGTAACATTTATTGTGTGCCATACACTATTATAAACATGTCATATGCATTGTCTTTCTAAGATCTCAGAACAAGTGTTTTTTAATATAACAGATGTGGGAATTGAGGCACAAAGAAGTTGAGTAACTTTCCCAAGTTTGTAAAGTTAGTTAATGGTAAAGCTGGGGCAAAAGCCCAGGCAGATCTGCAGACAGTGCTTTTACCTAGTGTAAAAAGAAGAGCATATGTCCAGTACGTTTTCAGTGAGGAAATTATCTTTAAATATTGGTTTTATTGAGTACCACATCATTAGGCACCATTTAACATTGGTTATCACGTCATTATTTACTTTTGCAATTTCAATACCCCCACCCCTGCCATCTTGGCTACCATGCCTCAAATGGAAGCAGTATGGAAGAGTTCAATCTTGCTTTCTGGCCTTCTTTCCTTAATCATGAACATTTTACTCCTTTAAAAAATTTAAGTAGAAACAGGTCTGTTTAGAAAAATAGATTAAATAATCATATAACAGTGTTTTTAAAGACGGCTTTTAATAAATGTATTAAAAGCAAAATAAATACAGTGTGATTCTGTGCCCTTACCAGTAGAATCCCATTTCCTTTACCTGTTTTACCCCAGTTCCTCCCTGATGGCCATTATGAAGCATACCTCAGTCAAAGCTTTTACTTCAATAGGTGTGTTCCCTGCATTTTGGTATGTCACCTGTATCTTTAGAATTATCTTTCCAGTTGTATCATACTAATAAAGTATATTCTCATGTTTAGAGAGATTGGAGAAAGATTCTGTAAGGCTAGAGGGACCATCTGTCATTCTTCCTCATACTCACCATATGTCTTATCCTCAAAGTGTTTGATAAAGTCTCACTTAATGATTGAATGGGGAAAGCCCCTAGCCAGGTTATCACAACTTCTGATAAATGTTCAACTGAAACAAAATGAGCAAGAAAAACTGCATAAAATACCCTTCCTCCATTTCCACACTCTTCCACAATGATTTTTATTTATTTATTTATTTATTTCTGAAGAGAGGAACTCCAACTGTTTTCTTTCTGGTCCTCAATTTCTCTTCCCTACACTTTATAGTTTTCTAACCTGGCTGGGTGGCACAATGCTTGCATTTAACCTTTATTTTCTTCTTTAATTTTCTCCTTCATCTGGCTTTTGATTGCCAAGCACTTCTTCAAAATAATTTTCTCAAAAAACTAGTTTTCCTTCCCCAAACAAAGTATTTTAAACAAAACTTAAATATGGCCATTGAACAGACGTTTAGTTCAATGTCATGATATCTAGAGCTAATTTTTGGGAAGCAATGCCTTGGTGAGAAAACTTAAGCCTGAACTATCTTTCAGTACTTGCAATTTCATAAAGAAGAATTTTTGAAAAGTGCAAACATAGACTTGTTTATTGTGATGTCTGTGGATGTAAAACTAAAATTAATAGGCAAAATAACATATGAATTAATTGTCTTGCCTCAAATCAAAGATTAGCATCAAGTGGGAAAAAAAAGCAAGAAACCAAAACCAAATATGGGTTCTGAAGGCATCCATGCTCATTACAGCGGAAAAATAAAATATTTTACAAGTTAAAATTTGGTAATGTACAAGATGTGTCCAAGGTTTGGATTCTGTGCTACTCTCCTGGGAACTTGTTCAGTAACATATGTGTGAGCTGGAGATAGGAAGTGCTTTAAATGAACCCCTCCAAGTTCTCTGAAACAATTTCGGCTCAGCTGTACATCTCCTTATTAAACTCATGTAGGACTTGAGGGTGCTTGGACAGGAAAGCTGCAAATTCCTGACACAGTTGTGACCTTCGGTGGTGGGCTTTGCAAGACAATAAAAAGGGTAAGTCCCCAGCTGTGTACGTGTCAACTAGGGAACCTAAAAAATAGGGTCATTGACAAGAGAGAAAGACTTAATTTTATATAGGTTAAAAAAGGGAGCACAGGCAGAGAGCAGAGAGATGACAAAATGCGGAATAAGAAATAGGCTTACAGATGTAGGGGAGGATGGAAACATGTACTTTGCTGGCCTCTTAAATAGAAAAAGGAGAAAGCAATAAGCAACAGAAGATTCTTAATGATCTGAATATGGCCACAGATGCCTGAGGCTGGGCCTATTTCAGGCCAATAATGAGCTTTTGGCCTTATGGAGTCATTTATTTGGCTCTGCAGTGTGGAGCCTAAGGGAACTGTTCATTAGGAAGCAAGAACTTTACCTAAGGGTTGTTTGTGTTGGTCTTTCTTGCCAGAATGAAATTTTCATTAGCATCTGAGAGAGATCCACTATTTCCCTCTCTCTCTCTCTCTACAGATAAATGGTTTAAAATAAAACTTGTTGATTGGGGTTAGGGTAAGGGAAGGGAAAGAAGTGTTCAGCAGAATCTGCTAAGCCCCTCTGATGATGGTTGAGGTGCAAAGAAGCCTGCCCAGCATAGATAAATCCCAAATCACTGCCTGACTAACCTGGTTTTATCATGAAAATGGCAAATTAACTTGACCCTGTGTATGGTCTAGTTATTTGGGTTTACTTAATGATGTAATTGGATCAACTAAGTGGTAATCCACTTGCTAATGCAAACTATCACCTGTAAATCCATTGGATAGTTACTGCACCTAACCACCACCTTCAACCAGTCCAAGGATTTTTCCTGCACTGTGGAAACATCTAGAGGTGAGTAGAAAATAGAGAGTTCTAAAATTTGGAATATCAAAGGTTTGGAGAACGTAGCAGTGATGTAGTAACTCCTTGTTTGTCTGACTCCATATCATAGTATAGTGATTTCTGGCTTTTTACTGGAAAATTTGGGTTTAATAGTATTTTACATGTGATTATTCCTTTTCATTGTAGAGCTTTTATCAGTAATGGCATGGTCATGTTAACATGTTTCTTTGTTTCTCTTTTTACTGAAATTCTCCAGAAAGTATTTTGGAGAGTTGAAAATATATGTAGCCTAGAGACTATAGTAGAAAAATTGTAAAAATAAAAATAAGCTAACCAAAAATAAACTTTCTTTCCAGATGGAGATTTTGGTCGTCTGGGATGAAATGCACAAGGTTTATGTAATTGATTAGTAACTGGAAGGCTGAAAAACAAATGCTAAGCTACATGAAGGGCGCTCCTGGTGACACTGGCAATGCAGATTTGATGAACACTTTCCCAAAGGGTAGAAGCAACCCACTGCTGCAAATCAGAAAACCAACTTTGTCCTGGAGGTTCCTCTTAATTGAGGTGAATTACTATGTTATCTTAATTACTGTTCTTTTCCCTAGTACTTCTGGCAGATATTCCATGGGTCTTGATTCCAGCACTATCCACTGAAATGTTGTAAAATTACCAATGACTGAAAGAGGGAGCAACACATTACAGAGACCCTTAAAGATTGGATTCCTTTTTGTGAAGGTCCACTGCTAATGACTTCTCAGCAAACTTCCCTGTGTAATTTAAGCAGAACACATCTTTTTTCACAATAGACTTGTAGGATATGGAAACATACAGATGCATTCACAGCACAAAATGACAAATTAATAACCTCTAAATTAATTATAGGTGTCTTTGTATCTTTCCCCCGATTAGTTTAATGTTCCTTTCTTTTTTATTCAAAAAGCTTTCTTTCCATCAATTCTGCCAGGACTGGGAATCTCAAACCTTTCAGCAATTTCTAATCTTCAGTACTTAGAATCACTAAGCAGTGAGGACGGTCAACATAAAAATTCCTTGTGCCCACCAGCTGCATTAAAATATTTTTTTTCCAGGAGCATCTCCTGCTGCTGGTTTTCATGTTAATGCATTTCCAGTGTCTTGCTTCAAGTGAAAAGTGTCCTGCTCTCTCTGCCCTAGGTCTGTATGAATCTTTTCCAATGAACAATATAGCTATTATCACTCTTAGAAAGTGTGAAATTTTGTGAACGTACCAGAGTAAATTATTATTTTTAAAAATCAATTTAGCTACCCTCTGTCTGTTTTACTTGGCTTAAAAAGAATCAAATTACCAGTGCCAAGCTCAGCAGTTGGAACTGTCTACCTACAGCATCAGATAAAAGAAATGAGAAAATGATATGCATTTCCTCCAAAGCAAATGTTTGCCATTTGCTCTATAACTTCTAATGCCTTATAATTTAATAACGTAATGAGCTATGAATCAGCAAAAGTTGCTTTATTATTTAATCTTGTTAATATTTCTGATCACATATTGCCTAGACTATGTCATGCCTTCCTGATATTGGCAGTATATACCTTTAATTATAAGAGACAATATTTAGATCATTTGTAGGCATTGCAGACTGGAGATTCAAATGGATTTCTTTTCACCAGGGGCATTTTCTTGGAACAGTAACTACTTGACTACTTCTTGTTGTCTCTGGATGCCTGCCATTTATGGATTTCATAGCATGTTTCAAAAACTGACAGCTTAGTTGTGAATTACTAAGGAAACTTTGTAAGAAATACACAACTGAGCAAACCATGGCTCTTCATCCACATGCATCATTGTAATACTTACCAGCATAGAGAATGGAAGGGGCACGTAATATATTAACACTTTTAAAAAATGGTAAGCATAAATACAAAAAATTATGAGAATAGTATTAAAATCCTCATATGCCCAGTAATCAGTGTTTAAAATTATAAAACTGGGCCGGGGGCAGTGATTCACACTTGTAATTCCAGCAATTTGGGAGGCCAAGGTGGTCAGGTCACCTGAGGTCAGGAGTTTGAGACCAGCCTGGCCAACATGGTGAAACCCTGCCTCCACTAAAAAATACAACAACAACAAAATTAGCTTGGTGTGGTGATGGGTGCCTGTAATCCCAGCTACTCAGGAAGCTGAGGCAAAGAACCAACCACCTAAACTAGGGAGGTGGAGGTTGCAGTGAGCCGAGATTGTGCCACTGCATTCCAGCCTGGGTGACAGAGCGAGACTTCATCTCAGAAAACAAAATGAGTTGAAGGAGTTGACTTAACACTATCCTTCACCAATGTGTGATACTATGTTTGTCACATCCCAAATTCTGAGACATGCAGGTCTTTCTATGGACTCTGAATTCTGTTGCATCTAGTCCCTCATCTGTTCCTTCATTGATATGGACTGCTTTAATTCTGCAGCTTTTTAAAACAGTTTTTACTCTCTGGTGGAGTAAGTACCCAAACCTTGTTCATTCTTTTAAATTGTCACGCCGCTATTCGAACTGTATTCTTTAATATGAATTTCAATAATTGTTTTTCTAGTTCCACAAAATAGTTTGAGATTTTTATAAAGTATGTAAATATATACATTAATAGGGAAGGGAGGATAGATATGATATTAAATATCTATCCATAAATATGAAATATATCCCTGTTCCATCGAGGGTTCTGTAGGAGCTTTTAATTGTATTTTGTACATTCTTCTGTTTCTGTTCATCTTTTGTTTGAGTTATTACTAGGTTGCTTAAAATTTTTTGATATTATTTAAACTATATCTTTTAAAAAATATTTTAAATGACTGTTGTAATTTTTATGCTTATATTAATTCCAGCAACCCTAACGAAAACTCTTCTACATTTTAATACTTTGTTTTAATTTCTTTTGGATTTTCTTTATCTAGTATTGTCTCTTTAGCTTGCTCATTTCTTTTTCTTTATTATTAGCTAGGAAAAAAATCTGCTAGTAAAATGTTGAGGAGTAGAGGTGATACTAAGCATCCTTATCTTATTCCTGACTTAATTACAACTGATTCTGTATTCTACCATTAAGTACTGTTTGAGGTAGATAAAATTTACTAGGAAAAGAAAGCCTATTCAATTAAATATTGAAAGCATATCAATTGAATATTAAAGTGAGCAATTGCTTTTGCTATGACAGTTGAGATGATTATATGATTTCTATTTCCTGATCTGTTAATGTGGTGAATTACATTAATATATTGACATGGAATACCATTGTTGTATGTTTTGAATACTTTAATGTATGCAATATATATATTTGGATACTTGACCACAACACATTGTTGAACTTGGTTTTCTATATTTTATGTATATTTTTCCACCTACATTCATAATCAGATTTGGCTATAATTTTTTTTGAACTGTCTGTAACAGATTTAAGCATCAAAGATGTACTAGATACATACTCTGAAAAGCATGGATCTCTTTCTTTCTCTCTTCTCTCAAATAGTTCAAATAAGACAGAATTCATATATTCCTTAAAAGTTCACTGAGATGCCAATAACAGTTTGAAACTGGTGCTTTTTGCATTGTATGTGTATAAAAAGTGTTACAATCTGGAAAGTAACCATTTACTGTCAATTCAGTTCTTCCAATCTTATCAGTCTAACCATTTCATGTTACATATTCTACAATAAATTATAGTTAATTATGATTTTGTGTAATATTTTATAGTGACCTAAGTTTGCAAATTTATTGGCATACTTTTTTCATAGAATTCTCTTACGAGTCTTTAAATTACTAATATATTTGAAATAATGGTACCTTTGATTATCATTGATATTGCTTCTCTGTGCCTTCTCTCTTACTTTCTGTTACTGAGGCCCATTGTGAGCGTTCTTGGCTGTCATTTTCATCATTATGTCCTTTTTCAGTGGAAATGCCCTTCCCCTCCATGTGTCGATGTATCTCCTCTCTTGTCTGTTTCCAAATATGAGAAGTCCTGGAAATTATGAGAATTAAAGAAATAATTTTTTCCTAGGAATATTTACAGTTCAGATGAAACAAAGAAGGATGGGTTAGAAGAAGGGATCTGTAATTGAAGTTCCAGCTCAGCAAAGTAGTGCGTATTTGTGGATTCAGGAATACCTTCATAACTTTCCTAAAATCATGTTAGATAAATGATTGCCTCTGACCAAAGGCCAGCTCTACCATTAATAAAAATCAAACTTAGAAACATTTATGTCTGAGACTATTTTGCTGGTATGGTTTGAGAATATTGTTCAGAAGTATAACAAATACGTTAAAATAATTATTTGGGAATTTCTTACATTCAGAATCATTCTATATGCTTCAATATTTGAGCTTTATATCATAAGCTTAAAACACAGTAAAAATGTGATAAGGATTTATTTTAGCTTCGTTGTATATCTTCTAAGCAATCAAGTATGAAATAAGAATACATAAATAAAAAATTATTTGATGAGTTCATATGCCAGAGAGTCTTACCAGAGAGTTTTCAATTGTGTTGAGTTTCTCACTGTTATGAGAAATTAACAAAAGATTTCAACAATTCTTCCAGAAAAACATTTGCATAAAATTTGGAGGTACAATGATCCTAAAGCCCAAATCAGAATTCAGGTGATAACCTCTGATTCTGGACCATCCAATATGTTGTAGCATATAGGTAAAATTAATCCTCAACTATTCCAGAAATATAACTGTTAACTTGTGTTAATGTGATAGTAGCTTGTTCTTAACAAGTTTTCTGAAATCAGATGTGTGAGGTCAGTGATATCAGTTTTAATTCAGGTCCGTTAAGCAAAACAAACAAAAATAGCAGATGCCTTTTTTATGAAAATCACGAAATTCCTGATTTCTATTGGAAAGATTCTCTTTCTTCCCAGGTTTCCTTACCCTCTTGTCTTCACATATGTTCTTTTGCTACTTACTTGAATTAGATGACATTTACCCCTAAGGATCAGATATAATATTCTGCTAAGATTTTTGTTCTAAATCTCTTTTGCACTATTAGATTTTTGCAATTTTAGAGTGAAATAAACCTCAGAGACATAAGGCCCCTGAGAAATAAAATTTAAATCTATTTCTGGTTACTATTTAGTGACTCCCATATTCTTACACATATTCTCTTTCTTCATTTTTTTGTCTCTCTCTAGCACACAAAAGCCCAAATTGTCATATATTTATTTTTTAAAGTTAATGGGGTGAGGTATGTATTCTGTTTGTTTTTTAAGCATTTGGGAAGAGTTTCTGGAAAACTTTTAAGGTAATTAAGATAGTTCACGAGTGTTGAAAAATCAGTATTTTTATATGTTATATATTCATATTAAACCAACTCTTCTGGAACATTGCTTGGGTAAATTAACGTGATTTTGCACTCTTAATGCTTTCAGAATTTTATGACATTTTACAAAATTGGAATAACTCATCTCTATGTAGCAGGTAATTTATTTTACCCATTAAAAGGGGTCTATTGCATCAAAAGTGATTTTCACAATAATCTAAATAAATCATTAGGCTTTTTACAAATAACAGTTATTAAAACCTCTATCAGAAATGGAAAAAACAAAATGTGAAGTTTCCAAACAGGATTTCATCTTACTTAACAAATAATGGAACATTAACATGATTATTCATGAGACTTATTCTTGAAGGGCATTCTAATTAAATGATATACTAGAGTTCATGAGTTTCAATTTGGAAGGAAAGAAACTACTTTTCATATAAATATCTTGATACTCATTAGGAATAATCATTGAAATGATTTTCTAAAATGAAGGATTATGTTATAGTTAATGTAGCTAGTATTCAACAGTGCATATTAAGAAAAGGCAAATTTCCTCACATACAAAATTTCCCAGGATGTTAAAAGATGTAGCATTGATCTCACTGCTGTGCTTGTGTGCTGAGAAGCAGAGCATGTCTTCATCTGTACCCCTGCATAATGTGGAGAATTTATGCAAATGATACTAGTGCAGGTGCTAGGAGACTGTGGACAATTCCTTTCAGGGGATCTCAATAAAATGACACTGAACTAAATCCCTGAACTCAACAAAGCAACCAGCTAGGCAAGACTGTAGTTCATTCTCTTTATCCAACGTAAAGGATGAAAGAAGCACATAATATATTAAATATACTTTAATAATGCCACAAATCACTTTAGTTTTTATAATTTTATGAAATGTGTGTGTGCGTGTGTGTGTGTGTGTGTGTGTGTGCGTCCGTGATGTATATATCCTCTCTTATAGATTTTGCACTCATGACTGACCTTCTCGATGAATGAAAGCTTGTTGTCTGTTGCAGTGAAGCTCTCAAGCTGCATAATCAAACTTGTAAGTCCTGCAAACAGCTCTTCTGCTTACTACCTGTGTGATCTTGGACATGTTTCTCTAAATTCCCAATTTCTAGATATGTACAAAGGTGGCCTGCTCCATTTGAGCTACTATAACAAAATAGCAGGAAATGTGGCAAACTGGGTATCTTTAATTCTCTTTATTTCTCACAGTTCTGGAGGCTGGGAAGTCCAAGATGCAGGCATCAATAGGTTTGGTGTCTGGTGAGGGCCCCCTTTCTGATTCATAGATACAGCTTCTAGCTATGTCTTCACATGGTGGAAAGGGCAAGGCAGCCCTCTGGGGCCTCTTTTATGAGGGCACTAGTAATATTATGAGGATAAAAGGGTAGGGTGACCAACAATCTCAGTTCCTCCAGAATTGAGGGGTTTTCCTAAACACAGGTATTTTAATACTAACACCAAGAAAGTCCCAGGCAAACTGGAAGGACTTGGTCACCCTAACTAAGGGGAAAGTAAAGGTATCTACCACCAGTGGTGTGCCAGAACCACCTTCTACTAGCTAGGAGACCCAACTGTTAAATAGGAATTTAGTGGGCCAACTTTAATATATTCAGAAATTTTGTGAGCTGTTGGTAGTTTTAAATTATTATGCTAGAAATGTTTACACCATAGTAATAAGCAGATGCTACAAATTAGGGTATTTTGTTTTTCTCCTCAGAGAGCCAGTTAGCTAGCATATCACTACCTATCACAAAACAAGGCTGATGAAATTACTATTGAAATAATCCATGTAAAATGCTCAGTGGAGTGCATGATACAAGGTAAATGCTAATTCAGTGTTGCTGATTAGCAATTTATTATCATCCCTATTAATTATGCATTAGCAGTCAGTAAATGTCTGCCACATTGAACTGAACTGTGCCTGAAGTCACGCTCTATAAATTATTTCAATGAATTAAAAAAATACTCAGAAGATAGACTCAGTTTATCTTCTAAGTCTCCAAATGGGTGGTTTTTTTACTCTCTCTTCACTTTCTCTAAATTTCCTCTATATGAACCTAAAAAGATACTCGTCCCCCAATCTGGCTGGGCCAGTGTCTCTAGCTCCAGGAGTGTGTGAGAATTATTGCATTGGTGCTGTACACAGGGTGAAGTAAATGGGGTTATGCTAATTAGGTCTCTTCCGAGAGGACACGATAAAGGGGGCCCCTCTGTTGTGACTGATGCCACCACCACTTGGCTTGTTCTTGTCCACTGACCAAATCTTCCCCTATTTCTCTGATATCCAAAACCACTGAAAGTTCCTATTTTTAGTCTTTGAATGATAGAATTTCAGATACTTCTTTCAGTGCAAGTCTGTTGCATACTTGGAAAAGCTAACACACATATTAGGTCATCAACGAAGCACAAATTGGGTTATCAAGTTAACTCTAGCAAAGACCCTTGCTCTAAAGAAATTGGTCCAGGAAGGTGGCCAGAGGAAGTTCTCGGCAACTGGAATGTTACAGGAGAGGGCAGGCCTCAGGGGACAGGTTATGGACATCCAGTAGGCAGCACTGGAAAATTCAAGTTCTTGAGATGAAGAAGTGAATTAGAGGTATGGAGGGCAGAGCTGGTACACGAGTAAAGCCAAGATAAATAAAAGCAAACACGCATCTCTAATTCTTGATTTTATGACAGCAACCCACTGAATGTCCAGATCATAGAAAGAAGTTGAAGAGCAGTAAAATGGTTTTAAGCCTCATCAGAGCTTTGTCAGGCCAAGCCTAGATCTTCAAGCCTAAAATTGTATGACTAAGAGTAAATATGTCTAAGTAATTTAACCTCTGATTTATTAGGAATCCTAAGTTATGAAAATGAAGACACTGCCTGGACTGATGCAAGATAGTTGCATCCTAATCCCAATGTATTAATCATCATTTAAAGGTTTTGTCCCCTCTCAGGCTCTGTCCAGCCAAAGTCAGCAGGCATTCCCTCCTAGGGAGGAACAGATCAATCCCTTAGGATGTTGATTTGTGCTGAAGAACCCTACTGGTCTTCCAGCAAGCTCTTTCAAGGAGAAGCAGTGTGTGAGTCAGTCAGCTCCTTCTCAGTGTTGAGGGATTTCCAGCTGATCGCTCTGATTGCTCTCATAGAGATAATGTAGCATCATAAAAGGGGAGTTTCTGTAGCAGCTTACTTGCAATCAATGGCTACCTGTGGCGATCCAGCTTTCCCTGATGTGAATGCTAGTTTCAGTCTTCTATACAGTTTAAGAGAGAAAGGGAAGGGATGGCTAAGGGGTACAGGGGAATTTCTGTCCAGGCCTAGATCTTCAAAAGTGCTGGCATAGTAAGAGGGGCCAGCTAGAAATAGCAGCCAACAAGGTATCTCCAATACATGCACATGCATTAAACACCCCAGCTTTTTTTTTTTTTAAGATTCAATCTATTGAACCATATGCTCTTTCCTGTATCTTTTTATATTCTCACTCTCTTTTCAATGGCCCCTTGGCTTTTAAAACTATTGACTGAAAGCTTTTTTCTTTTCTCAAGTCAATTCACTTCAGAAAGTATCTACCCCCGTGTCCCCAGCAGCACACTCCATCCACACCACGAAGCAAACAGAAACAGACCTAAAGCTTGGTCTGTGTGTTGCTACCATTCACATCCATGGTGAGTATCCACTGCACATTTTATTTTTGAGATGGAGTCTTGCTCTGTTGCCCAGGCTGGAGTGCAGTGGTGCAGCCTTGGCTCACTGCAACTTCCACCTCCCAGGGCCTCAAGTGATTCTCCTGCCTCAGCCTCCCAAGTAGCTGGGACTACAGGTATGTGCCGCTGTGCCCAGCTGATTTTTATATTTATAATAGAGATGTGGTTTCACCATGTTGGCCAGGCTGGTCTTGAACTCCTGACCTTTGGTGATCCACCCTCATTGGTCTCCCAAAGTCTTGGGATTACAGGCATCAACCACCGCGCCGGGCCTCACTGCATATTTTTTAAAGAAGTGAAGATTAAATAGTTACAACATCATACATGACGTTAGGAAACAAAGAATTTATTGTGTATAAAGAAAAACTGAAGCAAATGTTCTAGACCTTTTTGGAAATGTTGCTAATTATGAAGTCAAAGATAATGCAAAGAAAAGAACAAAATTAAAATTTTAAACTAAAGCATTGAAAGCACAGGGTTTAAAATAAACAGCATGTGGTGTTGGGGTGTTTGTGTGTATGTGTTATTTGTTCTTTCATGCAACAAATATATCCTGAGCTGCTACGTGTGCTGGTATTGTTCCAGGGAGCTGGGATGCAGCCTTGAAAGGAACAGTCATTTGTCCCCTGCCGTTCATTTTCTAGTAGAGCCAGTAAGTAAGTGAATGATTTTTAAAATATTAGAGATTAGTAGAAGCAAGTCAATAATACAGGATAAAGTGACAGAAAGGGTCTGGGGTGGGAAGGATGCTTGGAGTTAGGATGGCCAGGGTAGGTTTCTCTTAGTTGACAGCAATGAAGAGAAAACAAGACGTGGAGTGGAGGCAGAGCTTCACAGACAGAGAGACCAAGTCAAAGCCCCAAAAAGGAAACGTTTTGGCAGGGTCGAGGCAACCCTGATTCTACATTAGAATTACCTGCAGAGCTTTTATAAATATATCCCTAATTGGGCCCACCTCCAGAGAAACTGAGTTAATTGTTTTGGGGTGGTGCCCAGATATGAGTAATTTTAAAAACCTCCTCAGGAGATTCAGATATCAATGAAAGCTGAGAGCTACTGGGGTGGAGCACGGTGATTCTCAAACTCAGGCGTCAGAATCTTTAGGGAGGCTTCTCAGGTAGAGATGGCTTAGCCCCATCCCTAGAGTTTCTGATTCAGTAAGTCTGGGGTGAGGCCCAAGGAGTTGTAGTTTTAACAGGTTTCCAGGTGTTGCTGATGCTGGTCTGGGAACCTCACTTGAAAACCATTGGGTCAGATAACAGAAACAGGAGCCAGTGTTGAAAGAGGTGGTGAGCGACATGGAAGAAAATAGAAGGAAGTTGGAACTTCTGTCCTGTAAAGGAGAAAATACAGAGCACAACTGCAATCACAGAAATGATGAGGACAGAGGCAAAACTGGGGGGATTGTTTCGGACAACCAAGGAGAAGATATACAAAGCCAAGTCCAGCACAGATGGCAGGACAGAGGAGACACCAGAGGAACTGTTCTGGATGAGCCGGGTAAGACATGGATGTGGAGAGGTAGACACACACACACAGAAAAGACAAGCACAGAAACGGCTGGGGAAAGAGGAGCAATTGGAAGATTATTCTGGAGTTTGAGAGAATGACCAAATGTAGAGTCATCAGCACTTATAGATGGTGTTTCAGCAACAGAACTGGATTTGATCTTGTAGAGTGCATTTAGGTAGGTAAGTGAATCTAGAAGCGAAGGCAGGCTGGGAAGGAGAGAAAGTTGAGGAGGCAGAGAGAAATCACATGCAAATCTTTGAAACCGCTATGGGTCTGCCAACTCATTCAGGGAGTAGGCAGGTAATGGAAGTCGGTGAACAGGGTCAGTTGTGAGCACCTCGAACAGGCGGGCTCTGTTTAAATAGATAGCAGGGGCAGCTCCAGGTGATTGTGGTCATTTAGAATTACACGTCTTCTTACTGCCCTGCTGAAAGTGCCAATGTACACAGCCCTTGAAAATGGGCTTCAATTTTTTTTTTTGTTTTTGAGATGGAGTCTTGCTCTGTTGCCCAGACTGGAGTGCAAAAGTGTGACCTCGGCTCACTGCAACCTCAGCTCACTGCAACCTCCACTTCCCAGGTCCAAGCAATTCTCCTGCCTCAGCCTCCTGAGTAGCTGGGACTGCAGGTATGTGCCACCACACCCAGTTAATTTTTGTATTTTTAGTAGAGACAGGGTTTCACCATGTCGGTCAGGCTGGTCTCAAACTCCTGACCTTGTGATCTGCCCGCCTTGGCCTCCTAAAGTGCTGAAATTACAGGCATGAGCCACCACGCCCAACCCAATTTTTCTTTAAGATATCATACATGCCAAATCTGTGTATACCAAATCAACTGGGTTTGTGGGCTAGTGTGCTACCTCTGGACTACTTAGTATCTATGATCCTTTATATCTCTCAATTTTTGTGAAGGATTAGAGAGATGTCACCCAGGAATGTTTTCCAGTACTTTAAAAAAAAAAATGGAGAAAGACAGTTGCCTTACACACGTGAGTTGCCTATGTAAGCGTAATGGAAGTCAAGAATAGTCACTAACAGGCTGCTTTGATCAAAGTATACAACTAAACACAAAAGAAGGTATACTTTATATCACATTTATGGACCTGTTCTCAGTTTGGAGCATGAACCATGAAAAATAGCAAGCTTGGCCACTTGTATGTCTTTTCTTTGAAGAAGTGTCTGTTCATGTCTTTTGTCCACTTTTTCATGGGGCTGTTTATTCTTGTCAAGTTCCTTAGAGATTCTGGATATTAGACCTTTGTCAGATGTATCGTTTGCAAATATATTCTCCCATCCTTCAGACTGCCTGTTTAGCCTGTTGATAGTTTCTTTTGCTGTGCAGAAGTTCTTTAGTTTAATTAGGTCCCACTCATCAATTTTCGTTTTTGTTGCAATTGCTTTTGAGGACGTAGTTATAAATTCTTTCCCAAGGCTGATATCCAGAATGATGTTTTCTATGTTATTAATAATCAGATAAATGCAAACTGAAACCACAACGAGATACCATCTCACACCAGTCAGAATAGCTATTATTAAAAAGTCAAATAACAACAGACGCTGGTGAGGCTATGGAGAAAAAGGAATGGTTATACACTGTTGGTGAGAATGTAAATTAGTTCAGCTACTGTGGAAAGTAGGTTGGAGATTTCTCAAATAACTTTAAAAAGAACTACCATTCACCCCAGGAATCTCATTACTGGGTATATATCTAAAAGAAAATAAAACATTCTACCAAAAGACACATGCATTTATATGTTCATTGCAGCAGTATTCACAATAGCAAAGACATGGAATCAACCTAGGTGCCCATCAGTAGATTGGATTAAAAAAAAGCCATATACTCCATGGAATATATGCAGCCATAAATAAGAACAAAATCATGTTTTTTGCAGAAAACTAGATACAGCTGGAGGCCATTATCTTAAACAAATTGACCCAGGAATAGAAAGCCAAATACCACATGTTTTCACTTATAAGTGTGAGCTAAACATTGGGTAGTCATGGACATAATGATGGCAACAATGACACTGGGGACTACTAGAATGGGAAGGGAGGGAGGGGGCAAGGGTGGAAAAACTAATGGGTACTATGCTTACTACCTGGGTGACAGGTTCAGTTATACCCCAAACCTCAGCATCACACAATATACCTTGGTAACAAACATACATGTGTACCCACCTTGTTCTAAAGTAAAAGTTGAAATTATATATAAAAATGATAAGGATACACTGGAGGGCATTCAGAGAAAACTGGCCAGGAATGTGAGCTTCTTTTTTTTCCGAGTCTAAAGAGAAATTGTTGAATGACTTGGCAATCATTCAACAATGAGTCAGTGGAACTGTTTTCACATTTCGAAAGAATGTCTTTAGAAAGAGGAATTTAATTTATTCCAACCAGCATAAATGGACTTTGTGATGGAATTTAACCCCATTGAATGAACATCTTTCCATTGTCAGAACCATCTGTGTGGGAGTGAGCTGCCCAGGGAGCAGCAAGCTTCCCATCTCTGGAAGGGACCGTGGACAAAATGTGCAACCACTAGAATTTGTGTTGAAGGGACTCAAACATGCACTGGATTTTTGTAAGATGACCATTTATGAGCCTGGAAGTCTGTGTTTTTATTATTCTATGTTTCTTTGCAAATGAACAAAATATTGGAGAACTTTCATAGAGTCAACCCAAGTATGTGCCTCAAGCATTCTATAGCTCTGATTTGTCACCATTATGCCTCAAGGATCCTGTAGCTCTGATTTGTTACCATCACTTCCCTTGCTAACTCAGTAAGCCACAAGGCATGAGTGATCACAATTATGGGCCATGTTCAGTCTGAACACACTCCCCGATTCTTTAACACTTTGCAACATCAAAGGATAGGAAGCAGGAGAGATAATCAGATGCAATACTTGGGTAATCAAGTTGAAATCCTTTTACTACTTCTAAGGAGCATTTATTAAGCCTCTGCTAGGTACCATTTCTATGCTAAGCCTTTCCTTAATTTATCTCATTTGGTCTTTTTAACATACCTGTGTGGTTGGTACACTTTCAGTACCCACTAACACTTGAGAGAAATTATGGCCCCAAGTCAGAGCCAACAAATGAACCCAGGTCTCCTAAGATCCTTACAACCTTGGATGAGGCATTTTGTCCCTGTAAAAATTAGTTTTGACATTTTTTAAATGAAGATACTCTTTTTAGCTTGTAAGTTTATAGTTCCAAGTGAGCACCTCCATGTGAACTTTCCGTAAGGTCTAACATGGAGCTATTACCGTAAAAATATGTGAATCCCCGAAAGAGAGCTTCAATGTGTTTTTCTATTACTATATAGGTGGAAGACGTAGAAGAAGCTGTCTTGTGATTATGGGCTTTTTGAGTTAGGAGTGATTTAAAACCTTTTATAATTCTATGCTATGCCCTGGAAGTAATGAAGAAAAGAATTAAAAAGAGAAACTGCTATGTAGGCAGATCTCAGTATTTAAAAATCAAGCCTATAATGGGATAAGCAATTGTCTCTATGTGAGACCAGGCAATTTAAATGCTAAAAGTAGAGAAGCTGGAAAATAATAATATTTACATTTTAATGAAATATTCAGCTAAATGTCTCCTCACCTTTAAAATATTTGAGAAGCCTGATTTTCTAAAATATAAAGATAAAAATTATATTGTATTTCTTTGAATAGGAGTGGTTATGTACTAGTAGTGAGAGGGCACTAGGTACAATTCATCTTAATTAAAATCAGTCCATTCTTCCTTGGTCTTATTGAATGTATGTGTTTCATTTAAATAAAGTCAAATCTCTTCTCCAGATACATGTACCCTTTCCCCAAGCTCCTTGGAAAATCAGGTCCCGTATTATTGTATTTGTGTAAACAGAACAGTTATTCAAAAAAAAAGTATCTGAGAGTCCACCTATCTAGCTGGCAATGATACGTTCTATTTGTGGGTTTTTCTTAATCCTCTTGTTCTTATGCTTTGAAAAATATCTTCACAATTAGAAACCATTTATGTCTGTATTATGAACATATTTGACACCACTTAAGATAGCCCGATGTCTGTATCACATTTCCTTCTGAGAAGAGCATCTGGTTCCTTTGGCTGCTTAGTCAAGACTAAGGTTATTTTTCTTCATCTTAAATTTTTGCCTTCTATCAGGCCTATCTTGCCTATCCTTAGGTTGGTTCTCGCCTTATTGCCTCCTTAAAGCCTGAAACAAATACTGGAGTTTGCTTTCTTTCCTATCTCTACAGCAATTAGTGTCAACACTACCTACTAATACACTTACAAGACAGCAGGACTCAATTGTTTTTCCCCTGAGCAGAATACATTAGTGAAAGAGAATCCTTAAATGAATGCCTAATATGTAAAATAGGGAAGAGCCTAGCAGGGCCTTTCTGTTAGAATCCATTAGGCCTGAGTTAGGAAACTCTAGTGAATTCTAATAATTTTATGTTGCCCTGACATCTATTTTCAATACAAGTTTAGTTTTTTCATACCACAAGCCGGCCTCAGCCACCCTTCAAAATTTCCAGTTCTACTCTGCACTCAGATGGCTCAAGTCTATGGCCAGCAATAAAAACTTAGAGGCAACTTTTTTGTCTTCTTTCCCAAAAACTTCCTTTAAAGGAATCATTAGGTATTTATTTTTAAATTGGTGCAAAGAAACACAATTACTTTTGCATCAACCTTGTATTTGTCCATGAACTTAAAGTGATATGTATCGCATTCCCTTATATACACTGCTAATTGCCTTATATACGCTGCTGTGCACTCTCTCTCTCTCTCTTTCTCTCTGACTCTTCATTCTTGCCTCACGTGACTGGGACAGACATTATTGCCAGAGCAATGGTCAGGCAGCTGCACACTGGTCACACAAGAGCTACAAGGGCATCTTCCAGTACAAACAAGTTTCTCATGTGAGGGACCTCCTTTCCTGGGTTGAAAAATGAGGCATTAGGCTGTCTTCCAGGTAAAAACGTATCCCGTGAAAGGCATATCTCCACACTTATGTCCAGCTCTCCTTCGTTTTCTGTTGGGGAAGGTTGCTGGCCACCTCTGTTTAGCTGGGGGCTCTCAAAACAGAGCCCCTCTCTATCTGACTGGCTGAGGCCCTCATCAGAACCCCTAAGATTCCACAGAGAATAATTTGAAAAACAATAGGTAAAAAGTGACAAATTCCATTTCTACATGGGCAAGGCAGATAATACAGAGGGAGGAAATGAGCTGGTGGGATGCGGGCCATACGAGGGATGTGTGCTCAGTCTAAAGGGACTGCTACATCTCACACTGATGTCAAGCAGAAACTAAAGGCCCAGTGTTTCCAGATCATATTATTCTTCAAGAGAAGCCAAATTTCCAGATTTCCTTTAATATAGTACTCTCAACTTATGCATATTGGCATAAATTTATTTTAATTTTTTATAAAACGATGGATAGGCAAAATAAAGCCCATCTGCTGCCCAAATCTGGCCTGCAGACTGCCACACAATGACCTCTGCATATTTAAATGTAGACCTGAGTAAAGAAAAGGTCATGCTTGTTGTATTTATTACTTTACTTTCAATGCCAAACATAATCCCTGGTGCACAGCAGGTGTCCAAATTTGTTGAAGGAAAGAATAAGCGATGAATGGCTAGATTGTCTAGACCGCTATCATGATGTTTCCAGTAATTTCATTGTTTCCTGCGTTAAGTAAAGGCAATGTGATATGGTAGAAAGAGCACCTGGTAAGAAGAGAGGTGTGGTTCATAGTATAAATCTGTCTACTATTTTACTTGAGTCTTGGTTTGCTTATCTACAAAATTAGGCTGAGATTAGATGACAGTGTTGTTTTTTTCAACCAATACTTCAAGGAGCTTTTAAAATTTGGGTAAGAGATGATTCAAGTGGCTTCTGGAAGGGTGAGATGAATGCCTTAGAAGGAGAGGATCTTTGGGATTTCAGGATTCAGAAGGTTATATTTGCTTTTTGGGTAAATGATAGCAGTGTAAACTTAATTATTTTTCTACTTCTTTCCAGAACCTTGCAGAAATGACAAGAAAGGTTTGTTTGAATTTGTAATATAAGGCATAAGAGAACAGACCAAGAGACAGACCAAGAGAATGAAGAACAATACAACAGCAAAAAGAAATGAGAAACTTCGAATTTAGCAAACTCAAGAATGTTTAAATCTAAGTCAGCCTGCTACTTTTTACACCAAGTCCGATCTTCTAGGATTCTTTGATTCTTTGGACTATGTCCATTTATAACCTTTAAAATGTATTTTAAAAGGATACATTTGAGCAGAAATTTCTGATGCTAAAAATATTGTAAACCTTTGAATAGAAAGTCCTCCAGGATTTACTATTCTATGATTATATGTGGCACAGTAGGCTGCATTGCATGGAGTTGTGGGTTTTGTACATTCCTCCAAGTCCTAACACAGCAATATTAGATGGGCATACAGCTTCAGGTTCATAAATGCTTCTTGTCAAGACCACATCATTCTGGCATCTTTACTCACAAAAATCAGAAGAGTCTGAGGAAAGACACATAGCACCCTCTCTGGTAATGAGTTCTGTGAAATTCCATGCTTTTAAAGCTCATTGTCAAATCTTTCATTTATGAAACCCCTGTAAGAATCCAGGATCCAAGTCATTTGTTTTAGTGATTCATTAATTGGCATTTCAGAGCAAAGACAACAAGTATGGCCAAAGAATCATTTCTGATGAGATCAGCAATAACAATCTCATTTTTGAAAATATCGAAATGGGTCTCACTCATCAATGTGTTTCACATTCTTTCATGGCTTCTAATATAATGGACAGAGCTGGGTTTCCTTGAGATAGCATTTCAGTGAAACACTTTTTAATTCATTTTACACAGCTCTTATTAGATTTGTAAGAGGATACACATTGCATAAGTACTCGATGGTCACTTGAGAGGAGAGTAGTTACGTGACTCATTTAACAGGCAATTACCTGTTTAAAAAGAGACAAATATCCTGTGTCTGACAGAGGCTATGACTGCATGACATGAACCAAATGTTTCAGACTATTGAAAAATCCTACAATGAAGCGAATTCTGTGCTCCTATACAGAATTCTCTGGTCATCAACTAGTAAAAAATTGATGCTTGATAAAACTGTTCTGAATCGCGACATCTTAATCATGGTAATGGTTACACAGAGCTACACATGTGATAAAAATGCATAAAAATAAACAGATACACATGAGAGTACACATAAAACAGTAAAATCTGAATAAGGTTGGTGAATTGTGTCAATGTCAATGTTCTGGTTGTGATATTGTACTGCAGTGTTAAAAGATTTTATCATTAGGGGAAACTAGGTGAGCAGTATACAATATCTCTCTATATTATACCTATACCTTTCACTTCATGTGAATCTACAATGATCTCAAAATAAAAATTCACAAAACCTAGCAGTTTTTGACTGCTTCTGTTGAAGCACTCCACCTGCTGACTTACTGTCACCATCCCACTTATATGTACTGTGAGATAAGGCTGTGACTCTTACTTCTGCGCAGGTGGGCTTCACATGGAAGAACAACTTCTAAAAGACTCTTCTGTTTCAGAATATTATTGCTGATGCTAGAATTTAGGTTAAGATGTCATTCTTTTTAATCCCTCTTCTCATGCACCCTTTGGAATTTGGGATCAAGAGAGTTAGCATGGCACCCTGCCTTTGTTTCCTATACTATACATGCTGATGGTTTTGTTTAGCTCTGGATCAGTTTGATAGAGATATTGGAGATGGTCACCCGACAGACAGGTTATTGGGTTCTTCTGAAAGCATATTTGTGAATTGCATTGATGGTTTCTTTCTGTGCCCTTTGCCATGTAACTTTGTAGACCTCCTTCTATGAATAGGGCTTTGTTTCTACCCCTTGACTATGGGCGTGGCCTTGTGCTTGTTTGGGGCAATGTTAGCAGACATGAGCAAGCAGAGACTTGAAAATCATTTGTGCGGTTGAGCTTTCCCTCTTGCACTTAGGACATCGCCAGGACAAAAACGTGCCTGGACTAGCCCATCCTTGAGTAGGAGGATGATGAGAGAAATGTGGAGCAGAGCTGCCCCATTAAATTGCACCAGCAAAAGCTCAGCCTGAAGCAGAGTCCCTGGTTGACCCACTGACGTATAATAAGCCCAGTCCAGAGTAGCTGCCCTGTGGGCACATGAATTCTAATTGTTGATTGTTTGAAGCTATAGGGGTTTGAGGTGATTTTATATGCAGGGAGTAGTAGGTAACCACTATAATTGTGAAGGATGACCATTTGGATTTCAGATAGCTGATGGATATCTGAAAGACTGAAATAGAAGGGCAGTGTATGTGGTAGGGGAGCGTCTGTTAATTCTCCACACTTGTGGGAACTAGAATACTACATGGCAACTCAGTTACAGAAAATGGACAGATACCCATTATTAGCCTGTAGGAGATAAGGTCTCCTTAGGTCATGAAGTTAAACTGATGCTCAGATACCTGAGCTTTTTAATTAAGTTCATTTGAATAAAGACCAAGTGGGGTTGAACCAGCAACAGTGAATTAAGTGACCTTAACTCTTAGGTCTATCGAAGAAGAAATCAAGCAGTAGTTTTAGGTTAGATCCAGATCAGGAGTTGGAATTGTTTTCTGTGAAGCTCCAGATAGCAAAAATTTTATACTTTGTGGGCTCTACAATCTCTATTTCAACATACCTATGTTGCACTAAAGCAGCCATTGATAACATGCAAATAATTGTGAGTGGCTGTGTACAATAAAATTTTATTACAAAAACATAGAGTGTCTGAAATTGGCCCACAGATTATAGTTTGCTTACTTCTCACCTAGATCTTTGTAATTATATTGTATTATTGAATAAAACATTTAAAACTAATTCTTGTGAGAAATTTAAGGTAAAAATGGCATATATGTGGCATGTATACTCAAAGTTCCACCTTTGAGCCAACAATAGACATCATGAATCTTTCCTGGAATTCTTTCTCCCAGTTTGGAAATGTCCTCTGCATTCTTCATATCTCAGCAACCCAGGCAGTCATTGCGAATCTGTCATTTCTTGTAAGCCACAGAAAGGAAAATAATAATAACTACAACTCAAAGACTTCTCTTTTATCATCCATAGAAAAATGTTATAACTTTACAAAGTGACTGTGAATTTAAGTTAAACCCTCTGACAAGAAATTGGAGGTTAAGTGTAATAGAACAATAATAAAAACATTGAATTTGTAAAAATTTATTAATATTATTTTATGTCAAGGCATTTCTTTTGATGTATACATGTTTGCTTTTGAAGCTGGGAAACTTGGGTTGGAGATAGAGTGGGAACATGAAGACCCATACTAGGGATCATCTGGTGAAGGTGGAGTGTGGAGTTATAAAAAGGACATTGGAGGTGGAGCGAGGGAAGAGTTGTTTGTAAAATTAGATAGCTTCCTTGGTGTGATGCTCCATGAATTTAGCTACGCCATGTGTCTGTGGACAGTGAGCTATGATGATGAGACAGATTGGATAAGAATCTTGGTGTCTAATTCCCTAAAGCTCAGTGGAGGTGAATATAGTCATTGCCACAGAGCTGTGATGGCTGCAGATGGAAGAAGTCTTGAAGGAAAACTGTGAGCACTGCAAGCTATTTTGAGGAAATCTGTCAAAATTGGAAAGTATTTTCTCCTCAGTGGTCCAACACAAATCCAATATGGATTATTGATCAGGGTTTTTGGTAATTTCACTTGAACTGAACCTAGATCATCAGGCACGTGCTGAGCTGAGTACTGCCAACGTTGTTTAATTGCAAAATCAATTCCAAGGCACTGTAGCTCCTAGCCAAGGCCTCTTTGCTAATCAGGCCTGAATGTGTTGGGTTGGGGGGTAGCCAATAAGATGCAATACTGGCCTTCTGTTATAACAATGGGATTTCCTTTTTGCAGTTCTTTATGGGGCCCTCATCCCTTGGTAACGGCTTGTGAACAGCTTGAACTCCTCAGGCAATTCTTGAATAATCTTTTCCTCCACACAGCCATAAAGAAGGCCAGCCTGGAAACTTGCAATTTATCACATGATTTGATCAGTCTGCTGAGAGCGCTGGGGAGTTCTCTTGATACTGACACTTGCGAAGTGGTAGTAAAGCTGGGTCTGATCCACAGTGGCAGGTGGCTAAGGCATCAGCGATGCAGTCATTTAATAAGATAAACTCAAAAACACCATGCAAAAGTCTGGAGGACTGCATGTTTAGTGAGAAAGTTCAACCAGTAGAGTTATTCTTTGGAGAGGGTCCCCCCAAAGCCTTGGAAGAAGTAAATATTGTAAGGCTATGATTTTTGAGTGAGCCCATAAAACTTTCTAATGCTTGCTAAAACAGAAAGCGTTTTAAAACATCAAGTTTGATGAGGTTCCTCTTGAAGCAGGAATTATAGTTGCCCTAGAATCACAGGGAGTTGGGATCAGGACAGCTTTGACTTAATTTGCATTTTCCCAGCCATATTAGTCCATTTTCACACTGCTGTGAAGGTGCTACCTGAGACTGGGTAATTTACAAACAAAGATATTTAATTGACTCACAGTTCTGCACAGAGGCCTTAGGAAACCTACAATCATGGCAGAAGGGGAAGGGGAAGCAAGGCATGTCTTACATGGTGGCAGGAGAGAAAGGGATTTGGGGGAAACTGCAACTTTTAAACCATCAGATCTCACGAGAACTCCCTCAGTATCAGGAAAATAGCATGGGGGAAACCACCTTCATGGTCCAATCACTTCCCTTTCCCCAGGTCCCTCCCTCAATACATGGGGATTACAATTTGAGATGAGATTTGAGTGGGGGCACAGAGCCTAACCCTGTCACCAACCTATGCCCTACTGAAAGACAGGTATTCTGGGATTAAGTGACACTAATCATCCTGAGCTGAGATTTGCTGGCTTTCCTATCTATCCCCACTCTTTCTTTGACACCTCTCTCACTGCTTCTCAACCGCCAACCCCCATGCACATCTTTGATCATGAGAAAAATAAAAGAAGAAAGGACCTCTCCTCTTTATCTTGTTTTTGCTTTCCCAACTCAGAGTCTCTTGTCCAAAATGGTTGGTCAGACCACTTATCAGTGAAGCTGCATCTAACAGTGTCATAGGAATGTAAATTGTTAAGCTTTCTTGTCCACTAAATCTCAGGTAGAAAATATAGGTACTCCCAGTATGTCAAATCACGAAGTCTCTAGACACAAACTCCATTGACCCAATTCCTAAAATTCTTCCAAAATTCTTCTCTTCACCCTGAATCCCCTGAGAGGGGGGATAAAGTTGAGAGGAGTGTTCAAGGCTATGGGGCCAAGAGTTAGGGGAGGGATAAAAAATGTTGTAAGATCGTTAATGTGTGAGGCTTCTGAAGAAGTCTTTGCAAGACAAGGGCTGGTTTTTATTTGCCATAAAGACTTTCAGTAACGATGGTCCTCATATGACTCATGCACTTGTAGTCTGGCCAGCTAAGAAAACATCTGTTTACAGACAAGTGACAAAATATGGAAACTACCACTGCTAATTGTATTTCTATTTTACCCCTTTCATTTTCTTTCCAGACTAGAAGCTCAGGAGCTTTCCTCATTCTTTTATTAAGAAGAAAATGACCAACAGGAGAATGATGTGAAATTTGCTGAGACCTAAATGAAATGCAATAAAACATGATTATGAAATGGTCTACCTAATTAATAATGTTGCTAAATTGAACTTCAGTGTCTGGTTGACATCTAACTTAATATAACCGAAATAGGAAGACAATAAAGCTCATCTAGGAAAACTCATTTTAAAGTTTATTAATGGTGTTGTCCATACACCTGCTGGCAAATCATTTTATTTTCAGTGATAGAGTCCTACAGAACCCCATTATAGGCCATATAACCTACGTTATGGTCCTTCTGTGTTGAGTGGGAGTGACACACAGCCCATCCCCATCTGGAAACATCATTTGATGCACGCTATGACTGATTAGATGGAACAACCTCTTTCTACATGATGAAGTTTACTTCATTATGAGAAATTTACAGGGAAAATATTCAGTAAACACTAAGATACCACATATTTGCATCTCTTTCTCTCAAATCCTATAACTGTACAATTTAACATTGCTGTCAACACAATGTGTGCATATGGTTTTGTGTTTTTGCTTTCTTCACCTAACATATCGCATGCATGTTTCCATAATGGAATACACAATACAGTTTTAAAGCCCACAGACGGTTTAACATATTGATGTATTTAGTGAATATTTTAATACCACTTCTCTGTGCTGAAGCTAATATCCTAACATCTGCCAATTGGAAGTAATTTTTAACTGAATTAAATATGTATGTACTTGTTTCCCAGGACACAGAAGCCTAAAAGATGAAAGATACGGTGTTTATACATCTCCCTAGGAAGAGCCATAGGTCTTGGGCCCCACCAAGGTAATTCTGGACCCTAGCTCCAGGCCCCTTTCTTGTGATGATAGAATTCTCTTGAGGCTTTGCACATGTTCTTGGAAATCCATTATCATTTTCCTCTTTGCCCCCATATGGCTCTCCAGCTGCTACATATTGAGCATGCTTAGTGTCTATCACCCTTGACTGCCTTCCAAGCTTTCTGAACGTTGGTATTTCCTTCCTCGGCGTGGTTCTAGCTGCACTGATCCTCAGGAAGTTGTCATCCTGACTGGGGGAAGGAATCTCTTTCCACCATGGATGAAATCAGGCTGTTGGTTCTCAGCTTTTATCCATGCACCCATTCATTCATCAGGTAGCAATGAGCACTTTTTTTTTTTTTGAGATGGAGTCTCACAATGTTGCCCAGGCTGGAGTGCAGTGGTACAATCTTGGCTCACTGCAACATCTGCCTCCCGGGTTAAGAAATTTTCCTACCTTTGCCTCCAAAGTAGCTGGAATAACAGGCACCCACCACCATGCCCAGCTAATTTTTGTAATTGTAGTAGAGGCGGGATTTCACCATGTTGGACAGGCTGGTCTTGAACTCCTGACCTCAGGTGATCCACCCGCCTTGGCCTCCCAAAGTGCTGGGATTACAGGCATGAGCCACGACACCCAGCACAACGAGCACTTTCTAAGACTTTGGTCCAATGCATGACACTAGGGATGTAGTGGTGGACATGCAGACACAGTCTCTCCCTATGAAGATTACAGTCTTGCAGTTGTCTTCCATTACTCCATGTTAGCATTGTTATTATTAATTTTACTTACTTTTTGAATGTAGTATTTCCTCACGGCCACCAGCCTCCGTGAACATAGTGAATTTAGATGATACTCTTACCACTGATATCCAGTCAATATCCCCAGGGCATTGTAATATACTGTCACCCTTAATGAGTAAAATTTTTCCTCCTCTAACTTATTCATTGAGAGGTTAAGTTTGTCCCCTGAACTTCCTCCCAGCCTCATTTTTGAAAGTATGAATGCATCTCATCCATCTGCTGCTTCACTCCCAGACTCTAGCAATGAGTGCCTTTGGGGACAGACGGAATACTACCATTTGGAACTTCATTACCTGTATATAAATTTTATACCTAAAAATGTATGTAAGCTACCTCACTTTGAATTAAGTAATGTGGACTCACGTGTTTCATACGTCGACATAATACAACACGCTAAAATGGCTAAAAATGAGCACTATAGAAATAAACTTGCTGTTCATCTTCAGGGGATTCTGAGGCTTGTGACAGTATCCTTGCAACCACCATCTGTTACTTGAAGCCACCTAAGTTAGATGTTGATCACAGAATGGGGAGATGAAGGGGGTTAGAAAGGAAGGCGAAATGGAAAATCAACCATTGAAAACTCCAGGGATGAAAGTCTTCTATTTTATTATCTTAAAATGTCTGAAGTGCAGTATGGCAGAGGATTTCGTGAAGTTCCTTCAACATTTTATATAATACCCTGGGGTTAAAGAGGAAGGTTGAACTTCCTCCTCTCCTTGAAAGAGCTCTTAATTCCCTTGTGTTTTGACTCAATATCCCCAGTGTGTTGGCTACTGCAGGTACACGAAGACAAATAGAACATCTGGCATTTCCTCTGCTGGTACTCACTCCATCCTGCTGCCCTGTGAAGAAGGTGCCTGCTTCTCCTTTGCCTTCCACCATGATTGTACTTTTCCTAAGGCCTCCCAAGCAATGCAGAACTGTGAGTCAATAAAACGTCTTCCCTTTACAAATTACCCAGTCTTGGGCGGTTCTTTATAAAAAGATATATTCATAATTTCACAAAACATTACAATCTATCAGAATCTGATGAGAAAATCAAAGTGATATTCATGAGTAAAAAACAACACAATATTTATGATAGTAACAATAAAAGCACAAGAGCATTTATAGGGGATTTATGCATAGATTATCTCTTCTGATCCTCACTATAATCCTGTGACACAGGTTTTATTGTCACCTTCAGAAAGACTAAAAATTTTAAGGTATGCGATCCCTATGAAATGGTAGAGGTAGAATTTGAACCCAACTTTTACGATTCTAAATGCTAGGTTCCTACTCTTATATTATGCTGCTCATATTTTCAAATAATTATAGATAAGAAGCCTTCTCTCATAGAAGTATAAAAGTTGATATCAAAGTTTAGCGGAGAAAACTGTAGTTTTTCTCACCACCTTCCCTTACCCATGTCACATCTGACATAAGACAGACATACACATTTTCATACACCGTTGTAACCAAATGGAGCCTTCATGTCTTTTGTTGCAGATACATGTTGTTACATATTTTAGTACATTTTTAAGTAACCCTTTACGAAGCTCTGTGACATTCCTATTCTAGTCTAGCAGGTTTTTCTGGAATTATGACTTCTAAAAGAATAGACTAGATTTTTAAATGGATTTACTCTTTCATTTTGAACAAATGATTTAATCTTGAACAATATTTGTTTAGTACTTGCTGAATAGGTATGCTTGGAATTTTCTGTCATTAGCCAAAGTACATTAATCCCTTTGGCTCTTAACTTATTTTACAAACCTTTAAGAATGGCATCAATTATTTCATTGCATCTCAAATTGCCTTCTATCAGCAACGAACTCTGCCACCGACTATGGTAACATATCTAAACTTGAGTGTGCAATGAGGGCTATGATAATGGCAGAGAGAAAGGAAATGAATTTCCCAATGAAAAGGGCAAGAGAAGAAAGAAGAATTTTTGTGTCCATTGGAGACATAAATGAAATAGTTTGAATTCTGGCTCAAGAGTTTTGTGCTCTTTTAACTCATTCCCCATCTCTACCACCATATCTTCTGCTATGGTTTGAATATGTCTCCTCCAAAATACATGTGTTGAAACTTAGTGGCCAATACAATGATATTAAGAAGGGGGGCCTTTAAGAGGTGATTACGTCATGAGGGCTCCTCCACTTATTAATGGGATTAGGCCTTTATGAAAGAGGCTTTGCACAGCACTGGGCTGGCTTACCCTTTTCCTTTCACTGTGTGAGGACACAGCATTCCTCCCCTCTGAAGGATGCAACAACAAGCTGCCATCTTGAAAGCAGAGAGCAGTTCTCACCAAATAACCTACTAGCACCCTGATTTTGAACTTCCCAGTTTCTACAATTGTGAGAAATTAAATTTCTTTTCTTCATAAATCACCCAGTCTCATGTATTTTGTTATAGCAGCACAAATGGACTAAGACATCTGCCTCTACATGTTTGATAGGTTTGAACAAGCAGCGGCAATTAACAATGGGGAAAGAATAGGACATCAGCTATTGGCAGGTACATAAGTTACCATGGTACTGGTTGGAGGAGAAAGATGACCCTGTGAAAGAATGAGCAATACTCAGTTCAACAGGAAATTCAGCCAAGTCATGAGCAAGAGATGGACTGCTGCAGTCTTGTGGGAGCCCCTGTATCAGCAGCTTTAGAAATATGTCTTCTTGGCTAGGACTCATCTATGGATTGGAATATGTCTCAATGTAGAACCAGCGTTCCAGAGATTACAGCACAGCCGTTTTCAAGGACAAGACTGACGTCATTCTGAGCCACATATGTCACAGCACTGAAACGATTAAACCTTAATTAGTTAGACTGTAGTGAGTAAAACTTACTCAAATTGTGTGTCCCTCCAGCTACACACACAATCACCTACAAACACAAAGTGATAATAAGAATGAACACAAGGCTTTATTTTAGACTTCCTCTGTAGGTCTGAAGGCATCTCTTTTGAACTGTGATACAAGCAAAAGTATAACACATACATTAAAAAGAATATTCTTCAGAGATGGTGAAAATGAGCTCAATTTGTATGAAATGATAGAAAATGAAACCATCCAAATATCAGTAGTCTCATTCTTCTCTGAGGCACAAAATGCCACAGCTTAATAGGAAAGTTACAAATGAGCTACAAGGGAGAAAAGAAGAAAATCTTCATACCTACAGAGAGAGCCTTTTCTTTATTGTTACCTTGATAAAACTATAATCTTTCAAGAAAAATTACCATCATCACAAACTCTGATCATTCATATTACAACCAGTGATGAGAACGTAATGGTTAAGGACAAAGTTAAAAGATTTGCCTCAAATTATTACCACCACCACTGCATTTTCATATACAAACATGAAATAACAATTACTTGGCAATCATTTATAAACTCTAAATTATACCAAATAGTACACGTTCTTAGATACAATGAAGAAACATGAAGGAATTCTATTAGCTAGTAAGTGCCTCTATCCATATGCCAGCCTAAGTCTCTGCTTGCCCATTATGTTGTAATGAATTCAAGAAATCTCTATGGTAACTTCTAGACACATATCTATCCAAATAACTGAGGATTTTCCATTTGTCTCACATATTTTACTTTTTTATTTTTTATCATTTTTTAAATTGTACTTTAGGTTCTAGGGTACACATATTTTATTTTACACATGAACTTGCCTTGCCACCTGACTGCATTTATGTGAACATTATATACACACATACAAACACATGTGTATGTGCAAATACACATCCAAATTTCTAAAAATAATTTCAAAAAACTCAGGAAAAACTGATACAGCTAGTACAGAGCAGTTGAAGACATTTTATTGAGATTGTTAGAAGGAGGAAGATAATTGTACAGGATAAATGAGGTAATTTAAATGTTCTGATAGTCCAGTAGTCTAGGCAGAAAGAAAAATGTACTTCTTCCTTATATAGTTGTCATTTGATAAAAAAGAAGTAGAAGACAAACTCGTCCTCATCCTTAATTGAAATACTACAAGGCCACAGTAATCAAAACAGCATGGTACTGGTACCAAAACAAAGACGTAGACCAATGGGACAGAACAGAGGCCTCAGAAGCAATGCCACACATCTACAATCATCTGATCTTTGATAAACCTGAGAAAAACAAGCAATGGGGAAAGGATTCCCTGTTTAATAAATGGTGTTGGGAAAACTGGCTAGCAGTGTACGGAAAGCAGAAAATGGACCCCTTCCTGACACACTAAAATTAACTCCAGATGGATTAAAGGCTTAAACATAAGACCTAACACCATAAAAACCCTAGAAGAAAACATAGGCAAAACAATTCAGGACATAGGCATAGGCAAGGACTTCATGGATAAAACACCAAAAGCAATGGCAATGAACACAAAAATAGACAAATGGGATCTGATTAAACTCCAGAGCTCCTGTACAGCAAAGGAAACATCATTAGAGTAAACCAGCAATCAACAGAATGGAAAAAAAAAATGTTCAATCTACCCACCTGACAAAGGGCTAATATCCATAATCTACAAAGAACTAAAGTAGATTTAAGAGAAAAAAAAAAAAAACAAACAAACCCATTCAAAAGTGGGCAAAGGATATGAACAGACACATTACAAAAGAAGATATCCATAAGGCCAACACACATGAAAAAATGCTCACGATCACTGGTTGTTAGAGAAATGCAAATCAAAACCACATTGAGATACCATCTCATACCAATTAGAATGGCGATCCGTGGCCGGGTCCGGTGGCTCAAGCCTGTAATTCCAGCACTTTGGGAGGCCGAGGCGGGTGGATCACGAGGTCAAGAGATCGAGACCATCCTGGTCAACATGGTGAAACCCTGTCTCTACTAAAAATACAAAAAATTAGCTGGGC